>NC_044984.1:15050478-15391542 GCF_008728515.1 Papio anubis | reverse complement strand
TGAAGAAAATGAAAGGGGTATTGTGTGAATAAACTGCAGTAGGAAGATCATTCGTGAATGATCCAGACACATCATGAACTTTTCATCCTGATGAGATTAGTGAAAAAGCCCAAGAAAGAAGACCAAGAAGGAAACAAAGAGTTTGATGTTTTAAGGAACAGAATGAAGCCCTGTGAATGGTATAAAATGAGATGGGAGACCAGGCAAGGAATCTACTTATGTGAGTAAATGGAGACCATGGTTTGGGGTTTGGATTTTACTCTAACCCAAACAGGAATTCATTAAAATTGGATATCCATATGCAGGAGAAGGAAACAGGGCTCCTACCTCTCATCACATACAAAAAATCAAATAAAAAGGAATTGAAGACTTAAATCTAAGACCCCAAACTATGAAACTACTAGAAGAAAACATAAGGGAAACACTTCAGGCCATTGGTCAGGGGAAAGCTTTTATGAAGAAGACCTCAAAAACACAGAAAACAAAAATAGACAAATAAGATTATATCAAACTAACAAGTTTCTGCACAACAAAGGAAATAATTAACAAAGTGAAGAGACAACACACAGAATGGGAGCAAACATCTGCCAACTATTCATCCAACAGGAGTTAATATCCAGACTATACAAGAAACAAACAACTCCACAGCAAAAAGAATAAATAATAATAATAATCTTATTTTAAAGTGAGCAAATAAGCTGAACAGACATTTCTCATAAAAAGTGATGCAAATGGCCAAGAAGCCTATGAAAAAATGTGCCACATTATGAATCATCAGGAAAATGCAAATCAAAACCACAATGAGATGTTATTTCATCCCCATTAGAATGACTATAATCAAAAAGACAAAAAAATAAATGCTGGTGAGGATGTGGAGAAAAGGGAACTCTTACACATTGTTGGTGGGGATGTAAATTAGTTTATCTATTATGGGAAGTAGTATGAATGTTTTTCAAAAAACTAAAAACAGAACTAACGTATGATCCAGCAATCCCACTACTCGGTATGTATCAAAAAAAAAAAAAAGGGATATTAGTATGTCAAAGACATATCTCTACTCCTATGTTGATTGCAGCACTATTTGCAATAGCCAAGATATGGGAACAATCTAAGTGTCCATCAATGGATGAATAGATAAAGAATATGTGGAATATATAGACACAATGGAATACTATTCAGCCGTAAAGAACAAAATCCTGTCACTTGAAGCAACAAGAACGAGCTTGGAAGACATTAAGTTAAGTGAAATAAACCGACTAAAAATAATAATAAAAGCAAAAAAGAAAGACACATACCACACATTTTCATTCATGTGGATTATAACAGATGATCTCATAAAAGTAAAGAGTAGAATAGTAAAGAGTAGAATAGATTACTAGAGACTGGGAAGGATAGTGCGGAGAGGGGATAAGCAGAAATTTATTAACAGATGCAAAATTGCAGTTAAATAGGATTAAGTTCTGTTAGAGTCACCCTACAGTGTTTTATAGCACTGTAGGATGACTATAATGAACAATTTACTTTATAATTTCAAATAGCTAGAAAATTGGATTTTGAATGTTCTCAACACAAAGAAATAATAAATGTTTGGATGGATATGCTATTTACCCTAATTTGATCATTACACATTGTATACATGTATCAAATACTACACTGTACCCCATAAATATGTACAATTGTTCTGTGTCAACTAAAAATAATAATAAAAGCAAAAAGGAATTCCTAAAAAACAAAACAAAACAAAAAACTGGAATCCATTGAAGGGGTCTAAATATGGTCTCTGGGCCAAGAGGTGAACAGACTGCAGGGGAGAAAAGTGAAAATAGGAGTCCCAGCTGGAGGTCACTGCCATTGTGAAGGCCATGTAGAGGAGACAGGCAGACAATTTAAGATGCATTCTTGAGGTAAAGTGGACAGTGCACCTTTCGAGTAAATGGGTGAGCTGAGAAGCTATTTTCCCAGTGAACCAGGAAGTGAGGTAGGTAGATGAGTCGTCCAAGGCGGTGGGGAAGGAGGTGCTTGAAATCAATTTGTATATTTATATCATAAAGTAAATGAATTAAGAGAAAAAAATTGGATCCTGAATCTGAGCTTATTTGCAAATTATTATACCTTATCAAAAAGGTATTTTATGGACAATACTATAAAGACGGTAATGTTTATTTTTAGCATTACAATCCACACCTTTAAAATTATGAATAATTTGTGAGAGCTTGCTGTAAACTAAGTACCCTTCATCCATTTTCTCATTTAATTCACAAAACAGCCCTATAGACATTTATTATAATTATACCCAATTTTATGGATGCAATGAAATTGAATCTCAGTGAAGTCACATTTCCAAGGCATTAGAGCCAGGTAGCACACAGCTGGGTTTGAACCTAGGTCACCAACCCAACAGCCTGAGCTCGTAACTAAATAGAACACTATTACTCCCTTTTACATCACCGATCACACCCTGCTTCCCCCAAACACACACACACAGATACAAGCACATATACATCCACGTTTCCTTGTAATCAAAATCTTCACTCAGAGAGAAGCTTACTCTCAATCTCTCCAAACCACTAATGATCTACCCAGTTTTGATAAATTACATCTTTCAACAGTAGAATCACTAATTGTGAAAATCAAGCTTAAGCAAGGCAGTAGAAGAGATACTTCTTGAAACACAGCAGCCTTATTTGTGCCTCTGATAGCACATCATACCCAGCCCTGTGGATAAATGTGGCCTTAGCCAGGAAAGGATAAATGATCGATGATTTGGAAGAAATAAATGACAGGAGCGTTAAAATGTTTTAGGGCAAGGGACATTCAAATAAATGCTATTGGATGATTTATTTTCCAAAAGGTGTTACATTCACTGCTGAAACACACCTACATGTCTGCTAGAAATGTGGTCGTAAAAAATCTATGTGTATAAAAAATTTACACTGTAGCAAGCTGACCTCAACCCTTCATTTACTAACGCCGCCACCTTAGCTGCAAGCACACATTCTCAAGTTCCACCTAGATTTCAACACCCGGATGTCCCACAGCTACCTCAAGAAGAATATATTCAAAATTCAGCTCATTACCTTCTCTCCAAACATCTAATATTTGAAATCCCAGTTAACATATCATTTCAGCAGTTTTCAACGCTATAAGCTTCATAGTTTTCATAATCGCCTCTCTTACCCTCATTCAGTTCTCCAATTCCAATCCCACGCAATAGCAAGTATGGACAATTCATCTCCCTTAATTGTCTCACAAATGTACCTACCCCTCTTTACCATCTTCATTGACTCCTATAGTTCAAGTCTTCAGCATGACTCAAGCAAAATATCTTAGCCCTGGTTTTCTAAAAATCAGAGTTTAAGGCAAAGCATCAGGGCTAAAATGTTATTGAGAGGAAGAGTGAAGGAAAAAGAAAAGTGAGGCAAGAAAGGAGGAAAAGCAAAAATAAGATGATCTGTTACCGAACTGGCCACAGCTTCTTGAGGAAGTCTAGACAATGCCTCAGTTCCACAAGGTGGAAGGAAAGCACTGCTAGAAAAAAATCTAGGAGAGAGGAAGAGTAAGCAGATGATCTGATCCTGTCTTGTATCTCTCAGTGGTCAAAGTCCACCTCTTGGGGCTTTATTTTTCCTACACTTCTATTATAGTTTCTTTCTCCCACCCTGGACAGCCACCAAAGAAATTGAGAGTCTCCAGGCATGCATGCAAGTAGGACCTAAGCACTGAGCTACTATAGCTTTGCCATAGAATTGTAGTGAATGAGATGAAGGTTGCCCTAAAGCTCAGCCCTAAATTCCCAGGGAGGATACAAACAATTGGAAGTATTAGGAGATGGGATGACTGAGGCTGCAGCCCAGCATAGTGTGAGCAGTTGCTCTTTAGGACCAATACAGATAGAAAGCAAGGCAAACGACTGAAGTTGGAGTGGGTATGCAAGGGAGTCAGGCTGATATGAAATGACACGCAAATTGAGTCTGATAAAATTCACTGAGTGCCACTCCATTCTGCTTACACTCTCTAATAACATATGAATCTTATATGTGAGCAAGGTGCCCTTACTTCTTCCGTGGAGGGGAGGTAAAAAATTGTAATCTTCCAAGATTGAGCCAGTTGCCATCTTCTAAAACAACGTACAGAGGGTTCGCAACCCAAGCTACACTTGTAGCTGCTTTAGCTGATCCGAAAACCCTACTGACATTCATCACCTCTCCCTTCCCTTACCCATTCTAGATTTTCTTTGTCCTTAGCCAGAATTCCAGCTGATCTGGATTTCTTGTTTCATAAGGTGACCCAGACCTTCATTCTGGAAGGATCTGAAGTCTTAGTCACCTTGTCATTGTCAGGCTGTTATTGCTACCACTGCCTGTTAACAAATATCAGAGGGCACAGAAGCACCAAGGGAAGAGCCAGTGAGTCCCCACATCCTTCCCCCATTGTGTAGTAGAAACCCTAGTTCCTGATAGTAGTCGGGATCAATTAGCCTAATCTATAGCGTAACTCCTGTTTGCCTGATGATCTACTGGCAGGGAAATCCTAAAGTAGCCAAGCAGTATGTAGAGATTTCAGTTCCAACCTAACAAAGCCTAACTTTTCTAGGATAAGAGACATGTGGGAGAATGGAAGTGCAGTGAGAATGAACAAATCCTACGTATCTCTTTTTTCTTCATCTTAAATATTCTTGCTATCAGGGACACAGTTTCATGTTCAGGCTGTAGGTGCAGCACATATATTGCACTAACCTCTTAAAAGTTGCCCCTGAGCTGGTGCCTTAACTGAGCCTATTCCTCATCTTATCAAGCTGTCTATATACAAGTTATGAGGAACACACATCAATTTCTTGTGAATGAGCCCAGTGGTGCACCTCCTTTGCCAAAAAATGGATCTCTGGGCCCAAAGCAATGTTGTGTGGGAAACCATGTCAATGGAAAAGGCTTTCTGTAAAGTCTTGGAATATTAGGCCAGGATTGCACTGCAGGCAGGAAAAACAAACTCACTATATTTGTTTTCTATTAAAGCTGTGACAAATTATCACAATTTACTGGCTTAAAACAACACAAATTAATTATCTCATAGTTTTATAGATCAGAAGTCCAATATGGATCTCACTGGTCTAGGATCAAGTCAATAGGATACATTCCTTTCTGCATTTCTCTACAAGAAGAATCTGTTTCCTTGCTGTTTCTGGCTTCTAGAAGCTTCCCACATTCTTTGACTCATGATCCCCTTATCTATCAAGGTTGAGCTGAGTCCTCACATTGGTATCTCTCTTCTGATTCTGTCTTCCAAGTTTAAGGACCCTAATAATTAGCTATTAAGCAACCTGAAAAATCCAGGATACTCTTCTCTCTCTCTTTTTTTTTTTTTTTTTGAGATGAAGTCTTGCTCTGTCACCCAGGCTGGAGTGCAGTGGTGCTATCTTGGCTCACTGCAAGCTCCGCCTCCCAGGTTCCAGTCATTCTCCTGCCTCAGGAGTGAATCCAGTGAATCCCAGTCGAGTAGCTGGGATTACAGGCACACGCCACCATGCCCGGCTAGTTTTTGTATTTTTAGTAGAGATGGGGTTTCACCATGTTGGCCAGACTGGTCTTGAACTCCTGACCTCAGGTGATCCACCCATCTCAGCCTCCCAAAGTGCCGGGATTACGGGTTGAGCTACCACGCCTGGTCAACTGTTCTCATCTTAAGGTCAGCTGATTAGTAAGCTTAATTTCATCTGCAACCTTAATTCTCCTTTGCCACAGGACCTAACTTGTTCACAGGTTTTGGGGATTGGATGTAGATATGTTTGGGGAAGAGAGGAGCATTGTTCTGTCTGCCATATCCATGTCCGGAATAATGTTTTTGGTCTTAGTCACTAATACAGGCCAAAAATTGTCCAGTATTTACAAATTCACATTATTTGACCTATTATTGCTTCTGGTAAGGATGAACTGCCCCCTCCAAGAGAGAAGAGGATCAATGTAATTGACCTGGCACTATGTGGGCTGGCCATTCCCTCCAAAAAATGGTGCCAATTCAGGGCTAAGTGTTACTCACTTCTGATAGCAAATTGTGCATTCCACACTGCCAGTAGCTAGATTAGCCTTCATTAAGAGAAAGGCCGTGTTGTTGAATTCATTTTTAGACTCCATCTCTGCCTCATAGCCACTCAGGTTACAGGCCCACTAGAGAAGTACTGGGTACGAAGAGCAGTGCTGTATAACTACAGGACAGGGCCACTTGTTCACCTTGGTATTTACAGTCCGTGCTGAGGTGATGCTTTCTAGTGAGCACGAGAAACAAAGGTTTACTCACCTTATGCCCCTCCTCAAAGACCTACCTCCCAATGTGTTGTCCTTATTCTTTTAGGATTATTCCTCCGCAACCTCTGATCTGCTGGACAAGTCCAGGAACCAACCACTAGCCAGGAGTGTCTGAATGCCTGTAACTCAATTCACCTTGTCTCTAGACAAGGTGGACAACCAGGTGAACTGCTGATGTTTCTGCCCAATATGAGAAGTTTCTGTTAACACATTCTTCGAGGACCACTTCTAAGTGGTGCTGTAATGGAAAAGCAATTCATTTCTAGATTAGCGCCTATATAACTTGCCAACCCATCTGTGAAACAGGACAAAGTTACTCTTTCCTCCTTATTAATTGCTCATAAGGAAGCCCCATAAAGTCATAGATATAGATTACAGGAGAGGCATTGGTACATCGGGTGTAAGTGCCTTGGAAGTCTGAGCCCAATGTATTTCATGTGCTCAGGTCCAGTTCTGAAGGTACATCTTCCGTGCTACAACGGTTTGCTGCTGTGTCCACTTGACATTATGATGTCTGAGGTACACAGACACTCAATTCATGAAGGATAACTCTGGTCCCATCCTCATTTTTTATACCGTGATCAGCCACTCAGTCTCTCTCAAGGTTCTACAACGCACTGGGAGCTCCAGAGCCCTAGAGGCCTGCACCAAGACTCTCCTCCTGGACCATCCTTCTTTACAGTGATTGTTACTTCTAGCACTATTGGAACTGCTGGGTCATTTGGTCCAAATGGTAGGGTGGCTTGTGCTGCAGCCTGCACCTATGACAGAGGCCATTTTTATACTGTGCTCAATTATAAACTGGCAGTTTTCCAAATCACCCTGCTAAATAAGTAACATATACTGCCTTCCAAATGCAAATGGGTCTACTAGTACTGGGTCTTTTAATGATAAGAGATGCAAGATGCAGCCTTCTTAGTGATAAGAGGTACAAGTCCTTTATCAAGAGATTTCCCAACATGCTCCAGACCACTGGGCTCCTGAGCATTTCACTGAGGTATAAGGCCCTGAATCTTTCTGGGGTTTTTCTTTTCTCCCCTTTGTCATACATGTTTCATGAAAGCATCTGGGTTATTTGCCTCCTCTTACTCATGAGTTCCAGTTAGCATGATGTCATCAACATAGATGAACAATGTGACAATCTAAAGAATGTCAAAATTATATGGGTCCCTGTATTAGTACAAAAAGCAGTTGAGTTGTATAACCCTGTGCAAGAGAGTGAGGGGTACATACTGATGGGGATCTAACAGGAAACATTCACCAAATCAATAATTGCATAGCAAGCACCACAGGCTATGTTGATCTACTGCAGTAAAAAGTTATAACCCAGATACTGTGTTGGGGTTTCCAAGTTTATAGTGATTCTTTTTTTAAATAATTTGTCATGGTTTATCAGGTTATTGCAAAGGCCAGACAGGTAAATTGAGCAGAGATAGGAAAGAAACTGCTATTCCTCAGTGCTTCAAGTATTTAACAAAAATGCTAATCTCTACAATCCCCTCTGGAATGCAATATTGCTTCGAGATGCACTGTGTGGTCCAAGGGATGGGGGCAGGTACAGGAACTCCCATATGATCCTTCCTGTCATGATAGTCCTTACTCCACAAATCAGAGAACCACTGATAGAATTCTGTTGGCAGCTAAGTCCATCTATCCCAATTATACCTTATGGGAATGGGAAATGACCACAGGTTGGATCCATGGACCCACAGGACCAGTTATGAGACAGTCTTGGACTGAAAATCCATTTATCAGCCGCCTTCCATAAGCCCCCATTCTACCTGAGTGTCCATGATGGCATATCACATAAGATCACAAATCTAATATTTTTGAAAAATTTTTGTACTCCTTTTTTACTGTCCAGTTCAGAGGAGAATTTACTAGATGTACATGTGATGGTGCTATGGTGTGTTTCTTAAAGGGATTTGACCGCCCCTTCAATCAATGAGATAGAGATCTACAAATTGACTTGGATTTGTAAACTGAATGAGGGACGTCAATTTTCCATGGTAGCAACTAAGTTCTCCTTGCCACTGTCTATATTTTTATTTTTTATACACAAAATGAGCAATACATTACCTGTTCCTCTATCTCACTCTTAGGCATAGCATGACCTATTGACCACTGCCACAGAATCCTGCAGGTAAAGGAACCTCGATTGTCACAATGTGCTACCTTTACTTCCAATTCTGTAATAAAATTCATTTTGTCTCTGATGTTTAAGTACTATCATCTGACCCCTGGCATAATGAAATCCCAACCTCCCTACAGATAATATCGATCTTGGTTCCGTGGCATATCTGACTGTCAACCACAGCCTGCAGACAGCACACAACAACCAACAAGCATCTCAAAGATTTTGGTGTCTTGTTCTCAGGGCATTCCTTATTGCCTTCATGAAGGGAGAGTCCTCCCTGTTACTTCTCTGAAACCCTCCCAGGGACCATAGTCAAGTAGTGAGGCTTACCTAACAACACTAGTCTAACATTCCTACCTCCCTGAGTCTTCTTGGGGAAGTTCTAGCCTCTCTACTTTATTCATCATAGGTCATCATGACCAAGCTGCAATAAATCATTCCAACAAAATACCGAAACCAGTCCGCAAGTGAACCCACCACAACATTGAATCCTGAGTCACTTTTGAATGCCCACCATGTCAATGGGTTTTTTCAAATTCGGTTTTCATTGTACATTCCCATGCCAACACATAAAATCCACTCTCATATATATATTCTCCCAATTCCTATTGGCATATAACAAATTCTATAATTTCTTTCTATTGTAGGCTTTGTCTGTCTCAAATAGGGATTTCGATTCCCCACTGAGTCTGTGTTGAGACTCTATCCTGATATTGGGCTACAGGCGTTGAGTGGTGTTGGTGGCACATCTTGAGAAGAGCAGGCATCATCTCGCATGGCATCTTCTGAGCTGAGGCTATTGAGTGGTATTCAGGTGCTATGGTCTGAATATTTGTCTCCCCTCCATATTCATATGTTGAAATCTAATCACCAATGTGATTTCAGAAGCAGGGCTTCTGGGAGGTTACTAGGTCATGAGGTTAGAACCTTGGTAAGTGGGATTAGTGCCCTTATAGTAAAGGCCCCACAGATTGTCTTCTCTCTTCCATCATGTGAGGACACAGCTAGATGCCACCATTTTTGAACCAGAAAGAGGGCTCTCACCAGACCCCCAACTATGCTGTCACCTTGATCTTGGATTTCCCAGCCTCCTCAGAACTGTGAAAAATAAATTTCTAGTGTCTATAAGCCATCCAGTCTATCGTATTTTGTTATCACAGCCTGAACAGACTGAGACATCAGGTAAATGGAGGCTGTTCTCCTCTAACAAAGGGAGAAAGAGCTTCTTCTGCTACCCAGGAGCATTTGGAGGAATTTCAGGGCTTTCTATTCTTAGACTTGTCTACTCAAATGTCAAGGGTCCTACTTTCTCCCTATCAGGCATTCAGTGTTGACACAGGACACGTGGAATGGCTCTGCATTTAGTCTTCTTTGCAGCTCTACTTTGTAATGAGATCCCAGGCCTGATTTCTAGCACAGTCTGCCATATGGCTATATGAGATAAAAATCTCCTTTAAACCTGCCTGTGGCTTTAACAATATGCTTTAACTTGGCAAGGAGGGGCCCTAAGCCTTTTCCCAATTAACTATAAAAGTAAGCTTTTTAAAGCCATTTTATTGAAGTATTGATATGCATATTTATTGTGTACTAATTCAATGAGTTTGGAGACAAGCATACATCCATGAAACCATCACCACCATCAACGCCATAGACATATCCATCAACATGCAAAAGTAAACTTTAACAACTGTGATATTATTGCATGCTAGGGATCCTAATGCCTTGAAACCAGTGGCCAATTCAACTTCAAACTACTATTTGAGAGTCTGATTGCTAGAATCACTCCTCATAAAGTTATCTTAGCCTATCCCAGAGACTGAGGCAAAACATACATGTTGGTGTTTCATTTTGTTTTATGGCGGTAAGTCAGGATAGTCCTAGGAAAGTAGGACTGAAGGAAAATAAAAGTGAAGTAGGATATGAAACAAAGCAAAGATACGGTGAGCTGGTTACAATGTCTAACAAAACAAACAAACGAAAACTCACAGCTCATTGTCAGGACTAAATAGTCTCTGCTCAGAACTTGTCAAAAAGAGAAAGCTCTTCATCTGTTGTATTCCTCTCTGTCTCCCATCTTCAGCTAGCTACAATCCCATTGGTGTTAACTCCTCTCTACTTCTAGTTATGTTACCTGGACCCTCTGAGAAGCTGCTGGGAAAGCCAGTCTCCATGCACACTTGGTTCTTACTATTATACGTGCTGTATTAGTCCATTTTACTGCTGCTGATAAAGACATACCCAAGACTGGGCAATTTACAAAAGAAAGTTTATTGTACTTACAGTTCCACATGGCTGGAGAGGCCTCAAAATCATGGCAGAAGGCAAGGAAGAGCAAGTCACGTCTTACATGGATGGCAGCAGGCAAAGAGAGAGCATGTGCAGAGAAATTCCCATTTTTAAAACCATCAGATCTCATGAGACACATTCACTATCACGAGACCAGTACAGGAAAGACCCACTCACATGATTCAATTGTTTCCCACCTGGGCCCTCCCACAACATGTGGGAATTATGGGAGCTACAAGATGAGATTTGGGTGGGGACACAGAGCCAAACCATACCATTCCACCCCTGCCCCTCTCAAATCTCATGTCCTCACATTTCAAAACAAATCATGCCATTCCAATAGTCCCCCAAAGTTTCAACTCATTTCAGCATTAACTCAAAAGTCCACAGTTGAAAGTCTCATCTGAGACAAAGCAAGTCACTTCCACCTATGAGCCCGTAAAATCAAAAGCAAGCTAGTTACTTCCTAGATACAATGGGGTACAGGTATTGGGTAAATACAGCTGTTCCATAAGGGAAAAATTGGCCAAAACAAAGGGGTTACAGGCCCCACGTAAGTCTGAAATCCAGCAGAGCAGTCAAATATTAAAACTCCCAAATGGTCTCCTTTGACTCCATGTCTCACATCCAGGTCACACTGATGCAAGAGGTGGGCTCCTATGGCCCTGAGCAGCTCCACCCCTGTGGCTCTGCAAGGTATAGTGCCACTCCTGGTTGCCCACTGGTGTTGAATGTGTGTGGCTTTTCCAGGCACTTGGTGCAAGCTGTCAGTGGATCTACCATTCTAGGGTATGGAGTTCAGTGACCCTCTTCTCACAGCTCCACCAGGCAGTGCCCCAGTAGGGACTCTGTGTGGGGGTTCTGAGCCCACTGTGGATTTCCCTTCTGCACTGCCCTAGCAGAGGTTCTCCATGAGAGCCCTACCCCTTGAGCAAACTTCTTCCTGGGAATCCAGGCATTTCCATACATCCTCTGAAATCTAGGTGGAGGTTCCTAAACCTCAATTCTTGACTTCTGTGCACCCACAGGCTTAAGCTGCCAAGGTTTGGGGCTTCTACCTGCTGAAGCAACAGCCCAAGCTATAACATGGACTCTTTTTGTCACAGCTGGAGTGGCTGGGATGCAGGACACCAAGACCCTAGACTGCACACAGCAGAAGGACCCTGGACCCGGGTCACTAAACCATTTCTTCCTCCAAAACCTCTGGGCCTGTGATGGGAGAGGCTGCTGCAAAGGTCTCTGACATGCCCATTGTCTTGGTGATTAACATTTGGCTCCTCATTAGTTATACAAATTTCTACAGCTGGCTTGAATTTCTCTCAGAAAATGGGATTTTCCTTTCTATTGCATTGTCAGGCTGCAAATTTTCTAAACTTTTATATTCTGTTTCCCTTTTAAAACTAAATGCCTTTAGCAGCACCCAAGTCACCTCTCGAATGTTTTGCTGCTTAGAAATTTATTCTGCCAGATACCCTAAATCATCTCTCTTAAGTTCAAAGTTCCACAAATCTCTAGGGTGGGTGAAAAATGCCACCAGTCTCTTTGTTAAAATATAACAAGAGTCACCTTTGCTCCAGTTCCCAAAAAGTTCATCATTTCCATCTGAAACCACCTCAGCCTGGACTTTATTGTCCATATTGCTCTTAGCATTTTGGTCAAAGCCATTCAACAAGTCTCTAGGAAGTTCCAAACTTTCCCACACTTTCCTCTCTTCTTCCAAGCTCTCCAAACTGTTTCAACCTCTGCTTGTTACCCAGTTCCAAAGTTGCTTCCACATTTTTGGGTATCCTTTCAGCAGCACCCCACTCTACTGGTATCGATTTACTGTTTTAGTCCATTTTCATGCTGCTAATAAGGACACACCTAAGACTGAGAAATTTACAGAAGAAAGGGGTCTAATTGGACTTACAGTTCCACATGGCTGGGGAAGTCTCACAATCATGGTGGAAGGCAAGGAGGAGCAAGTTACATCTTACATGGATGACAGCAGGCAAAGAGAGTTTCCTCAGAGGAACTCCCATTTTTAAAACCATCAGATCTCGTGAGATCCATCCACTATCACAAGAACAGCACATGAAAGACCCACCTCTGTGATTCAATTATCTCCCACCTGGGACCTCCCACAACACGTTGGAATTATGGGAGCTACAAGATGATATTTGGGTAGCAACACAGAGTCAAACCATATCATGTGCTATGAAGTTTGGTACTATTAAAAGATGAGATGACTCTGGCTGTGATAGAGGATTCATGGTCCTGGTGAAGGATGTTGTTAGGGCCTCTCTGCCCAGTAAGACAGGCAAATAAGTGAGGTCTAGGTTGGGGTATCAGTGGAACTAAGTTGACCTGGGCTGATGCATAAGTTGGGTCTAGAATCATATCAATTATAACAGCTTCCTATGGCTTCTCTTCAAGTCTATCCTTGTGGTAAGAACTGTTCTTTTCTAAAAATATCAATCCTCTACAAATTTTTCTAAAATATCAAAACCTCTACATTCTTTACTGCCTACTCAGGACTTTTTCGTAATCTATCTACTGCTCCCAAATCATTATTTAATCGACTATGTCCCTCCTTTCTTATCTTTGGATGCAAGATACGGTATTTCTTCCACCTAGAATCCCTCACCTTAACCAATCTGCCTATATCTGGTAGACTCCAACTTATTGATCAAGGCCCCTAGCAAATGATGTCTTTTCAATAAAACTTTCTAGGACACCATGGTAGAAAAAAATCATTTTCACTTCTGTGGTTCCCACTAACTTTGCATTAAGGACTTAGGCCTTAAGACCCAAGTCCAAGAAATATCCATTCAGAAGATGAAGCTGTGATGTAGTGGAAAGAGCACAGGACTTGAGTGTTCTAGATCGGAATCTGTATTAGTTTGCCAAGGGTGCCATAACAGAGTGCCATAAATGGGGTGGGTTAAACAGCAGAAATTAATTGTCTCACAGTTCTGGAGGCTAGAAGTCCGAGATCAAGGTATCATCAGGGTTGGTTCCTTCCGAGGCTGTAAGGAGGGATCTGTCCCATGCCTCTTCCCTAGCTTCTGGTGGTTTTCTGAAGCTTTAGTGTCCCTTGGTATGTAGAAGCATCACCCTGATCGCTGCCTTCATCTTCACATGGCGTTTTTTCCGTGGTGTGTTTGTCTCCAAATTTCCCCTTTTTATAAGGATACCAGTCATATTGCATTAGGGGACTATTTTCCTCTAGTATGACCTCATCTTAACTAATTACTTCCACAATGTATTTCCCCATAAGATCCCATTCTGGGGTATTGCAGGTTAGGACTTTAATATATCAATTTAAAAAGGTGGAGGTAGGGAGTGGGGAAGTGGGAGGGGGGAACACAATTCAACCCATAACAGAATGTAACTTGGGGAAAATCTCATAAATTTTCTGAGCCTCTTTCCTCTAATCAGATAAACAGGAATAATAATACTGAAAAAAAAAAAAAAAAACCTAGATTAAATGAAGATCAATAGCAATGTTGTGTGAAGCTTGTCCAACCCACCTTATTTGGTTGCTGTTACTGTTCTGTTTGGTTTTGTTTTAGGCTTTTAGCAGCCTGAAGCCATAGTTTTTAGTTTCTGTCTCTAGCGATAAGTAGAAAAGAAGGATGAGGAAGGGGCTTTACTGGTCCAACCAGAAACAGAAACTAAGAACTCATGACTGTATTCTCTCCCTTGGACACCTCTGTCAGAATAGCAGAGGGAGAAGGGATCAGAACAAATGAAATTTGTGTAAATATTAGATAGGAATATCTTCATTTGGACAAGTTGCTGTTTTAGAGCAGGATCTAGGGATGAAAGGTTAGCCAAAAGTATAGAATACAGCAAGAGAACAGAAGTATAGACTATAGGAAGAATATAGAGTAATGAGTGCTTCAGGGGAGACAGCAAAAGCTATAGCAAGAAAGAAAATATGAGTAGATTACATGATCTTTCTGAACCTCAATTTCCACATATAAAAAAATACCTACCTTCTACAGGCATAAGGAAAGCACCTTGAGTAGTAAACTAGCTATAGCTGGAAATATATTAGCAAATGCAGATTCTCACCATTGATTTGAATGAGTGCGTTGTTTTATTTTATGCGCATCTTCCTTTCTACTTTTTCCTTTTTCTTATCTTTCATTATTCAAGCACTGAATTCAAGTTTTCTACCTGTATTCACAGATGCTTTACTCTACTCCAAAATAATTTTGTTTTCTTAAAAATAGTTTTTTGTAAAAAAAAAAAAAAATTCTCATGCAAGTAGGGGACAAAAGTCTTTAGGATCAAATTCACTCTCAGAAAACACTGGCATTGAAAATACTTTATATCCATTAATTGAAACTGTTGAAAAATTGTATATTGAAATCCCCCCAAAAAAATTTTTTATTATTCAGTGTTTAAATGAAGCTGTCCATCTCATTACACAATAAATAAGGAGGTTATAGTGGTTTTGCCTACTCGCAGCTACTAGTATTTTTAGATTTCCTAGTCTCCATTTACATATTAAGAAGAACCCCCACCACACACACACACACACACACTCTCTCTCTCTCTCTCTCTCTCTCTCTCTCTCTCTGAACAGAAAGCATGGGGAAAAGAGGAAAGGAGAAAGAGAGATTCTTCAATCAGCCCTCCAGTGGATCACAACTCAATATCTCTTCTTAATTTCTGCTTTGGATCTTCAAGTCTCTCAACTCCATCAAACACTCAATTTTGTTTATTTTAACTATAATTTATAGCCTTACATTGTATTAGTTGCTATGAGTAAGACGAGAGGAAAGTCAAAAGTAGATTATAGTAAGAATCTCTTATAATCAGAGGTTAAAAACATAGATGTACATAAATAATAATAATGTAAGACAGAATATGCCATAAAGAGAAATCAATTACAATGTATATTCAGCTGAGAAAGAAATCGCATATTGTGAGTGGGAGTCAAGGGGGACCTGGAGGAACTTCATGAAGGAACAGTATTAGAAAAGGGTTTTTAGCAATTAGGAATTTTTTTAAATGACACAGAGACAATAAAGAAGTCAAGCGTGACTAAAGTTGAGCATATTTGTGGAGGAGTAAAGAGAGACAAATTTATGTGGTTGAAATATATAAAAATGCTATTCTTGTAGGTCAAAATTGTATGTTGGCGCTAAATTGTAGATGATCTTGAATGTCAGAAAAAGTCTGGACTTATGCTCTTAACAACTGTGAGACCTTTGAGAGAACAGCATGTATGTGTCATATTTTAAAGAAGATTCACTTGCTAATTTTGAGCTTGGCCTGAAAATAAGAAGTGCAGTTGGGAAACTCTTGAAATACTGGATACCAACTAAGTCCCCAAACCTCTACTAGACTTCATGCCACTGAATGAAGATCTCTTTCCTGCATTTACTTCCTGTCCCTTGTACATTTCTATTCATCTAACATCCTTCACCAATTCATTTGACCTCACTTGCTATCTCTGCCTAATCATCAGGATTCCTACCTCTGCACCTGGATGGGCAAAGCCTAGCTCAACAGGGTCATGGGGTCAGCCAGGCTAAATTTGCAGTAACAGCTGTCATGACCTTTATTTTATTTACCATAATATTTGTTTGTATGTCTTGCTCTCTCTCTTTCCTCCTTTGACCATGCTTTTCTGAAGGCCATGCTTAATGCCTTATCTATGTGCTGGGGCCTAGCAGGGCACCTGGCACCTACTAGGTGCTCAATAAATATTAATTCAGTAAAATTCCCACCATAGCAACTCAGGAAAAAAAAAAAGTGGTTGCTTTATTAAAATCTTCTCTGATCTCTTGCTTAACCTCCTGATAACATGTAGTTAGTAAGCCTATGGCCTAGGTTTTCTGGGATAGCCCCAATCTAAGACAGTTTATAATTACCTAAAATAATCTCTATTATGTTGTTTCAAAGAGCCACATTTAGCACATCTTTTTAATTTTCCTTAGGGCTTGTCATGCGCAATTCATTCTGGACACATATAAGTGCTCAAAAGATACATTTATTGATTGAGTAGATAAACATTTCAGAAATTTTAATTACCAATCAACTAAATAAGTACAGGTAAATCACATTTTACAAATCATGTGTCCAGCTTTGGTGACAAAACCAACTCCTATATTTATAGTTCATGCTAGATAAATGAGTACTTGAGTATATCCTGTTGTTTCTTTCAATATGACTATAATTTGAATGTAACCAGTTCTTAAGACCAGTCTAAGTCCTATTTCCAAACCTCTCAACAAATCAGACTCCAAAAACTTCATAAAGAGGTATTTTTACTGAGGGTTTCCTGAAAAGACAAGGAAGTTGTTTACCTCACATATTACCAAGTAGGAATTTATTTAAAATTCACTAACTATTTCTCTTTGACTCTGTAGGAGTACTCTAAGATCTACTCCTTAGAGCAACTTCTTGCTCTCTTTTCTGCTCCATGCTCTGCCTTCTCATGCAAAGTTCATTGCCATTTTGACTTTTCTCACTCCATTCTCTGGCCACTTCTAGCCTCCTTGTGAGAAATGAGAAAGTTCTTCCACAAAGATTATAAAAAGTCACAATTTCTTACTGTAAGATTGCTAATATATACATATTTATATATACACTAATATATATAGTGCATGTCATTCCTTATTTGGAGATGCTTCCTTAACTATCCCTGGGCAACTTCCTTTTCTTTCTTTGTTCTGTTCCCCTTACCCAATTAAAACAGTTTTAAACTAATAGCCAATCGGGTAATGTGTAAAATGTGAGGTCCTATTCCAGCCAATGGAAATTGGACACAGCAGTAGGGTAGACACGTCAGATTATAAATAACTCTGTCTCCTTTGTTTGGTGTGCTCTCGTGGCTGGTCACCTATTGAGTAGCACCCTTTCTGCAGAAAGTAAAGCTCACCTTGCTGAGAGATCATTTGTTCCTGTGCTAATTTTTTCTTTTCTTTTTTTTTTATGACACCAAAAACTTCATTCCCAACATCCTACTCTTCCATTAGAAATTTAGGAACAGCTTTCCCTGTTCTTAAGTAAGTTGGCCGCTGTCAGTTTATCCAATATTCCTTTCCAAAACTATGAATAGCTGAGAAGCAAAGGATACTTCCCCCTGGGGTCAATGGGAGTAAATATAGGAATTTCAAATAAATATTTAATATTTTCCCTGTATTGTCTCCTACCAACAGATTTAATGCTTCTTTTGCATTTTCCTTAGAGCTGCTCATGCACAATCCTGGCCACATATGGGTGCTCAATAAATATGCATTTATTGACTTCTTAGGAAAATGTTTCAGAAATTTTCATCACTGGTCACCCAGAGTATTTAATAATTTTAATCTAACACATAACTCTTGGACCCCTACTATGTGCGACAGTGTACTAAGGGAGCCACACAGCTTTGGATGGAATGAGGGTGCGACCAGAATCCAAAAGAAGTTCTATTGAATCAGCCTGTTCATGCCGCCAACCAAATAAAACTTGAAAATTGACCTGATGAGGTGAGCCAAATGTCTCTTCAGGCTCATAATTTTCCAAGGCTCATTATACAATTTCACATTAGCATTTTCAGCTCTTTCGATCACAAAGTAATAGACCAAAAACAAACTAAGAATATAAGCAATATCTAGATCATGGTAGGAAGATTCATCCCCCTCTCAGCTAATTGACTAAACCAGAAAGCCTAATTAGTGTTACAATCACTTCCTACAGGAAAGCATTCACTGTACATTAGAACAACCTAATGTTAACTAACATTGTACATTAAACCTAGATCATGTTCACTTGCAAGGAAATCATTTTTTTAATAGAAAGGATTCAGTTTTAATGTTGTGTAATGGGCCATTTATTAGTATACAAGAAGGTCAGAAGAACTAATTAGAGACTATTTGAGCAAGTGTAAGTGATATGGTTTTCCCAGGTTGCCAATTGGGATTCTAAATCCCAGAGCAGTATACTGAGATGCAGATATAGTATCAGATTTTACATGCCTGTGGGATTATTTGAGTGCCCCAAAGCTCAATTTAAATACCAGGTTGTGAAAATGTGCTTCAGTAAAGCAAGTTTAAGTCACATTTGTCCTTTTGATTTTTATGGGATCTGAGCAGCTAAAAGCCTGTGTGGGTTAAAGAAAAAATTAGCTCTGTGGCATTCCTTTTTCATTTTATGTACTTGGGTATAAACACTGAAAAGCAGTATCTTTTCTCTTTTTCACACCATCCAACATTCATGACAGTAATTATCTGGATTGCTTAATTCCTGCACTCTTCCTGTTTGCATGTAACACACTTTACCAAAATTTCCTCAATGTGAGACCATCCTAATGGTTTCTTTTTTCAGCAGTTGTGAAGCAAGCTGTCTAAGGAGAGGGAGTAATTTTGGAATTTGATAGCAAGGCCCCTGAGGATATGAAAACTACTTCAAAATGCATTGTACAACTGCCTCAGGCAAGTAAGGTATACCCAAGCTATGAACATCTGGCTTGCAACTATTATTTACATAATGAATTCATTCTACCCCACCCTCACTATTTATCTCAAGATCCTCAGCTCTCTCCCTCAGGGATTGTTCCAGAATACAGCTGAGAGGTTCCTAAGCCAGTCTGAGCCAGCTGGGAGCCAGCCTGGTCTCCTCTTCCACACCTCACTCTTCAAGGAGGTCAGGCATAAGCTTTGACCCTCACTCTGTCTTTTATGATTCACACTTTCCTTGTTTCCATCTAAAGTTATTTTTTTCTCAATGTATAGATTTGTCTTTTAAGCAATAATATATAGATATCATTTAAGCAACAGCAAAAACTCCTTTTCTTCTCTTTTAAACAATTCCTTCCAGGTTACCTCTTAACTTTTCTTTGTTTACATTTGAACCAAAATTACAAATCATATCAACATAGAAAAACATTAAAGTCAGACTTAAATCATATAAAAACAGAAAATAATAAAAGTCAGACTTAAATTATATAAAAGAATTGTGTTTAAGTAAATTTTAAAACAAAGAACTGGAGCTAAAATTCTCCCTCCAATTAATCTATAAAGGCAATGAAATCTACAAATCTACGAAGGCAGTAGAACAGCACAATCGTCTGATTCTGAAGTTAAGATAGAGTTACAAAGAAAAAAAAATATCCAAGGTAATTGTCAATCAGAAGAACAAAGAGTGGGAGATTTGTCCGACCTGACACTCAACATTTTTATTAAATCTATAATAGTTAGGACAGTGTGGCATTTGCTTGAGAGTGGATAAGCCGAATAATGGAAAAGAATGCAGAATCCTAAAATAATCCCACACAAATAATTTGAAACAGAAATTAAAAGTCACTGGGGAGAATAACATTTATTCAGTGAGTGGGCCTGGGACAAATGGTTATCTATAAGGGAATAAATAAATTTGATTCTTAACCTATATCATACCCTAAAATCAGTTACCAGTTTTATAAATATATATTATTCTTTATATATATATATACACTATATATATTACTATTATATATAATATATATACGTGTGGGTGTGTGTATATATATATATTTTTAGACAGTGTCTTCCTCTGTCGCCCAGACTGGAGTACAGTGATGTGATTGTAGCTATTGCAGCCTTGACTTCCCAGGCTCAAGTGATCCTCCTACCTCAGCCTCTCAAGTAGCTGGGACTACAGGTACACCTGGTTAATTTTTAAATTTTTTGCAGAGATAGAACTCTTACTATGTTGCCCAGGCTGGTCTTGAACTCCTGGGCTCAAGTGATTCTCCCACCTCATCTTGCAAAGTGTTGGGATTATAGGCGTGAGTCACCGCACCTGGCGACTAGTTGTATATTTAAGGCAAATATAAAAGGTAAAACTCTAGAAATTATAGAATAAAATATAGGATATCTTTACAACTGCAGAATGCAGAAAAATTTCCTAAACAATAGTAAAACCTGCACATGGTAAAGTAAAAGGTATATCAGTACATTAAAACTAAAACTTTGTGTTCATCACAAGACATGAGGAGTTAAAAAGACAAGCCTCAGAATGAAAAAAAAAATTGCTATACATATTTTTTGACATAGGATTCATATGTAGAATAAATAAAATAAGACAACCAAATAGAAAAATAAAAGTGTGAATGGACATTTTATAGCAAAGGCAAAAAATGGTCCTGTGTATATGAAAGGATACTTATCACAGATCAGAAAAACACAAATTGAAGCTGCAGAGTAAAACAATTAACTTCCATAAAAATTAAAATGATGATTGCTAGCAAGGCTGCGGAGAAACAGGAACGCTTTTACACTGTTGGTGGTAATGTCAATTAGTTCAACCATTGTGGAAGACAGTGTGGTGATTCCTCAAAGACCTAGAACCAGAAATAGCATTTGACCCAGCAATCCCATTACTGAGTATATACCCAAAGGAGTATAAATCATTTTAGTATAAAGGTACATGCATACGTATGTTCATTGCAGCACTATTCACAATAGCAAAGACATGGAATCAACCCAAATGCCCATCAACGATAGACTGGATAAAGCAAATGTGGTACATATACACCATGAAATACTATGCAGCCATAAAAAGGAATGAGATCATGTCCTTTACAGGGACATGGGTGGAACTGGAAGCCATTATTCTCAGCAAACTAATGCAGAAACAGAAAACCAAACACCACATGTTCTCACTTATAAGTGGGAGCTGAACAATGAGAACACATAAACACCGAGAGTAACAATACACACCGGGGCCTGTCAGGGCGGTGGGTGGTGCAGGGAGAGAGAGCATCAGGAAAAATAGCTAATGGATTCTGGGCTTAATACCTAGGTGATGGGTTGATAGGTGCAGCAAACCACCATGACACATATTTACCTATGAAACAAACCTGCACATCCTGCACATGTGCCCTGAAACTTAAACAACGTTTTAAAAAATTAAAATGATTACAAATTTTACTAAAACTCAATTAAAAACAAGGTGAAGGTCTCTATCACACTTCTGGTGATAATATAAATTGTTACAGCCACTTGAAAAAAAGTCTATCTTGGTATGACTAAGGAAAATTCAACATAGGCATATCCCATGTTTCAGCAATTTCATTTCTAAATGTATACCATAGGGAAACTCTTACTATGAGGGAAGATGTCCTGTGCAAAGTTGTTCTTGAGAGCCTAAACAGGAAATGATCTAATTTCCATCAACAGGTCAACAAACAAACTGTGGAGTATTTACATAATAAAATAAGACATAGGAGTGGAAGTTAGTGAGTGAAACGATTACACACATCAACATATGCATGTCATGGGATATATTACTGAGGAAGTATATATTGCTTGGGAAGGTGAGGAACGAGCAGAATTCAATAAAGGTGGAGCGGCAGAGGCCTTCTAAGGCACTCACAGCATTTTATTTCTAATCCTATGTGATGGGGCTCATGGGTATTCATTTTATTATTCTTTAAACTATACAGATGGGTTGTACACACTTTTGTATGCATGATACAGTTTACAATAATCAAACACCTTTTTAAAGAATCAGAGTAGTAAAACTTCAAAACCCTTGAAAGTTCCCAGAGGTCCTCTTCAAAATCTTTGTTCAGACTCTTCTAGTAGAGGGTCATTTGAATAGCTACCTCTCTGCAGTATTCCTTCAACTGAAATGAGGTGTAGAGTAGAAACATAGAGGCTACTCATTGGCAAGATCAAATCCGGAGATTTTAGAAGCAAAAACATGCTCCTTCAAGGTCATTACCATGTAAATTTTGCTCATTAGTATATCTCTAACATCTGGCCTAGTAGATGACACATAGTAGGTGCTCAATAAATATTTGATGAATGAATGAATGAATGTACACACGATGTACTATAGCAGATTGGATCCATGAAGGACTCTTAAATTCTATTTAAGCATACCAAGGAGTACTGAGAATAATACTCTTCAATTATATTAGTTAATACTGATATGCCATCTAAGCTGATATAACAAAGAGATCCCCCCCGCCAAAAAAAACTGTAGTACTTCAAATAAGATAGAAATGTGTATTTCACACATGTACCAGTACAAAAATAGGAGTCAGGGGACCTAGAGTAGATATGCCACTCAGCTTTTGGAGGTCTCAGGGACTGAGGTCCGTTCTCTCTTGTTTCAACATCCTCCATAACAGGAGTTGGCAAATATCTGTAATATTTTAAAATAGTAAATATGTTAGGCTTTGCTGGCCACTTATGGTATCTGTGGTATGTTCTTCTTTTTTCACAACTCTTCAAAATTATTTTTAAAAATAATAGTAGCTCAAAGATCATATGAAATGAGACCTTTGGCCCAAGGACCATGCCCCCTGTCTCAGGGTACTGCCTGTGTCTTCAGGATTGAGGACTGAGACTGGATTACCAGCAGTTCGTCAGTATTTCAGCACGGGGGAGAGGGGAATGAGAGGAGGTAAAGACAAGCAATTTCCTCTAAGATCGTGAGTGGGAAGTCACACACATCACTTCTAATCACATTAAGTTGGCAAGGATTTAGTCATATGATCGTAAGCAACTGCAAGAGAGACTGGAAAACCTAATCTCTAGCTAGGCAGCCATACGCCCTGTTAAACTCAGGTTAAAGTTTCTATTCCTGTAGAAAATAGAGTAAAATAAGATCACAGATAGAGATGTAGCCTCCTCTAGACACATCTATTCAGTTTTGTTCCCTTCACTCTTTCCTTGAAGATAACCTCTATCCTGAATTTGCTATTTACCATGCCCATTCGTTTGTATTTTTCTAAGACAATTATCGATTTTTTTTTAGTTTTAACCTTGAAATGCATGTTCTCATACTAGATGTTATCATTTTACAAATTCTTTCTATTCAATCTTATGTTTTTGAGATTCTTTTCCTTGTTAATACATGTAGCTCACTCAATTTGCCTGCTGCATAGTGTTCATTAGGTGAATGGAACACAGCTGCTTATCAGTTCTGTTTGTGAAAATTAGGTTACTTCCCACTTTTCTCCAAGGTCCAGAGCTCAGAGAAAAGGTAACAGCGAAACTCCAGGATGGAGATGATTATGCCCCGAGGAAAGGTCTAGATTATGCAAATTAAGAAAACAGCAGACTTGGACAAAGGAAAACTTGTTTTTAATTTCCTTCATTGGCAGGTCTTCTTCCTCTTAAATGTTTGTTTTCTGCAAAGTCTTGTCCTTTTTTTTTCTTTTGTTTGACAGTCTCTCCTTATGTCATATCATCTGCTCCAATGAATCAAAGTAGATAGCCAGCTACTGAAGCAATTCAGGTTCAGGTCTGCCTTCCCTACTCAGACCTCCTTTGTTCCTCCTTTCCTCCCTTTTCTCAAAACCAACTCTCACCACCATTTGCCCGTGAAGAGCAATTCAGCTCTCTCCACACCTCAACCCCAACCTCTACTTTTAATTCTATGCCTTGTTTTTTTTAGAGTGAAGCATCTCTAAAACCTCAGCAAAAAATTTTTTAAAAAACTATACACGGAGGCTTAAGTTCTTGACAAACGCTTTCTGTCCCACGGGTCTGCGTGTGTGTTGTTATTTGTGGCAGGATTTTGGTTTTGTGTCTTGTCTTTTTGTTCTTTACGGGGGTTGGGTGGTGAGAGAGGGAGAAGCTGGAAGAGAGTGGGCATGTTTCTAGTGATAAATGTGAAGAAGGTATCTATGGCATCATCCTGTGTGTGTGTCCGAATACTTCCTTTGTGTGTCTCCTCTAAGCATGAATAAGCACTGATGGATTTAAATATTTGTGCTTTTCAGCCATGTTCAACACATTGAATCTTGGACTTAAATATAGTTGACAGAGGTAGCACTAATTGTCTCAGATATTAATGCAGATTTATGTAAAAATAGCCAAATTAACACTGGTCTAGCACTTATTATTTTTAATTTGCACATAATTGTACATATTTATCGGGTACAGAGTGATATTTCAACATATGTATACAATGTGTAATGATCAAATCAGATTAATTAGTGTATCCATCACCTCAAACATTTATCATTTCTTTGTGTTGGGAACATTCAAAAACCACTCTCCTAATTACTTGAAAATATATAATCCATTGTTGTTAACTGTAAGTCTCCCTATAGTACTGTAGAACACTAGCCCTTATTCCTCCTATCTACTTGTACTTTTGTATCCATTAACGAACCTCTGGCTATTCCCTGAGCCCTTAACCTTCCCAGTTTTCTACTCTCTCATAAAAGTAGGAGGCTTCCCAGCCTTCCACTCTCTACTTCTATGAGAGTAGAAGCCACTTTTCTACTCTCTACCTGTATGAGATAACTTTTCTGGCTTCCACATACAAGTGAGAACATGGGGTATTTATCTTTTCTGGCACTGATTTTAATGGGACAAGAGTCTAGTTCTAAAGAGAAACAAGTTAATGTAAACACCTGCCTTTAGGAACTGTTTTTCTTCAACCCCTTTCACAGACTGATCTGTCTCACAGAAAGTTGTTCCAAAAAAAGAAAAAAAGGAAGAAATGTCTTAAAATATAATGTGCAACTTAAATGCTAAGGCAACAAAAATCTTTTTTTTTCCTGTTTTTGAAAAACAAATTAGAGAACAAAAAAAGGTTGGATTCTTCTCATTGAATCATAACTTAGCTTGTAAACAATCTAGAAGTCCTTGTCACCACCCCCATTTTTGTTTTTTTCTTTTTTTTTTTCAGATCATCTGCATAAGACTGCAATCCACAAAGCACTTTATCCTCTCCTGGGTTTCCTACACGACCTTGGTCAAACGGACTTCCTGCAGGTTTGACTTGGAATTTGCCAGAAACCCATCAGAAAGCGTTAGGCTGGGACACTGCTGCCCATCCCACATACCACACCCACATCCTAAATCCAAAGACTCCACTGCTTTTATTATTTGGGAAACAAAGCGGGATACATAATAATACGAAACAAAGAATAATGCTTCAGGGACCTAAAAAATCAGCCCAGAGGATATAGAAATGTGAGACACTGGATCCAGTCAAATGGCATAATGCTTCTATCACTATCTCTCTCTCCCCAGCATACACACACACTTTGCTTGCTTTGAAAACTTAACGTTCTTAATTAATTGTAAACCAAAGGGGAAGAAAGGCCTCCAGAATGTCTGAAATAACTTTTTAGTATAATACATTTACACACTATTGACAAAAACAGGCAAGATTGAGATGCCCTGAATAATATTCAGCTATATAGACAGATACATTGGGAAAAAAATGTTTACAGAGCTTTCTAGGTCAAGAGGGGGCTATTAAGTGGATGTGACTGATAGCTGATCACTAAGTAGATAATATTAGCAGTATGTTGAATTTATATGGAACTTCCTATTTAATATCATTTGCGGTAATTTATTAATAATTAAATATAAAGTGTACCTTGGTTTCCTTTCCCTATAAAATGCATGTTAAATTCATCCCAGATGTTCATCCACATTTGCCAACATACCTTCATCAATTCGCATAGCAGAATAGTTTTGTTAGCAAAAGGGAAAGGAAGAAAAATATTTAAATTTTATTGTCAACCCAGTGCCAAGACATACTACATACATTGCAACATTGAATCCCCTTCATACTCATATGAGTATTATATTACTATTTTCAATTTATAAATGAGAAGTCAGAGATTTAGAAAAGCCAAATAACATTTTTAATGTTTCACAACTAGGAAGTGGGAGAATCAGTACTTGAATTGTAGCCCATCTGGCTTCAAATCCCAGCAAGCTTTCTTTCCTCTGTGTTAAAACCCTCCCTAGTGAATGTCTTATGCAACTGTGAAGAGGTAGAACGGGAAAAATTTTTTCCTATTCCCCAAATCTAACTCTGAGGATTATTTTTAATGGAGAAAAGTGACATCAGGTGGGGCATGGTGGCTCACGCCTGTAATCCTAGCACTTTGGGAGGCCAAGACGGGTAACTCACCTGAGGTCAGGAGTTCGAGACCAGCGTGACCAACATGGTGAAACCCCATCTCTACTAAAAATACAAAATTAGCCAGACATGGCAGTGGGTGCCTGTAATCCCAGCTACTCAGGAGGCTGAGGCAGGAGAATCGCTTGAACCCGGGAGGTAGAGATTGCAGTGAGCTGAGATCGCATCATTGCATTCCAGCCTGGGCAACAAGAGTAAAACTCCATCTCAAATAAAAAGTAAAAATAAAAATAAAACTGACATCAAGCCTCATACCAAAGGCTGCTAGTAGTGAAGGCCTTTGTGGAAACTTCTTGGAATACCAGTCCTTGTAGGTCATTAAGCAACATGGCTTTGCCTCCTACTACTAAGTCATTCGCAGGAAATGCCTTTCACTAAAACGCTGTTGATTGCAAGTGACTTCCAAATCCAAATCAGCATTTTAGGTCTGTTTAATAGATCAATACAGTAATTCAGCCCTGGGTCCGTGAAATCATTTGTTTGGACCTGATGTCTATGTAGTCAGATTGAAGTATATATATTAGCATGTGCAGGGAATTACACAAATAACTTGCAATGAAAAATGTTAAACCAATTTGTGTGAAGGAGGGAGTACTCAACTCATTTCCAAGTGACTGGGATTACATGGGTCATTATAAAGGCAACATCTTCAACAAGCATCAAAAAGAAAAATAAACCTTTTGGCCAAAAACAAACAAACAAAAACACTCAATCATGTAGAGATGCTTTGGAGTTCAACTGAGCAGAGGTTACAAAGAAACTAGTAAAGAAAACCTAATATAAGTTGAAAAGCTTTTTTATTTTTGTTTCTTTTTAAAAAATCACTTCCACTCGACAGTGAAAGACTTTCCCAAGGGAAATAGTAGAGGACCTGTTGCTTGATTCTCTTAAACTCAGTGGACAAAACACCAGAGGGGAACAATTTTGCTTTCACTCCCAGAGGCACAGGATCTATGTGAAACTAATAATAATTTTCCATTTCTAATTTTGATGACACAAAAACCAGAGTTATGTGCTTATTTGATCGAGTGTTGGATTGGATTTGAGCAGCAACATTTCATAGCAACTGAAGTCTGCTCATTATGTTTGCTGGGACGCCAGCCAAAATATCGTTACAATAGTCCAAAGGGAGTAAAATAAAAAGTTTTAACATGGATCCTTCCATTAGGAACAGAGAATTGGCAGTAAAAGAAAAATTTCATTACAGTTGAGGTGTGACTCATTTGTCAGGTATTGAAGTAAA
The DNA here is from genome assembly GCF_008728515.1 of Papio anubis. Lineage (NCBI taxonomy): Eukaryota > Metazoa > Chordata > Mammalia > Primates > Cercopithecidae > Papio > Papio anubis. Next base: position 15,363,707 of record NC_044984.1, on the reverse strand, counting down.
AGAGGATTCTCCATAAGAGACACAAAAAAGATACCTTTCAAAATAGCATAAAAGGAAGTTCTTTGCTGATCAATGAATGATGTGAATGTGTCCATTGATACAATGCTGTTTACAGTGAAGTCATGTACACACTCATTTATTCAATCACTCAACCAATAGTTGTTTTTTACCACAAAGTACTTTTTAAGTTTTATTTTGTTTTTAATTGATGCCTAATAATCCTACATATCTATGGGGTACAATGCGATGTTTCAATTTATGTATACATTGCATAATCATCAAATCAGGATAATCAGCATATCTATCACCTCAGCATTTGTCATTTCTTTGTAGTAAGAACATTCAAAATTCTCTTTTCTAGCTATTTTTTATATATACAGTACATTACTGTTAACTATAGTCACCCCACTGTGCAATAGAATACCAGAACTGATTCCTTCTATCTAACCCTAACTTTGTACTTGTTGATCAACTTCTTCCAATCTCCCCTCTCCTTTACCCTTCCCAGTGATTACAGGGAACCACTGTCCTACTCTACTTCTATGAGATCAACTATTTTAGATTCCATGTATGAGTGACATTGTGTATATTTGTCTTTCCATGTCTGGCTTATTTCACTTAACAAAATGGCCTCCAAGTTCATCTGTGTTTTCACAAATGATAGGATTTCATTCATTTTTATGTCTGAATAGCATTTCATTGTGTATATATACCACTTTTTAAAAATCCATTAATCCATTGTTGAACGCTTAGCTACAACTACCATGTGATCCAACAAGCCCACTTCTAGGTGTACATCCAAAGGAAATGAAATCAGTATGAGAGATATCTTCATTCCCATGTTTATTGCAGCATTATTCACAATAGCTAAGATATGAAATCAACCAAAGTGTCTATCACTAAGTACTCTGCCAGATGCTGCCAGTACAAAGAGGAGTAAGACTCAGTCCATGTATGAAAAACAGAAAAAGAAAGCAGGAAAAGGAGATGTATATTGATAATTATACTGTAATATTATGAAGCACAGAGTGTTAGGGCAACACGGAGGAACAACATCTTACCTGCCACCCACTGAGACGTGAGGACGTCCTCCTGGAGAACAAGACACCTGAAATAGATCTTGAAACATGAAAATAAAATTTGCCTGACTAGAGAGGGTAATATTTATGAAATCATAGAGAGCAGGAGTTAAAAGAAAGAAACGAACACCAGAGTTATACTAAGAACTACGGGTCACTGAGTGCGGATGAAGTAGAAAGAAAATTGAAGGATGAGGAACAGGCAGAGGCAGATTGTGGTGGGCAGTATGAGCCTTCTCAAGGGGTGTGGGCTTTATTCTGCAGACTGAGATGCTCATAGAAGACAATGACAGCTGAGTAGAGAAGAGATTATGATGACACAAAAGTGGAGACAAGGTGATCAGTAGAGAATCTCTTATTATAATCATAGCAAGAAATAATGATGACCTGAATGAGGAACAGTATGGGTAGCGTAAGGAAGGGACAAGGGAACACTTCCCCTTTGCCCTTTGAAGGGTCGCTGAAGATCAACCGACAAAAGACTGATTAATAGGAGAAAAGACATACACATTTACTTGATCACAGTTGTATGTGACACAGGAACCTTCAGAGTGAAGACCCAAAGACACAAAGGAAATTGTCCATTTTTATGCTTAGATTCAACCAAGTATGAGCAGTCATGTAGAAATATGACTGGACAAAAAGAGTACGACCTAGTGCAATAGACTGGATGGGAAACAGGCCTGTCTTTCTGGAATCTTCGTGGCCTCTCTGAGCATGCATTCCTTCCTTCTAGGTATGGGGCGGAATCTATCCTGAAATGAGAGTTTTAGACCTACAGTCAAACAAAGCTTGTCAGATAATTTCCTTTTGGCCAGTTTTTGCACAGAAAGGTGGGGAGGGGAGAAGAGGGAAGTTAGAGTGATATTTTGAAGTTTTATGGCTGGTTTTGGGGAAAAGACATTCTGGTTTCTATGGCCCACCTTGGGAAGAGGGATTCTAGTTTCTATGGCTGGCCTCAGGGGATAAAGAAGGGATAGAGACAGGAGGGCAAGAGAAAATCAGAGAGAAACTTGTGCTTTTTTTTTTTTTTTTTTTTTTGCTTCAGATGGAATCTTGCTCTGTCGCCAGACTGGAGTGCAGTGGTGTGATCTCGGCTCACTGCAACCTCTGCCTCCCGGGTTCAAGAGATTATCCTGCCTCGGCTTCCCAAGTAGCTGGGATTACAGGCATGCGCCACCACACCCAGCTAATTTTTGTATTTCTAGTAGAGCCGGGGTTTCACCATGTTGGCCAGGTAGTCTCAATCTCCTGGCCTCAGGATCTGCCCACCTCGGCCTCCCGAAATGCTGGGATTATAGGCCCAGCCCAAAACTTGTGCTTTTGAAGCTGCTTCTGAGGCCTTCATCTGGAGCTATCATTTTCTGATCCCCAAGGTAGAAAAGAGAAGGCAGTGTGAAAAATATTTAAAGATAAAGTGGGTAGAGCCTGATGATTGGATGTGGAGGATGGTGAGGGAGAAGGACAAGTATCTGAAACCTCAGAATTTAAATGAGAAAGGGGAAGAGGGTAACAAAAGACAGTAACACTTGGTCATAGGGCCAGAATGTAAGAAGCTCAAAGAAACAGTGATAAAGATGGCACTGAGAGACAGATCTGAGTAATCCTTGGTAAATTATGTCATTTCCCTGGGCTAATGACCTCATTTTTACTTGGAGTACTTGATTAGATGCCTTCTAATAACATATCCAGGTCTATATTTGTTTTCTAGTTTTCATTTTTTACTAGATAACATATATCTCTATGCTATATATAAAAGTGCCTGAGTACATTTTGGTTGATTGAATTTCAATCTAAATCTGCTAGTACTGAACTGTACCATACCTACTTCAAAGTCAGTTTCCAAGTCTGTTCTATAATGCTCTTTTAGGCCCATCATTTACTTCTCTTCATTTTTCTATCAGTGTCTTCTAAATAATGAGGCACAACTGAAAGTTTCTGTTTCATCTGATCATCCTGAAGCACAATTCTGACATGAATGAGCATCTTCATTATATAAATCTCAATTTTCAGTTCAAACCAATGGTATATAAGGCATTACATTTTCTGCTATTCGGAATCTCTGACTCAATCAGAGTTTACCTGTAAATATGAGTTAAGAAAATGATAAAAATCAAAACATAATTTTGATAGTTATTTGGACAGATAGAACAATGTCAACAGGGCCTTTCTATTCTAATTGTTAGTAATCTGCCCTGACATACATATATGTTTTTTCCTTTAACAAATATTCATTGAGCACTATTTTGGGGCCCTTGTAAATGCTTTTGTTGGGAAAAAAAATAGCAAGAATTTCTGCCATTATAGAACTTAATCCTAGTATGGGAAAATATTCAATTAAACATGTGTGTGTGTGTGTGTGTGTGTGTGTGTGTGTGTGTGTGTAGAAAGATAGATTAGAAAGATAGGTTAAAACTTGGGCAGAGTAAAGGATATTGGACTGAGGGGTTTCCTGGGATGTGGGACTTTCAGTGTTAAAACTGGGAAAGTCTCAGGCAAACTAGGACAAGTTGGTCATCCTACAGTGTGGAGGAGGGAAGTGGCAAACAATTTTAAAGAGGAAGCTCAGTGTCAGCTTAATTGAGACTATATTATCTGAGCAAGTCATGATGGAGGTGAGGAAGCTGGACATGTGGCTATCTGGGAGAAAAGCATTCTAGCTAGGGAAGAGCCAGAGAAAACACCTAATGTGAGACAACGCTTAGTGTGAATATGTTAGGTCAGTGCGAAAGGAATTGTGCAAAACCACAATTACTTTTGCACCAATTTAATACATAGAAAGTACACATTAAGAAGGATTATGTCTATAAGGCAGCAAAATAAAAAGAGTGAGGTATGAGTCAGAACAGCATTCAAATCTAGGCTCTTCTACTTCCCAAGACTCATACTGGATTTCTGCAAACTCCTTAAGGGCACAATTATGCATTGTGAGAAATAATAAAAATAACAAGTTTGGATAGTCAGTGAATGGAAAGGGATTTAATAAAATTATATTTGTACCAAATCAACGAACCAGAAGAACTTTGGAACTAAAATTCATCACACTTCTTCTTCAATATCCTTTGAGTCATTTAGACTTTGTCAATATAAATAAACCCAACAAGAAACCAATCAGTATAATTTTTTCATAAATATTTCTGGTACTTAGTTTCTGCCTTGTCTTAATGATAAAATATGTGCATGAAGAATCCTGAAACAATCAATAAATATTTGGCATGACCTTAATAACCCCAGTCTTAATCTGTACCAAGACAAAGTCAGCATTTCACAAGAAAAATATAATCTTGCATTTTCTCAACATTTTAATTCTTATTGACAGCTTCTCTGGATAATTCACACCACAGAAAATCCTGAGCTGAGAAGGACTTTCTTTGAATTGGTTAGAGCTATTTCAGTAAAGCATGCAATTGTATTAAATTTTAGATTCATTTTGCACATTGTGGACAGAGTGTACCTGTTCAGCTAGAGTGAATACTTCAAATAAAACCAGATTTACAAAGTCCACATCTTTCCTCTTTGGTTATTTTCTACTCAAGGATACATTTTGGCCTAACATGTACCAATTCACAGCAGAAGTCCCTTTCTTTTCACTTTTTACCACATCCTAAGCAATTCCTCCAAGGACTTCCTCAGCATTATCTGCAGATGGGAAAAGCAATTCACAATGCAATAAAATTTATAGCTCATAAAATTATGAATAAGCCAAACGTTAAAAAAGAAAAGTTAAACTAGGTTTAAAATGATTTTTATAATATCAACCACATGAATTGACACAGAAAATGAATTGCAAATGTAAGGGAATGCAACAACTAAATGCTCTGTGCTCTCTCGGTGCTAAATGGAGACTGTTGGCAGAGCACAAAGAGATTCAGGAAACAGTCAATGATTTCTCTCAGTAGAGGTGGCCAAAGTAAGGCCCAAAGTATATTTTTTAAAGTACATTAACCAGGTATGACTACATGTACATAAGCCCCAAAGAAGGAGGTACCTGGAAACGAGATGATGAAATCATGTGTCAACTCAAATCATTACTGTGGTTTTTATGTAAGAAAAATAAAAATACGGCAAATAAAGAATTAAACAAGCAAACCTTTTTTTTCTCTCAGTAGCAGAAGTTTCATTTTTAAAAGAAATATTAGAATACCTAGCAATGTTAGAACAGACTCGATTTTCCATTTCCTTTAGCTACTTATGAACACCTTTGGCCACAACGACATCGGAATCTAGAAGGGTAAGTAATGAAAACGTATTATAAATATCTAATCCAAAATGTGGGGGTCTCTCACAAGGTTTGTTGTTGGTGGCCTTTCATTTCTTACTATACACATTTTTCCTGGATGACCTCACTTATTTCATTGGCTGTAATGATTATACATTCCCAAATGAACATTATTATCACTCACATTCTTTGCCCCAGGATGTATTTTTAACATGATCTGAATCTTTTTCAGTAACTTTAACCAGCATGCCTAAATTCAAGCTAAATATCCAACCCCAACCTGCTTTCTCCTCTGTATTCTCCATCCCAGTTAAACATTATTCACCCAAATGAGTGTGGGATGGCAGAGGAGGCAGAGACGGGGAGAATGTGCAGTCACTGTCTATACATCCCTCTGGGTCCAGTATTCCCAGCCTGATCCACATAATTAGCATATTTAGACATTGATACCTATGACATGTTTGTTGAGTTCACCTTTTTCTCTCTATTTCCAGTATTACTTTCAGTTCTATTCCCAGCCTTTCCTCTACTTTGCTGTCTATAACTGGGAGGCTGTCCTCTGCAAACTGTTTCTGAAACTCTTACCACTTCCTTCTACTTAACTTTGATCAATGGGGTACACATGCAAAATTGGAGGCTTGGAGAAAGGGGTGGGGTCAGGTTATTTCAAGCCAAACTTTGACCCAAATATACCACATTTCTTAGGTTCGGGTCATTTTTCTGAATGGAATTCACTTTTTTTACCTTTTCCATATAACAAATTCCCACTTTCTTCATGTCCAGCTCAAGTATCACCTGATTGTCTCCTCATCTCAGGGGAATTAATCAACTTCTCCCTCTTCCTGAGCACTTTAAAAATACCTTGAGTGTAGTACTGAACATACCAATGAAACTTATCCCTCACCAAAGACATCGATGTCTTGGTTATTATTATATCAAATAAGTACATTTTAATTCTTGTCAACTTTATGTTTGACTATTCAGTTCTTCCTAAGTCTACCTGGCAATACCACTCCTGCCATTCTCATTTCTTCCTAGACTCCCACATAAGCATGCTTTTTCTGTCCTAAATATTGAAATCCTCCAAGAAGCCTTGCTTTCCCCTTATCTGATTCTTCCCACCCTCCTTGAGTGACCTCAACCACTCTTATGGCTCCCTCTACCATCAGTAAACAGATGATTCCTATTTAATCTGTATCTCTGGCCCAGGCTGGTCTCCCCAACTTCAGATATGAACAGTCTGGGCATCTCTTTCTCTGTGTCCCATAGACTTCCCAAAGCAATATAACAACACTTGGTTCATTTTTTCCCTCACCCCCCACCCAATCTCCTACCAGCCACCGTCTTCACTCATCTGTGTCTCAGGGAATGGCACTGTGAAATTTCTCCAGCCAGAAATCTGGGAATCAAGACTGATTTTCCCTTCCCTAGCACAGATACTAAATCAGTCAGAAATTTTTGTAAATCTTCCCTCCTTAATGACTCATTAATCTGTACCCTGTTTCCTATCTCCGTTATAATGCCTGCTAATAGGCTCCTATCACTTATCACTAAGATTAGTTCCATACTACCTGGTTACTATGACCTCCTGTCCATTCTTCTCATTGCTGCTAGAAAAATGTTCCCTTTGCTCTCTAGAATGTAGTTCTGACCCCATTAATCCTCAGCTGAAAACTTTTAATGGCTTCCCACTGAGCTGAGAATGAAATCTAAACTCTTCATCATGACCGGCAAGACTCTCCACAATTGTGTCCCATCTAAATCATTTCTCACCACTCCTTCTCTTCACATTATGCTCTAGAACTAGCTAAAAGTATCTACAGTTCTCCATTTCTATTTGTTTTCACATATCATTGCCTTTGGCCCTTTCTCCCCTCTTCCTGGAATGTGCTTTACCTTCCTGTCCCAGACAACCCTTTGTTCTTCACTGAGATTTCATGCAGACATCAATTCCTCCAGAAAGTTTTTATCGTACAGTCTCATGAAGGTGCACCTCATTCGCTATCCCACAGTGCCCATACATTCCTCTCTGAGAACAATTTTCACTATTTTCTAATTGTATTTATATGTACTTATTTCTCTTTCAACCCTAAGACTATGAATTCCTTGAAGGCAAAATCCATGTCTTTTTCTTTGGGACCCCCTATTTAGTACATTTTTTAGCATAGAGCAGGTGTAAAATAAATATTTCCTGAATGAATGAAGTAATCTCGTCATACTTATATGTATACATATGGCATATCTAAAACATATAACATACTTACTTAAATAGAATGCAAGTTAATCAGGCCTTATTCGCCTTAGAAACCAAACCATTGAGCAGAGTGTCTGTCATAGCAGGTGCCCCAAATATGTTGAATTTTGTTGGCTACAAATGGTTTCCATCAAAATGATTTGGTGCCTGGGTTTATTGGATAATCATGGTAGCCCTTTGCTCTCTTGTCCTATGCCAAACTATTAAGACAGTCTGTGCCTTCTGAGGACCTAGACTGGGCTGAGTGAGCATGATGAAAAGCTTAAAAGTGGTACAAAGCTTGGTCTTTGTTCTCTTAGAATTTTACAATCTAAATATTTGCATTCATGCATATGTAAATTTGCTGTCAGAGTCCATCATATGGATGGAACAGACAGGACCTTACTAGACCTATAAAATGGTTCACCACCCTTCCTGGCCCCCATAGATCCAGAGCCAACGTTGTTCCCATTCATATATGCTGTTTTACAATACACAAAGTTTTCTAAAATCCATGTCAAGAGCTGGGAAATGAGTCAGAAAAAGACATCTCACTCTATGAGATAACTTACTCTAATTTCCTCATTAGTGAAAACGACATCATAAAGAATATCTGCCAACAATCTGATATAAAAATGTACATGCACCACGGAAAATAATTGCTGTTCAATTACTACTGAATTATAAAGCCGTCGTCGTACAGGTGCAATAATGCAAGAGCCTTGAAAAGTATGAAAAATTGCTTAGCTCAGGTAATTACATGTGTGTGAATAAAGTCCCCAGAATAAAATGTGCAGAGTTTGAAGAAACAATGAAACCAGAACCAAAGAGCTATTTATAACTATATATTTTTAAATGTTCTGTTTTGTTTTCTTCTGTATACATTTTGAAACACCAGGGATAATTTTTGAACTATGGGGTGCAGGAAGAGAGAAAGATGGAGTAGCTCTTCCTTTGCTTTCCTCTGTGTTCATCTCTCAAACTGGATCCACAGGGAGGGTACTACGAAGATAGAAATCTAGCCATAACCATGGTAATTGCATATTTCAAAATGGTTAAATCTTGCTTATGCCCTGTGCATAGTTTACATATAATGAAAAGTAAAATTTATAGGAAGATGATTCTATTACTACTGTGAAAAAGATTTATTTCTTGTAAATTTCCAGGGTCTTTAGAAAGGGAACTTAGACTCAGAGAACTAGAAAGTGTTTTAAATATCATTTAATCCAAAGCCCTTAGTCACTGTGTAAGAAACTGAGGTCCTAAGAAGTTAATTGTGCAAATTTGTGTAGATAGTGGAAGAACTAAGTCTAAAATCATTTCTATAGTATTATGGATTTGATTAGGCATACACTCTATTGGTCCAAGTCAATTTCTAATTTTTAAGATACTCAAACTTCAAAGCTCTAGGACAGATTTTTATCCAATTACAATGTTGAAGAAAAAAATGGGATTAGCCGCCAAGGGGCATGAATTTTATTGCAAGACAAGCTATTAATTAGTTAAGTTAGCTAATTTACCTCTCAGATCTTCAGCTGTATAACAATGTAACATAAAAGACTTGGCCAAAATGCCCTCTTTCGAGTCAAATGTTGTATAAGTTTGAAATTAGGGGAGAATTGGTCTAAAATGATGAACTATAAAAATCAGATATCACCATCCTAACTCTTTATCCACCTCACCAATCCTGCCCTTTCACAGTAAGATGCCTTCTGTAAGGTAGCCATTTCCTCAAAACATGTCTACTAACTCATATTCTAAGCAAATGATAGGTTTAAAAGTGGGGGCCTTAACATTCATTGACAATTTAATTTCCTCCTCCACATCTTCCCTAAAGTTTTTGCAGTCAAAACTCAAATCTCAGATGAATGACAAAGAATTAGTTTTATCTTGACATTGACTAACAGTACGTGATCCATATGCTTATGTTTTACTTATAATGAAAATATAATCTTGCATTAAAATAGTAGCCAAATTCTTTAGTTCACTCCAAGAAATAAAAAAGACACTCAAATAAATTACATTTGATTTTAAATTTAAATTTAATTTAGTTTAATTCAATAGCTTCTCGGCCTTTGGGCTAAGAACAAGTGTAGAAATTAAAAGTAAATTTTGATAAGTATTTTGCAATGAATTTCAAAACAACTAAAACCTGTCCATTTTCCTATTTTAATAAAAACTTTAATTTTTTTCTCCAATTCATTGCTATTCTACAGTTTATGTTTAGCATTCTATATTCTTTCCTAGGTACTTCACAAAGGAATAGCACAGTGCCCCAATAAATTTTCATGAAATCCAAATGGTATTCAGGAGAGGGTGATTAAATAGTAATGTTCTAAGCTGCTTTTGGCTTGGGAATGTTTAACATTGTTACATAAAATGTCATTGTGTTCTTTCTGCACAGTGGGGGATATGTTTCACCTCCACTCAAAGGAAAAAGTGACTTCCTATGAAAAACAGAGATGGGGAGGGGGGAGAGAGAGAGAGAGAGAAAGAGAGACAGAAAGAGAGAGAAAATGAATTTGATTACCTTCTTTCATCAACTATTGGATATGCCCCAGGTGCCTCAAACTCAAAATGTCAAATGGTAAAGTCCTGTTCCTTTGTCCTGGTCTGTTCCCTTGCATGAATAGCACCACCGTCCACCAGGATGCCTACGCTAGAAACCTGCACAGCATTTTTGATGCTCTCGCTTCTGTCATTAAGATTCTACCTCGAGGCCGGGCGCGGTGGCTCACGCCTATAATCCCAGTACTCAGGGAGGTCGAGGCGGGCGGATCACGAGGTCAGGAGATCGAGACCATCCTGGCTAACACGGTGAAACCCCATCTCTACTAAAAACACAAAAAATTAGTCGGGCGTGGTGGCGGGCGCCTGTAGTCCCAGCTACTCGGGAGGCTGAGGCAGGAGAATGGCGTGAACCCGGGAGGCGGAGCTTGCAGTGAGCCGAGATAGCGCCACTGCACTCCAGCCTGGGGGACAGAGGGAGACCCCGTCTCAAAAAAAAAAAAAAAATTCTACCTCGATTTTTCTATCAAATTCTACCAAATTTTCTGCCAAATCCTGGTACTTCTGTTTCTGTACATGTTGCCTAGATGATGACAGCAGTAGAGTGGTGGTAGTAGTAAAATAAATAGCTAAGAATTATCAAATCTCACCAGTACCTCTTAATTGGCACCCAGACCCGAACAGGCAAAATGGCTTTGCATCAAAGACTTTAGCTCTTTATACCTTGCTTTATTGTAGAAATTCACTCTATGTAGACAGGTCCAGGAATGACTTCGAGAATGAGTTAAAATTCCATCTTATAAAGCTATGTATGATCTGGATTTTCTTGCTCTTCAGTCTTATTTCTCCCCCAACTCCTCCAGGTCCCTGACCCAGGACTTCCAAATCCGCTCCTGCCTTAAATCATAAAAAGCTTTTTTTTCAGTAACAAGCTCATTATCACTGAGAGCATACCCTCTGTTAATAACAATCCTAGCCTTATATATCTTCCCCCAGCTAAATTCTATTCCTCCTTTAGATCCCAAGCACAAGTATTATTTCCATGGAAAGGTTTATGTGGACTTTCTCAGGTTGAGATGCAAGCCTTGCTATATGCCTCTGTGACACTTCCTTCTTCCTTCTTCATAGCATATAGCTCACTGGACTGTAGTTCTTGCTAATTGTTGGTACCCCTCACAAGATTGTAAGATCCATAAAACCAAGATAGGTATTTTGTCATCATAGCATTTTGGTGCTTGGCTTCTATTAGGTGCTCAATAAATATTTTTTAGTAGTCAGATACAGTCTGCTTGCTGCGTAGTAATGCTTTTACTTCATTCATAACATCCTGACAATGTCTAAACCTATACCATTCATTCATTCATTCTTCAGAAAATCAACCAGGCATTCATTCATTCAAAATATTTTAATACATAGGTTGCAAGTGGATTTTACCCAGTTATTAGAGTCAAGATCCTGGTAGCCAATTGGGAGGAAAATATAGTAAGCAGTACTTCTTGTAGAACTCTGTCTGAATGAAAGTAATTTATGTCTGGGTATGTCACACGGCACAGCAATGTAAGCCACTGGACATGCACTGAAATAACTAGTACATTCCAGGCACTGTGCTAGGCTTATAAAGATAAATATGAAACTGCCCCCTGTTATCAAAAAAACTCATGGTAAGCAAGAAAAGGGTCATTCAAACTAATTAATATAATATATATGTATTAGAAGAGAGAAATATAAGCAGTGTTTTAAGAGCCCAGAGAGCCTATCTTTGAGAATCAAATAAACATTTACTGAGACGTGATATTTATGCTGAAGTTTAAAGAATGAAGAGAAGTTCCCAAAGTGAATGGAAAATGAAAGTGTCCCAAGAATGAGAAATAGCATGTGAAAAAACAAGACAAGGTAAAAGAACATGGCATAGTCCTGGGACTGTGAGCATGTTATCCAGCTCCATGGCAGAACAGCAAGGGAAGACTCTTATCACAAGGCAGGAACTTGATCATAAAGGGCCTTTTGTGCCAGCAAAGAATTTCTAACTTGATCTCATAGTTTAAAGGGATTATTTACAGACTTTAAGCAAGGGAGCATATTGAACAAGTTTAGATTAAACAAACAAAAAAAATCTCTGGAGGTTTAGTGAGGATTAAATAGAAAAGTGTTTCCCAATATCTTGAAAATTGAAATGATTTTAAGGGATATGTGGTTTGGGCATTAGATAATGTAGAATCCTGCTGTAAAAAAAGGTGGTTGTTTATGTACTATCTTTCAATCTTTTTATTATATAAAGGAAAAAGCATATGTTGAGTGGAGGTGGCGGCATCAGGCCACTTAAATTTAAGTCCCTGCTCTACTACTTGTAATTGATCTTGAATAAGTTATTCCTATTCTGTGCCTCAGTTTCCATAATGGTAAGATGGGGCTCATAAAAATGGTATCTTCCTCATAAGATAGTTTCAAAGATAAATTAATTCATTCTTAGAACAGCCTGGCCAAAAAAAAAAAAAGTTAGTAAATGTTAATAATTATTTTTAAGTAGTATTATTATCTTTATCGTTATCTTCCATTTATGACAAGTAATTTCATTTATGGTAGTAACTTAAAGTTTCCTTGTTAAGGAGGTGAAAGATTTCTATAAGTAGAACTATAAAACACTGCTAAAAGGCATCACAGATGACACAAACAAATGAAAAATCATTCTATGCTCATGGTTTGAAAGAATCAACATTGTTAAAATAGCCATACTGCCCAAAGCAATCTACAGATGCAATGCTATTCCTATCAAACTATCAGCATCATTTTTCACAGACATAAAAAAAAAAAACTATTCTAAAATTCACATTGAACCAAAAAAGAGACCAAATATCCAAAGCAATCCTAAGCAAAAAGAACAAAGCTGGAGGCACCACATTACCTGACTTCAAACTATACTATAAGCCTGCAGTAACAAAAACAGCATGGCACTAGTTTTTATATCATGGTATTAGTATAAAAACAGATATATAGACCAATGGAACAGAATAAAGAGCCCAGAAATGAAGCTACACGGCTACATTCACCTTTGTTGATGTCCAATGAAGTCAACAAAAATAAGCAATTGGGAAACAACACCCTATTCAACAAATGGTGCTGGGATAACTGGCTGGCCATATGAAGAAGAATGAAACTAGACCCCTATAATTCACTATATTAAAAATTAACTCAAGATGGATTAAATATTTAAATTTAAGACCTCAAACTATAAGAATCTTGGAAGAAAACCTAGGAAACACTATTCTAGGCATCAGCCTTGGGAAATAATTTATGACTAAGTCCTCAAAAGCAATTGCAACAAAAATAAAAATGGACAGTTGGGACCCAATTAAACTAAAGAGCTTCTGCACAGCAAAATAAACTGTAAACAGACAACCTACAGAATAGGAGAAAATATTCTCAAACTACACATCTGACAAAGGTCTAGTATCCAGAATCTATAAGGAACTTAAGCAACAGAACAAGCAGAAAAGAAACAACCCCATTAAAGATGGGCCAATATGGCCAGGTAGGCAAAAAGACATGAACAGATACTTCTCAAAAGAAAACATACAAGTACCCCCCCCAAAAAAAACATTAAAAATGCTCATCACTAATCATCAGATAAATGTAAATCAAAACCACAATGAGATATCTCACACGAGTCAGAATGGCTATTACTAAAACGTCAAAAAAACAACAGATGCTGATGAAGCTGTGGAGAAAAGGGAATGCTTATACACTGCTGGTGGGAATGTAAATTCATTCAGCCATTGTGGAGAGCAGTTTGGAGATTCTTCAAAGAATTTAGAACTACTATTCAATCCAGCAATCCCATTACCGGGCATATATCCAAAAGAAACCAAATCTCTCTACCAAAAAGACACATGCCCTCACATGTTCATCACAACACTATCCACAATAGTAAAGACATGGAATCAATCTAGGTGCCCATCAATAGTAGAGTGAATAAAGAAAATGTGGTACATATATACCATGGAATACTATGAAAACACGATAAAGAATGAGAGCTTGGGAGGCTGAGGCAGGTGGATCACTTGAGGTCAGGAGTTCGAGACCAGCCTGGCCAACATGGTGAAACCCTGTCTCTACTAGAAATACAAAAATTAGCCAGGCATCGTGGCGCATGCCTATAATCCAAGCTACTAGGGAGGCTGAGGCAGGAGAACTACTTGAGCCCAGGAGGCGGAGGTTGCAGTGAGCCGAGATCGCACCACTGCATTCCAGCCCTGGTGACAGAGTAAGACTCCGTCTGGGGAGAGAGGGGGGAAGAATGAGAGCATGTCCTTTGCAATAACATGGATATAGCTAGGGGCCATTATCCCAAGCAAATTAACACAGAAACAGAAAACCATATACTGTGTGTTCTCACTTGTAAGTGGGAGCTAAGCACTAGGTACTCATGGATATAAAGATAGCAATGATAGAAACTGGGGACTACTGGGGAGTGGGAGGGAGAAGGCAAGTATTGAAAAACTATTGGGTACTAAGCTCACTGCCAGGGTGATGGGCTCATTTGTACCGCAAACCTCAGCATCATGCAATATGGCCAGATAGCAAAGTTGTAGATTGTCCCCTGCATCTAAAATAAAAGTTGAAAATAAAAGTTTCCTTGTTAAATAAAATTACTTGATTTTTCAAAGTAAGCCATTTTACATAACACTATTAAGAAAATAATAAGAAATAAGTCAAAAAAAAGAAAACAATATAACATATGGCAAAAATCAGGCAAGTCAGAGGGACAAGAAGTAGGCAGCTAGGGCAAACTGATGAAAATGATGTACAAGTGACTAAGGTACGAGAGAGACGGAAGCAATGCCTGAGACAGCAGTGCAAAGGAGACATGCTACAGGACTCAAACTACAGCAGAGCAGAAGGCAAAGATAAAGGATGGATTTGTAAAATATTAAGAATGTTGAATTGACAGCACTGCCCCTCCCCACCACCACCAAGTATAAAATAGCCTAGCACATGTTAGGGACCCAATAAATATTTTCCTGAAAAAGGTAAATATAATAGGTAAAGAAGTGAAGAAAGAGCCTAGGACATCTCAGTGTTTTTACCTTGAATATGTGGATAAGTGGTGATGCCATGAACCATTAAGAGAAGGAAAAAGAGGAGTAGAATCTGGCAAGAAGAAGATGAGTTAAGCTTGGAACATGATGAGTTTGAATTTTCAATTAGAAAGCTAGATGGAAGTGTGTACCCATCTACCAAAAACTCAAGAAGAGGTCTCAGTTCCACACATCAATATGAAAGCTACTGGTGTTGTATCTAAATCCTTTTTTCCTTTACGATCAAATGGGGAAAAAAAGAAAGAATGAACAGAATGAACAATAGGGATGGTATGAACAGTGTCAATATTCGTGTTCTCCAGAGAAACAACCAATAGAATATGCTTGTACGTATATATCAATGGATTTTAAGGAATTGGCTCATGTGATTGTGGAGGCTTGGCAAGTCCAAAATCTGACGTGAGTGTGATAGCATGGAGATTCAGGGAAGAATGGCAGTTGAGTCCAAAGGCAGTCTGCTAGGAAACCAGGTAGAACCGATGTTGCAAAGGAAGTTCGCAGTCTGCTGGATAACTCCCTCTTGCTGAAAGCGGGGGTATGGTCAGCCTCAGCCTCTTGTTCTATTTCGGCCTTCAATCAATTAGATGAGGTAATCTACTTTACTCAAAGTCCACTCACTTAAATGCAAATTTCATCCAAAAACACACAGAATCATCCAGAATAATATTTGATCAAATACTTGGGGCCTATTGCCCAGCCAGGTTGATACATAAAATTAACCATTATGGTGTCCATGTAATGACTCATTCCCACTTTACTCACTTTATACTGATTTATCTTGCATGTAGAATTCAACAAAATAGCAAGGTTTGTAATGGTCATTGTATAGTGTGGAGGGAAAAACAGGAGAAAAATACCCTTCATTCTTAGTTATCCCAAGAAAAAGGAAAAAACACAGTATATTAGAGAAGAATTGAATATCTTATATATTCTTGGGACTATATGAGTTATTTTCTGCTAGGGGCTTGCATTAGTCCATTTTCACACTGCTACAAAAAACTACCTGAGACTGGGTAATTTATGGAGAAAAGAGATTTAATTGACCCACAGGTCTGCAGGCTTAACAGGAAGCATGAGTGGGAGGCCTCAGGAAACTTGCAATCATGGCAGAAGGTGAAGGGGAAGCAAGCACATCTTCCCATCACAGAGGAGGAGAGAGAGAGAGAGAGAGAAGGGGGAAGTGCCACACACTTATAAAGCATCAGATCGCATAGGAACTCACACACTGTCACAAGAAAGCCACGGGGAAACCACCTCCTTGATCCAATCACCTCCCAGCAGGTCCCTCCCCAAGCACTGGGGATTACAATTCAACATAAAATTTGGATGGGAACAAAGAGCCAAACCATATCAGGGCTAAAGTAATTCTCTTTCACACTGGACAGAAGCATCAAGGTATAGATATCATACAACTGCCAGAGCCTCTTTATAATGGAAGAGTAGAGGTTTACACAGAGAATGTCTTTTTTTACAAAGCAAAAAGTAAAGCCCAATATGTTATCTTTTCATTTCTGCTTTACACCTTGAACAATGAAGCAAAAATTTCACTCCAAGTCTTTGATGTGCCATTTTTAACAATTAAATTATAGGGAATCCAATCCTCATGTTCTTGACAATGCTTTCAAACCAGGTACCAAACCTCATAGTCAATGGAATTAAATGAAATCGATAGGCCTAAAAGAATAAATATCTTCAAATGACCTTTGTGTATACCATTTACAGAGAATTATTGAGCTAGAAAAGCTCTTCCCTACTGTTTAGAAGACCTATGAAAAGTTACTCTGAAAATACATACACAAATGGAAAAGCATTGCAGCAACCCACTGTACAAACATTTTAAAAGGCACCACCATTTTCTCAGAACTTATCATCATATTGGAGGTAGCTTATAGAGATTCTTTCTAATCCTGAATATTTAAAAATAGCCTCCTTAGAAGCAGGGTTTGCATTCTTAGTGTGTTCCCTAAACAATCCTCACAAGATCTGATTTACACATGCTCTGGGTCCTCAGAAAAAAACATGGGTGTCATCAATTCATGAAATGAGCATCTGACTCATTTTCTCTATTAAATAAGATGCATTTGCCAACACGTACAAGTGTGGTCAACATTATTACTCCCTCTGTTTCATTTGTGACTTTGTCTTTCCAATGAAGGATTCTAGTGATAAGTATAGTCTTTGCCTTCCAAAAACAATATAGGCTTTCCAATTTTAAAAAATTTCTGAAGTTTATATTGTAATTTTGCTTTATATGTCAAGAAACTGAAACACTTTCTCATACTTTTAGCCAGTGATATTGCTTCGGAAAAATCAGCCTAGGGATATAATCAGGGAATGGGGAAAGCTTTATGCACAAATATTCATTTCAGCACTATTTATAAAGGTTTTTTTTTCTTTCAACTGTGGGTTCATGGTCAAATGTTTGACAAAGGCTGGCTTATAACTGATCTGAAACAAATATAACTAACGAACGATGGAAGAATAGTTAAGCAAACTATGTCTCCATTAACGTAACCATAAAAACTATGTTTACAAAGAGTTCATAATGGCATGTTAAAACGCTTTTTAACAGTACCTACAAATGGGGTAGAAAATGTATTGTACAATAATTGTACACAATTATACAATTTAAATATTTTAAATCTACTAATAAAGAAAACGAGCCATGGGGAGAAAACATCCAACAAAATGCTCCAAAAACTTCCATGGTTTTTCTTCTATTTTTAGATATTTTCCAAATTGTATCCAATTTACGTTACATACATTACCTCTGTAAAGGAGAAAAATATTACTTTATACCAGAGAGAAGAAGCAGGGACAGAGAACAAGCCTGGGTTGGAGTGGGGGAGGGGGTTGCATAAAACTAAAGTATGCATAAGTCTTACTCAAGGGCCCAAGTTTATTGATAAAGACGATGACATTCAATATTCCCTGCCAAGTATTATTCTCAAGTGGAATTACTACTTGTCCTTTGAGCTCACTCTGAACTTTGTACTGAGAACTAGTAGGGATGTGACAAATAAAAAGGGGGTGGTTTCCCATTGCTTCAACTCTATTCCGCATAATCCAGGCCTTCTAACGTCTGTCTCTTGTGCAAACTGGAATTTGGAAGTGGTTCCATGACATTTCTTTATGGCTCATTGCTTAGAGTAGCTAGAAAATGCAGGAATATAGCAGCAAGTAATAACAAAGGCATTTCCATGTGCAATTCTTGACATTTCATAAGCCCTTTTTTATACCAAGCCTCAGAAATGATCTTCTGAGACAGACTTTACTGTTTGTATTTTGCAGTTAATGTAATAGGCTCATAGACAGGAAGAAATTTGCCTTAAGTGATAAAGGGGCAGGAGTATAACTTAGTTCTCCTAACTCCCACTTAAATGAATATCCTATTTGCACACTATTATGTCCCTATTGAAGTCAGATTTTTCCCCCTTACAGATAATTAAAATAAACTTTATTTCTGAGTAGGTGGCTCTCTTGGAGGTTTACCAAATATCCCCTCCAAAGAAGGCAAATGCTGTTGCTCTTACTGACTCAAGTGTCCCCAGACCACAGGTTACCACCACCTGGAGCCTGATCTTGAGCCAGTAGACAGAGAGGAGCCAAACAATTCAGATGGGATCATCATCAGGCCGTGGGAAACAGCAGTGCTACTCTGCTTAGGAAGGAGCCCTTTGTCAGGGGCTAAAGAAATCAGTCAGTGGCTAGAGAACAGCTTGCCCTTGCATCTAGGGGTAAACAAAAAAGTAAAGTATCATTTAGGGTTCTTTGTAAGCCACGGAAGCCAAATAGGCCTAACTAAATCAAACCAAAATTAATGGGAATCCTTTGAGCCTTCTACAGAAGGAAAAAGTAACCATGCTTCCAGAAGAAAAAGAACCATGGAGGTGCTGAGTTCTCCATCAGGGCCTCACGGGCAGTCCCTTTTGGGTACTGCTGATATGATGTGACTGTGTCCCCACCAAAGTCTCATCTTGAATTGTAACTCCCATAATTCCCAAGTATTGTGGGAGGGGCCTGGTGGGAGGTATTTTAATCATGGAGGCAGTTTCCCCCATACTGTTCGCATGGTAGTGAATAAGTCTTACAAGAGCTGACGGTTTTATAAGCGGTTTCCCTTTTTGCTTGGCTGTGATTTTTCTCTCTTGCCTGCTGCCATGTAAGATATGCCTTTTGCCTTCCCTCATGATTGTGAGGCCACCTCAGCCATGTGGAACAGTGAGTCCATTAAACCTCTTTCCTTTATAATTACCCAATCTTGGATATGTCTTTATTAGCAGCGTGAAAACAGACTAATACACTGCCATCTGAATAACTCAGCTGCCACCATGCCCACTCTGGAGTCATTCTGCTCAGGATTAAAATTCCACAGGAGAAAAGTAAAAGGACTATCTTAGATCGTGTGTTGACCCCCTTGGCCAGAAGAAAAGGGATATCCTGATCAACAGTCCCACCACGATCTCAGGTAATAGATAGGAGTCATTCTCCAAAGGAAGGTGAACACATGTCAGAGTGTTGCCCTGGACAGTCCCAGTTTATAACTGTTTTAGGAGTAACTATAAATAGCATCACTTTTCACCTGCACAAAACTGTTTTGTCCAAGTTTGGATCATAAATTGCATGATCAATTCACACAAAGGAAATTTGGGGCATTGTTACCAAGGTAGCAATGCTGAGCAGAGACAAATAGCTACCATTACTATGAGGCTATTAGGAGGGGTCAAAACAGAGTATTTTGCTCCCAGTCTCTCAGAACCAAAAGATGAGAACCAGAGTCAAAAGTCCCTCTTGGTCTTTAGGTTTTGACTCCAGCATGAAAATAACATTCCTATACTCAAGTGTTGAATTATTACCACTTTGACCCAATAATTCTGGTCCCTTGTCTTTGTATGTCCTTGCAGCTAAACCACTAAATGTTAAGGTGTTCTCCTTCACTGCTGCTTTTTTAGCTTAATTGGCCCTCCTGCTTTCCAAAATAGAATGCTAACACTCATTCACCCAGTTGGAGGGTCAGGGTGATACCAGATCCAATATTCCCCAAAGCCTGCGTAGGCTGGTTGCTGTATCCCTGACTACTGATTAATAATAAAGGAGTCAAATAGCACCTTTTGATTCTGATTTCCTCTGAGAGGCTGTTCTACAAGCATGGGGTCAACTTAAAGGAAGCGGGGTTTTGTTTAATATTTTCTCCTTTCATTAGTGCACTTAAATTACTTTCTTGTAAACTCTGCTTGTTACCTAAATGTACTAGCACTTTTGTTACCTAATTAAGTTTCTTATCAGAATTCCAACCAAAAATAACAAGAAATGTAATAATGATAAGATATCGTGCTCCCTCAAAACAGATTTCCTTTTGTGCTTTATCTCTTGGTACTGTTCTGGCTTGTTTAATTAAAGTATCAGAAATTATTAGACTCAAATTATTTCTTGATCTAGTGCTCAAATTCTCCTGAAAAACTGCTTCTTCTGCCTCAATATTTAAACCTTTATCAGTATGAGGCAGATGAGTTTCCACATGTTTGCAACTGGATTCATGTAATTCAATATAATTTTGGAGGACGATCCTAATTTAGCCGCTAAGTAATTAAGCAAACAAATCAGATTTGGCTACACTGAGCTACCGTGAACGTTTAAATACTCATGTCTCCTCTCCTGTGCTCTTGGATCATCAAAATGAAAAACGTTCATGTGCAAAAAACAAACCTTGTGAAATTCTAGCGTGGAGATGTGAAATTCAAAGCAACCTTCTTACTTATTTTTTCATCGGAGGGATAGGGCTCAAAATATCACGAAGTTCAAATCACTAATATAAGTTGTGTTCAAGGAGGGTAGTCATGTCTGTTACAGACTTTATCATAACTGATGAGAAAGTACACTTACATCACAGCATTGAGAAGGAGAAAACTGTAAGACATACTGGCGATTTCTGTTCCTCATACTCTGTGAAAAAAATTCAGGTTGGAATCTGCTTGCTTCTGGTGGAGCTGTGTGAGAGGTTCACATTCTTTGAAGTCGTCTGCAACATGATCCCCTTTTGCACTATCAAGCTTGGCTATCACAGTTGCCAGGCAGCCATCTTAAACTTGTGTTTTATTGGAACTTCAATACTTACCCCTGTGTTTGTTGGATGGCTCACTGATGTCTATTTAGGAAGAAACAAACTGGTGTATATTTGCTTGTTTCTACATTTTCTAGGTGAGTGTCCTCTGCTGACTGGAATGTTTTGTGACTTAATTGAGTAGATTTTTGTTAGAATTTTTAGTTTATATTATTTTCACTCTGCTCTTAGCACAAAATGTGATAAATGAAGTAAGAATGTGGTTTCAATGTATTTCATTCTCTGTACTATTTGAAGAATGCTAGTAAGTCTGTGTGTGTGTGTGTGTGTGTGTGTTAGAGAATGCTTTGATGCCTACATCATTGCACTTATATTTTACAGTAATTACTCCTTTACATATATATCCTACTCCTTAGAATGCCCTCCCTTCCCAAAACCTTTTTACCTCAAGTCCAAATTCATGACAAATTCCCTCAGAAATGTGAAATTTATTTGCTTCACAACCAAGATGAAATGTGCTAAAAAAAGGTTTTTGAAGTTCATGTAAAATAATTGAGAAATGTTTTTATCCAAAGGTGGTCTTTTAATTAGTCATATACTAATTAAGATTGCATATGATGGTATGATTTCTATATTATTAATTATGATTATATGCTTTAAAAATGAGTAAATTAGACACCACAGTGTGCGTCTTTACATATATATTAATATGTATCTGCAAAGGTTTGGGACCGATTGCGAGAAATGCTGGGAAAATATCAAGTTAGTTTAATAAGGAATAGAGAGCAATTTGAAGAACAGACTAGAATTTTAGACTGAAAAGTTCAAGTTATTCTTCTTAAGCAACAAGAAGTCTCTGAAAATATCATGAAAACAACATTTGAGAAATGCTATTCTGCAATACAGGATGGTCAACCACAGTGAGAGATTAAATAGACAGAGATCAGAAAATCTCAGGATGATGGTTTAAGCAATAAAGTGCCAATTCAGGAGAGAACAAGTGAAAAGCTATAAAAACTTGGCAACTAAATAAAGGTACAAATGTGATGGGGGTCAAAAATTAGCTCCAAGTTTCTGATCTGAGCAACTTGGGAATGTAGCATGCTGTTCACTAATAATGAGAGGTGCAGCCGAAATGAGTGTTGGTAGGAGGACAGATGAGAAAGAGATGGATAGATATCAGGTACTCAACATATCACACAATCTCAGGCAGGTGGTAAATTACCATTCAGAGAATCCACTGGAGTGTAAGTCAAACCTGGAAAGTCCGCAGCTGAAGTTCTGTGGAATAAAAACTAAGGCACTGCATGACAAATAATCACTCAACATTCAACAAATATTTCTTATTGACTACTCTGTACCAGACATTATTCCAGGTCTGGAAATGCAATAGAGAAGAAAGTCATGTGTTCCTGCTAAAGTTGACTTTTTGGTGCAGGGAGAGAGAAAATAAATGAGGAAATAGATGTGATGTCATGTGGCAATGAGTTAGGATGAAAAATAAAGCTGGGTATGGGGACAGGATGGAATGAGTAGCGATGAGGCTGCCACTTGGTACCAAGAAAAAGTTTTCTGATAAGAAGACATTTAAGCAAATCCAAGACTAATTTACTCTGCTTACCTTGGTAACAGGCCACACCAGTAGCATTTGCTGACTTCTTGTTTAACATGGTAATTTCTATCAGTCTAGATTCTGAGGTCAGTCATCAGACAGGATGGAAATCCCAAGTTTGGAATTTGGCAAACAAAAGACTTAAGTCAACTCTACATCCATTCATTTTTTTACTAAAAGTTATTTCTTTGTTGCCCTCTGCTTACAGCTGCCATCAAATTCCAACCAGTCACTAAATATTAGAGGTTATATAAAAATAGTCTCTCCTGTCTGAATTGCTACAACCCTGGCTGAAAAAAATGCAGCTTTCTTCTTTTTGACCATTCCAATGGCCTACTTACTCGGCTGCCAGTTGTCAATCAGTCTCCAGTTCATACTCCATTCTACCAACAACACTGACTTCCTGAACAAATAAATCTCTCTATTGGCTCTATTATCTAAAAAATCAAATCCAAATTTATTAATTTAGCATACAAGAACCTTACCAAGTTCACCTCTCTAGATTTCTCATTCAACATGCAACCCCAACCTTGCTAATTTCTCCTGGCCTCCTTCCCTAGTTTTCTAATCTTATACATGCTCTTCTCTCTTCCTGAAATTGTCACCTTCCCTTATCTTTCCATCCTTTATCCATGATTGGAAAATTCCTGCTATTGTTTCAAGAACCAAATAGCGTTGTTGCTAGCTTCTCTGTGTTCAACCACACCCATATAATACTTATATGATTGCATCCATCACTTTATAACATAATAGTCCACCTGCATGGCTGACTTCTCTGATGGGCTCAGCAGTTCCTGGAGAGAAGAGCCAGTGGACCCCCACCACCTAGCAGGGGGTATGACACATCATGGTGCTTCTACAGAGCTACTAAATGCGGGCATACTGATGATGAGATACACAATTGTACACATCACAGAGGAGACTTTTCTTCATATATGTCATAGATTTGTCTTTTTGCTGCCCCATTTTACAACAGATAGAGATAAAGTTTTGATTTAATACAATCAGCCTATTATGACATTTTCTCAAAAGACAGAAAGAAAGTGCCTTTCTAAATTACACAAATATACCATTCAAACTAAAAGTGCCTTGTTCCTAAGTAAATAGTTGCTGCATGAAATAGTTGCCCTGTCCATCCTCTTTGGACATCCCTTTGTCTAGCCAGACCTCACATCACACCTACAGAAGAGAAGACTGAGTGAGTGCTAGAAAGAGAGAAGTTAGTTTCATATCCAGCTAACCTTAAAAGGGAACATTTCAAACTCAATAATTTAAAGGGCTCACCTCACGGTAAATGAATCTGTTGCCAAATAGCTCTTCAGTGCATATATTCTTTACATTGTGAAAGCCTCTGTAGGGGAGATGGAAGCATTAGACCAAATTTTTATCTATAAAGAATTTATAATCTAGTTGAGAAAACAAACCACATGAAATAACTCTATAAAAATTTATACCAAATAACACTAATGCCAAATTGATAAAATGAAGAGCAAAACGAAGACGGAGGAGTCATTTTTCACTAATCAAATCATCAAAAAAATTAATGATGCTAACTACCATGAATGAAGGTCTTCTCATACAATGATGGTAGGAGATTAACTTGTTGCATTGTTAAAGAACATTTGCCAATGGTATTAAGAAGCAATACAAATAGGAATGCCTTTGACTGAGAACTTAGGCTAATAAAGATGTGCACAAAAATTATGTGTCAGGGTATTTTATGGTATTCATTTAAAATAACTGAAAAGGTCTTTTAAAATACATTATGATTAGAATATCACATCATCACTAGAAATCATGTTGGAAAAGTATAAAGGTATTTTAAAAATTGTTCATATTATTTGGTTACATTAAAAAATCAACAGTGTAATCTCAATTTATTTAAGTAAAATATATTTATATATATTTAAGTAAAATATAAATATTTATAAAATATTTTATTTTATAAAAGTAAAGATGATCTCTGAGTCATGAGATTATGGGCCTTTTGTATTATTCTGAGTGCTTTCCTCTATTTTTCAAATTTTCTGAAATAAGAACGTATTACTTTTGTAATCTGATGGGGGGGAAATGCTATTTCCAAAAAAAAAAAAAGTATTTGACTACTTGATGGTAGGAGGTCCAAGAAGAGGGAGATTACAACTGGGTTACTTTATAACATTGGGCAAGCCACTTAACCTCACTGAACCTGTTTCTTTAAAAAAATAAATAACAAAATCTATCCACTCACATCACAAAGTTTTTTCAAGATGAAACATATAGTTCATGAGCATGCTTTGTAAAATATAAAGAGCTTAGCAAAAGCATGGAATTGTATCGTAATTTTTATTAGACAAGGAAAGACATCAAATGTGGTCCCCGCAAGGTGGAAGAGAGAAGGATACTCAACCTTATTTTGTCACTTTATGTCCCCTCTCCTTCCAGCTCACACTCCTCTGTCCCCAGCCTTCTCACCCCTGTATGTGGCAAAGAAGGCTCCATCCAGCTGTGTGAGAAATAAGATAAATAAGAAAGACATTACAAGGAGAAAGAGAAGTAGGAAAGAAAAAAAAAAGACTGTGTTCTCTTTAACGATAATAATGTTCTTCTTAAAAGCTTTTATGTAATAGGCTTCCGAGATGTCTGAGATCATGGTGTTTTCTGTCACTCGATTGATTAGGAACAAATAACCTTTGTTAACAGTGGTTTTCTCTGGGGGTGGGAATACTAACAGCTTCATTTTGTATACAATGCTTTTCTGAGTTATTTTAATTTTGGCAAAATAAACACGATTTGCTTATACATTCTGGGAGAAAATACAGTTCAAGCTTGAGGAAGAAAAATAACCTAAAACTCTGGATTAGTTAAGACACATATTGAAGGAAATTCTTACAATTAGAAAACATCAGGCTATCCCTGAAATTGCAGTGACTAGCATAAACGTTTGGATAAGACAATCACAAAATGATGCCACTGTCAGAGGAAAAACCCTGTTTATTATGTGATCTGGTGATCCAATGGTTCTATGTTACATTTATTCTTTTTTTTCTCCACTTACAGGCACTGCTTTGTTATCTGTGGTGGCTTTTCCCTTGGAAGATTTCTATCTGGGCACTTACCATGCAGTTAACAACATACCAAAAACAGAGCAGCACAGGCTGTTTTACGTAGCACTGTTGACCATTTGCCTTGGCATCGGAGGCATAAGAGCCATCGTCTGTCCACTGGGTGCTTTTGGCCTTCAGGAGTATGGATCACAAAAAACAATGTCTTTTTTTAACTGGTAAGTAGCACTGGCTAGGAGACAAAAGAGGCTTATGACCGTCCTCACTGTTTACTTTCTGATTCCATTTGGGTAGTAGTTGTTCAGTCTTTGTGATGAATTGGGCTAAGTGACGATGGAATGAATCTGTGATGATGATTCAGTCAGTAATCACAGGAGCTTCTAAGTCTCATGCAGACCAGTACAGCTTACCAGCACCTTCCCAACACATGCGGATACATTTATCCTCCAGGTAAAAAGATTTGAAGTGCCTTGTCCTGCAGAATAGAACGTGGCTTTGGAACCAAAGAGACCTGGGTGGAAGTCTGGACTCTGCTTAACACAAGCTGACTGACCTTGACCTAGTCATGTATTCTCTACTTCAGTTTATTCATTTCTGAAGGGGGATAATACCTCTTCTCCAGTTTTATTAGAGGTAACACCATGTGTATTGCTGGCAAAGAACTTGGCACATAGTAAGTGATCAAAAAAAAGGTAGCTGTTAGCATGTCTGTATTGTAGTAGACTAATTTGGGAGAAATTATAAATTTCTAGGCCAATGCAGAGAGAAGATGCAAAGATGAAAGAAGTATTTAACAATTTGTTAAAACATCACCCAGCATCTCTGTTTCTCACCCAGTTCGCTCCCAACACCTAAAAGAGTTTATATTCCATGAAAATCAAACAGCCTTCCTGTGAATCTTTGCCTCTCCCAATGAGTTCTTATGGAGTTCGTCAGTTTTTGTGTTTTTTAAGGAAACAATTTATATTAACAAATACAAATTCAAGAAAAAAAATTAATATATGGATCTTAAGGGAGAGTAATTAAGCATTTAGTATAAAACTTCTTTGTTATTGTTGTTATCTATCAGTGGATGTCAAACAGATGTGAGCTACATTGTCCATTTTTAGAGTAAATAGTGTCTATATGTATATGTATAGGCATATGTAGCTCTCCGAGGCCGTTCCTCTTTTCTCTTTCTTTTTCTTTCTCTTGCTCCCCTTTTTTCTTTCTCTAATGATATTAATATTATAAAGCACTCAGCCCTATTTTGGATTAAGTCCTAATGTCAGAGAACAATGCAGTCTTACCAAAGGTAGAAGGGACTCTTTACTTCCTTGCAGCAAATTCTGCCTCCTTGACCTGCCCAAAGGAGAAAGAAAAATCCTTCTTTTTTATTCTATTCGGAGGTTTTAATCCTTAATTAGCAACATCATTTTGATTAAATAAGACTCTGGAGGATTAAGACTGGAGAGCAATCAGTTGTTCTGAAAGATAGCTCTGGAGAATTTATTGTACTGTGGTCTTAGTCATTTAGAGTTGTGTTTAATCAAAGTGACATTTCTCAGTGTTGATTACAAAGGAGACATTATATGAATGAAATATTTCCTTTGGGAAACAGAGGGGACTCCCACTGGGTCCGTGCTTTAGGGCTTCAGGAAGGGGGATGGGGAATGGGGAGAAAATGAATTTCTGCAGCTGTAAGGAACCAGGCCAAATTGAGGATAAGCACATTTAGATTTTTAAAAATTATTTTCCAATTTCACTAAATAGCTCAGTATTTTAAAAATTTAAAGTTAAAGCATCCAGAAATGTGTATAAAGAATCAGGGTGTTATTCTTTAATGTGATAAAAGAACTGGATGATAAGCTCCTTGAAGGCTGAATCTGGTTGTTTTACCTTTTTTTATTTTTCCAGTTTAAATACTAAACTACAGGCCAACTTTTATGAATGTTCACTTACCTTACTGTAGTTTATAGCAACGAATGCTGATTCCATTCCTGTACACAGTGCAGGGGCTGGTGACAAGATGGACAGAGACTCCACTGGGCAACCAGACAGCTGGCAGAATCCTGGCTCTATCACTTAGGAGTTTTGTGGTCTTTGGCAAGTTCCTTAATTCCTCAGAGCCCCAGGCTCCTCATCCACCAAGTGGGAATATCTTGGAAAGCTATTGTATCACTTATACATAAAGTATCCTAGCATATTCTAGGTATTGAAATTATGATCACTATTGTTATGATTATTGCTAAATCATGGATAAGCCATCAGCTGAAACCATTGTCTAAATGCTAGGAAAGAGGGGACCCATTTAGGAGGAGGTCATCTTGGAAAGGAGTAGTTTATTAATGCATAATCTATGTCTTCCAGTCAATGCCTCTAGAAATTAGCCTGGTAAATATAATGAATTTCAGCCGTGCCTTTAGAAAACAACATACCCCTTGAATCTGTAACTACTTGAAGGCTGCATTCAGTTCTATTTGCAGCACAGATGTCAGATGTTCATAGTTACAGGACCTTTAATGAGATGTGTCATTGCTTCTGTACCACCTAAAGCTTCCCAGTGAGCATGTTAAGTAGCATAGACTGGAAGTCTCAGGCACTGAAAACACCACTTCCGAGTAAAGCTGCCAAATATAGGTGAGAAAACCACTCCCAGCCAACATTACCATCTGGTACTGGATCCTCCTCAACTAATGCACCTCACTGCAAAAATAAAGCTAAACTCCCTGAAATCAAGAGACATAATAATCTGCCAACATCCTTGTGCCATTATCCAGATCAGAACCTGGCTTTCCACATATTCCAAAAGCTGAGATGGCCAATTAAGAATAGCCAGACTGGAGATCACCTAGGTAAATACACCTGTGCAGATTCTTTTCTGGAAGCAAAAAGAAGGAGAATAATGAAGTCTGTTCCTGGCCACAATTTTAAATTCTACCACAATTAACCTCAAATCTTGCTTCTGCATTTCTCTACTTTCTTCACCTGATAATTTGCATCCTATCTGCATATCACAGTCTGTTGCTAAGGGGTTACTAGGGTGAATTATATACATGATTAAAAGCCCAAGTAGAATATTGGTAAAGTTCTTGAAAAAAGTCTGGAGACTGACTTATTTCACCCCAGAAATGTTGACTATCTGGTACTCAAATTGACTCTACGTGGTATCTGTCTCAAACTGAAATATTCTGATTTTAACACTTCCTCAAATTAAATATATTTTATCTTAGAGAAGCACTAGAGGTAAAAATATATGATCCCACAGCATTTTTCCAGAATCTATTTTAATATTCACAAGAACAATGATTGTTAATCCTAGGTGCACATTAAAGCCACCTGAGGATTCTTTTTTAAAAAGTACAAATGCCTGGGTCCTGCCACCAAAGATTCTGACTACATTGGTTAGAGGCAGGACGCAGGGACCAGGATTTTTTTTAAGCTGCCCAAGTAGAGTTGAGAACCACTGTTCTAATGCAGTGTTGCTGATTTTAATTATCACTTGAGAGCCTTGTTGAAAATGTTTCCCAGGTCCCACCTCGAACCTCCTGGATCAGAATTTCCTGGGAGGACAGGTGGGAAATGCATATTTTAAACAAGTACTGTCTTACTCTATTCAGGCTGCAATAACAAATCAGCATAGATTGGCTGGCTTATAAACAATAGAAATTTATTTTTCACAGCTCTGGAGGCCAGAATTCTGAGATCAGGGTTCTGGTGAGCGTTCCCTTCCTGGCTGGAAGACTGCTGGCTTCTTACTGTGTCTTCACATAGTGGAAGCGGCAAAGGAGCTCTAGGAGGTCTCTTTTACAAGGGAACTAATCCCATTCAGAAGGTCGCCACCTCTATGATCAAAAGCCCCACCTCCCAAATACACCGCTCCCTAATACCACTGTTACAGGAGGTATATAACACCTAATACCAAGTTACGATTTCAACATATGAAATTTGAGGGGACACAAATATTCCTACCATATCAAGTACTTCAGGTGATTCAGAAGATCAATCAAAGTTTGAGAACAATTCCAGAGCCATAAGGAAAGTCTAGTGATGCCTTTGAAAAGAAATGAAACTAACCATTGATTGAACCCACTACTGTGTTTCAGACTGCTTTGGAACTTTTTGACAATTTTATAGCAATTATCATCACATTTAGAAATCTACCTGATTGAGAAATTCAACATAATTCTGAAAAGAGAGAGGAAAAAATATAAATCTACCTATATTCTTCAATCGTAAAATCATAATTTATGAGGTACATTTCAGCGAACAAAATCAAAGCAGTTCATGAAATAATCTTATTAATACTCAAAATGTCCTTTGAGTTACATGCTGAGGAGTAGTAGCTTGTAAATAGCTTTGAAAAAATCACAGGCCTTCCCAAATTCTATTTGCACTGACTCTAGCCAAGTTTAACAAATGCTACCCTCTCACCCTAATAACAACAAGCACTTCCTTTTTTTCCTTTGTGACCTGAGCTCACTGCAACTTCCATCTCCCGGGTTCAAGCAATTCTCCTGCCTCAGCTTCCCAAGTAGCTGGGATTACAGGCGCATACCACCACGCCCGGCTAGTTTTTTGTATTTTAGTAGAGATGGGGTTTCACCATGTTGCCCAGGCTGTTCTCGAATCCCTGAGCTCAGGCAATCCGCCCGCCTTGGCCTCCACAGTGCCGGGATTACAGGCGTGAGCCACTGCGCCGGGCGCATGTTCTCTTTTAAGCTTGAAAGATACATGAGTCAGGACAATTGTTAAAATTAGGGTGTTGGCCAGGCACACACCTGAATCCCTAGGCTCTGGGAGGCCTAGGAAGGAGGATCACTCAAGGCCAGGGGTTTGAGACAAGCCTGAGTAACCCCATCTCTACCACAAAAAATTTTTTTTAAATTAGCCAGGCATGGCGGGGTGAGCCTGTAGTTGCATGTGCTTGAGAGACTGAGACTCAGAAAGTGAGGAGCTTAAGCTCAGGAGGCTGAGATTACAGTGAGCTATGAACACCCTGCACCAGTCCAGCCTGGGTGACAGAGTGAGACCCTATCTCAAAAAAATAAAAATAAAAAGAGGGGGGGTGGGTGGGGGTTGTTGGCAAAAGAATGAGGGAATGGGAAAGGAGGGAAAGGGAATGAAACAGGTTAAAGAGTAAGAGAGGTAGGAAGAGCTTGGGAGAGAGAGTAAAGCAGTCCCCCAAATTTTTAAATTAAAAACTCAACTTCTTCAATCCTAATGTCTAGTTACCCAAATCAATATTTTATTGTCTTTAATAGCTCTGCTGGAAAAAAAATATGTATTCACAGATAAAAAGGAACTCTAAAGTTTCTGTTTTTCCTCTTCTGTCTCCAAATATTTGGCTACCAGAGTATTCTTTGAAGTACCTCAGTGGCCAATGGCTATGCTAAAAGAAGCAATGATTGACAACAGCCATCCACCATGAAATCGGTGCCCGAGTATTTTATTTCACTGACTCCTCTAAACAGTTCAGTTTTATCCCACTGAAGAGTCACAAATCCCCTGGAAAATTATCTGAATATTGATCAATGTAGAATAAAATACTTTCTCCAGAATATTTAAATGGTCCACTAATGCTATGAAGACCTGAAACTTACAGAAAATTTGCCTCCCTTCTTTGATACTGCCTCAGGTTAGGAAAGACCATTTTGAATAATTTCTCTTCAAATCACCAAAAGTAAACACGAAGCACATCAAAACTGGCCAGTCTAAGAAATGACAAAATATTTGAGTAATTTAAATGTATTACTAAATTAATTAAGTGAATGTTTAAAATAATCTCATAAGGATTGCTGAGTTTTGCAGCCACGATTTTTCTCATTTGTATTCAATACCATACAATCATGAAGACAAAAAAATTACCACTTATATATACTCCCAATTATTTGCAGTTCCCAGTCTGTATTTAAAAGTAGACTAAAGAAACATATTTTTACTGCTGCTTTCAATTTTCCTTAATCACTAGTATTTGTTTTGCTTTAGTGCTTTGCTCTCTGACTTTTTGTGTGAGAGGTGCTTTATAAATTCAATTTGCTAGTGAGCTATGAGATGAAAGGAGTCTTAATGGTAAGTTTGAAGACTGTGGGTTTTCATTTCTTTTTTTTTTTTTTGTAGATGATACATATACAATTTCACCCTTAATTATCTGTAGCTTGTCCTGTCCATGGATCAACAAAGATATATATAAAACATGCCTGTACTAGGTAATTCTTTCAGAAAATTACACAATCAAATATGTTGGGTGACATTTGTTAAAATACATTTAGTACTTCATGTAAAATCTCTTCCTAGACATAAATATTCAGCACTATAATTTTTTGGTTTCTAACTACTTTTCACAAGATTTAAGTCTTGGAATAATTGTAATTTTCCTTGACCCTCTTTAGAGCAATGCAGTTTACATCACCATGTGGTACACTGAAGAGTCACACAGTGTTCTCTTAGATTTTCTCAACAATGCTTAACATTTTAAAAAGAGTTTCCTAAAGACTGAAAGCACTGTAACAGTGCTTTTGGCTCCAGATTCTCTGTGTTGCTACAGCCACAAGTCAAGTGTACGGCTTGCAGCAGCATGAAAGGATAACCTGTGGCTGAGCCTAGGGACTCCATCCAGTTGTCCTAGAAAATTATAACTTTTTGTACCTCACCTACCTTGTGATAAATACATTTCCATTAGTGGATCATAGTAAATCAGTTTGCTCAATGTGGTCATGTTTGATGTTCTATTACTTTTCTAGGCCAATTATTGAGAGGTTTTAGTTTTTTTTTTATATATATATTGTGTTTGATTAATTGATTTTTATGAGATGCTGTATTATTAATCTGTTATTTAATCTCCATTTATTTTCAACCTAGTACTGTGCTAGGTCTCATGGAGATAAAGAAATGAAGAATAAAATCTTACCATCAGGGAGCTTCACAATCTATATATGAAAAGCAAAACTGACAAAAATGAAATAATTGAATAATGAGTATTTGCTTTAGAAGTTCAGAAAAGAAGCTGGGTGTAGTGGCTCATGTTTCTAGTCCAGCACTTTGGGAGGCCAAGGCAAGTGGATTGCTTGAGCTCAGGAGTTCAAGACCAGCCTGGGCAAAATGGCAAAACCCCATCTCTACAAGAAATACAAAAAAATTAGCTAGGCATGGTGGTGTGCACCTGTGGTCCCAGATACTTGGGAGGCTGAGGCAATAGGATCACTTGAGCCCAAGAGATCAAGGCTGCAGTGAGTCAAGGTCATGCTACTGCACTCCAGCTTGGTCAACAGAGTGAGATAATGTCTCAAAAAAATTTTACAGAAGAGAAGAAGCAGAATATTCAAGAAAGTATTTAATGAAGGAAAAGAGACAGAATATAGGACTTTAAAAGTGAGACAGGGCAAGCCAAGAAATAGGACAAGTTAAGGAGACAAACATGGGTAGGTCTGTTTCTCAGACAGTGAGGAGACTAGCTCAACTTGACACATGTTCTTTCCAAACACATATCACATATCTATCCACTTCTATCTCTTTCCTTTGCTACCACCATGGCCCAGTTTGCTCTTAGCTCTCATCCAGACTTACAATAGCTGCGATTTTCTCCCTACCTTGCACCATCTGCAATTCATGGAACTGACACAATAATCTTTCCACTGAAAACAAGATCTATATGAGCCCCCTGCTCAATTCCCTTCAAATGGCTTCCCAATGCACTGAAAATAAAATCCAGACTTCTTGCCATGAACTTCAAGGCCCTAAATGACCTGGACCACATTTCCTGCTTTATCTTTTCTTCTAATATTTTATTCCTTAATCACTGTATTAGTCCATTTTCATGCTGCTGATAAAGACATACCCAAGACTGGGAAATTTACAAAAGAAAGAGGTTTAATTTGACTTGCAGTTCCATGTGGCTGGAGAAGCCTCATAATAATGGTGGAAGGCAAGAAGGAGCAAGTCATGTCTTACATAGATGGCAGCAAGCAAAGAGAGAGCTTGTGCAGAGAAACACCCATTTTTAAAACCACCAGATCTTGTAAGACCTATTCACTATCATGAGAACAGCATGAGAAAGACCTGCCCCCATGATTCTATCATCTCCCACCTGGTCCCTCCCACAACATGTGGCAAATATGGGAGACACAAGATGAAATTTGGGTGGGGACACAAAGCCAAACCATACCATTCTGCCCCCAGCCCCTCCCAAATCTCATATCTTCATATTTCAAAACCAATCATGCCTTTCCAACAGTCCCCCAAAGTATCAACTCATTTCAGCATTAACTCAAAAGTCCACAGTCCAAAGTCTCATCTGAGACAGAGCAAGTCTCTTCCACCTATGAGCCTGTAAAATCAAAAGCAAGTTAGTTACTTCCTAGATACAATGGGGGTACAGGTATTGGGTAAATATAGCCATTCCAAATGGGAGAAATTAGCCAAAACAAAGGGGCTACAGGCCCAATGGAAGTCCAAAATCCAGCAAGGCAGTCAAATCTCAAACCTCCAAAATGATCTCCTTTGACTCCATGTCTCATATTTAGGTCATGCTAATGCAAGAGGTGGGTTCCCATGGTCTTCAGCAGCTCTGCCCCTGTGGCTTTGCAGGGTGCAGCTTCCCTTCTAGCTGCCTTCATGGACTGGCATTGAATGTCTGTGACTTTTCCAGGCACACGGTGCAAGCTGTCAATGGATCTATTATTCTGGGATCTGGAGGACGGTGGTTCTCTTCTCACAGCTCCACTAGGCATTGCCCCAGTAGGAACTCTGTGTGGGGGCTCTGACCCCACATTTCTGTTCCACACTGCCCCAGCAGAGGTTGTCCACAACGGCCCTGCCCCTGCAGCAAACTTCTGCATCCAGGTGTTTCCATACATCTTCTGAAATCTAGGTAGAGGTTCCCAAACCTCAGTTCTTGACCTCTGTGCATCCACAGGCTCAACACCACATGGAAGCTGCCAAGGCTTGTGGTTTCCAACCTCTGAAACAGAAGCCCAAGCTGTATCTTGGCCCCTTTTAGTTATGGCTGGAGCAGCTGGGACACAGGGCACCAAGTCCCTAAACTACACACAGCACAGGACCCTGGACCTGGCCCACAAAACCATTTTTGCCTCTAAGGACTCTGGGCCTGTGATGGGAGAGGCTGCCATGAAGACCTCTCACATGCCCTGCAGACATTTTCCCCATTGTCTTGGGGATTAACATTTGGTTCCCTGTTACTTATGCAAATTTCTGCAGCAGGCTTGAATTTCTCCTCGGAAAATGGGATTTTCTTTTCTATTGCATTGTCAAGCTGCAAATTTTCCAAACTTTTATGCTCTGCTTCCCTTATAAAACTGAATGCCTTTAACAGCACCCAAGTCACCGCTTGAAAGCTTTGCTGCTTATAAGTTTTTTCTGCCAGATGCCCTAAATCTTCTCTCTCAGGTTCAAAGTTCCACAAATCTCTAGGGCAGGGGCAAAATGCTGCCAGTCTCTGTTAAAACATAACAAGAGTCACCTTTGCTCCAGTTCCAAAGTTTCTCATCTCCATCTGAGACCACCTCAACCTGGATTTCAGTGTCCATGTCATTGTCAGCATTTTGGTCAAAGCCATTCAACAAGTCTCCAGGGCGTTCCAGACTTTCCTACATTTTCCTGTCTTCTGAGCCCTCCAAACTGTTCCAACCTCTGCCTGTTACCGAGTTCCAAAGTCACTTCCACATTTGCAGGTATCTTTTCAGCAGTGCCCCACTCTACTGGTACCAATTTACTGTATTAGTCTGCTTTCACACTGCTGATAAAGACATACCTGAGACTCAGCAACTTACAAAAGAAAGAGGTTTAACTGGACTTACAGTTACACATGGCTGGAGAGGCCTCACAATCATGGGGGAAGGCAAGGAGGAGCAAATCACATCTTACATAGATGACAGCAGGCATCCCATTTTTAAAACCATCATATCGTGTTAGACCCATTTGCTATCATGAGAGCATCACAGGAAAGACCCGCCCCCATGATTCAATCATCTCCAGTTGGGTCCCTCCCACAACATGTGGGAATTATGGGAGCTACAAGCTGAGATTTGGATGGGGACACAGAGCCAAACCATATCATTCACTATGCTCCAACTTCACTGCTTTTTTTGTTCCTGAAATCAGGGTTGGAGAAAAATGAACATTTGATATGATGACATTTGCTTAGCACCATGTAGTTATAATCCATGTTCTTCATTTAATGTTCTTCATTAAAATTCTTACCAAAAAACCTTATTTAGAGGGTGTGATTCCAATTTTTAAAATTCCAGAAAGTAGAAGATCACAGACCATGTGATTTTCAGATTTTGTGACTCTAACTCATGTCTTTGGACTACCATTCTGAAGAGGAAGGACAACATTTATAGTTAATGATTGATATATAAAATGTGATGAGAGGAATGAAAGGTAATTTCAATTGTTAAAGGCTAGATTCACAAGAAAATGAAAGTGTCATGAAATTGATAACCGCAAAGATGCAGAAAGAAGTATTAACAGGATATTTAGCCCGATTAGCCCTGTACCAGGATGATGACTTCTGCTCATGGCTCTACAAGCAACACAGCTGTGTGAATGTGGATGAGTCATTTCAGTGTTCCAAGTTCAGATTTCTTCTCTGAAAGAGAGGGAGAAAAGTTTCTGACCTCAGTTTAGGCAATGGTTTCTGAGAAACAATTCTAAAAGGACGATCCATGGAAAAAAATTAGAATAGGACTTCCATCACAATTAAGAATTTCTGCTTTTCAAAAGACACTTTTTATAGAATAAAAAGACAAGCTACAGGCTGGGAGAAAATACTTACAAATCACATAATTGAGAAAGGACTTGTAGCCAGAATACATAAGGACAGAAACTTCACCAAAGAAGATATGCAGATGATCAATAAGCACATGAAAAGATGCTCAATATCATTAGCCATTAGGGAAATGCAAAATAAAACCACCATCATATATCAGTACACATGTACTATACCAAGTTTTGGCAGGGATATGAAGAGATGAGAACTCTCATACACATGTGGTGATAATGTAAAATGTTACAACTACTTAAAAACTATTTGAAATTTTCTTAAAATATTAAATATACATCTATCATATATCACCCAGCCATTACACTCCTAGGTTTTACCCAAGAGAAATTAATGTCTATGTCTGTTCAAAGGCTTGTACATGAATGTTCTTAACAGCATTATTTGCAATAGCAATAAGCTGAAAAATGTCTATTAACAGTAAATGCATAAACAAACACTGGTACATTTACATAATGGAATAGTACTTGGCAATAAAGAAGAATGGATACAGATAAATACATTAACATGGATGAATCTCAAAATAATTATGCCAAGTGAAAGAAGCCAGATTTGAAAATACAGATAATTTAATATTTAAAAAAGAATCTATGAATTGCAAACTAATTTATAGTGGCAGAAAAAAGATCGGTGGTTGCCTAGAGACGAGGAAGGGGAAATGAGAAGGGGCAGGGTTCAGAAGGGTGACAAGGGACATGACGGAGCTTTAGAGGCAATGGATATGTTTGTTATCTTGAATGTGGTAATTATTTTGTGTGTGCATATATATTCAAACCTTATAAAATTGCACACTTCAAATATATGCAGTTTATTGCATCTCAATTATATCTCAATAAAGCTCTTTAAAAAAAAAGCAGGAGAAAAGAAAGTAACAGTAACCAAGACACTGGTATTGACATAAGGACAGATCAGTGGAACGGAACTGAGAGTCAGAAAATACACCTACATTTGTACGGTCAATTGATTTTCAACAAAAGTGTCAAAAAATCATTGAGGAAAAGACCATGTTCTCAATAAATTATACTGTAAAAACTGAATATCCATATAGGAAATAATTACCCCATGACACCCTACTGAAAAATTAATTCAAATTAGATTAACTTTATATGAGATCAAAACCCATAACAGTGATTTTTTTGAAAAAACACAGGGGAAAATACTTGTGACTAAGGCTTAGAAACTATTCTTTACATAGGATACAAAAAGTATGAACCAATCAAGATAAAAAACGATAGAATGAAATTTACTAAACTTTTAAACTTTTGCTTATCAAAAGACATCATTGAGAAAAGGAAAAGGAAAACCCCATATTATAAGAAAGCATTTGTAGAACATGTATCTGACAGATGACATGCATCCAAAATATATGAAGACCTTTGACAAATCAATGATAGGAAAAGAAACTATCCAATTAAAAAAAAAATAGCGGATCTCCAATATTAGCCAATACAAGAAGAGCCCTATTTCTCCCAGGTACTTCCTCTTACATCAAAAAAACCCAAACCTAACACAACAAATGGACATAGGGAGATTTCAAAAGGTAGAAAGAAGACAATCTCTTCCTAGGGGCCTTGGAACTTGAGGAAGGACTACAATGAGTTGCCTGGATTTTCTTTTTGTTATCAGTGGGGCTATAGAGAAACCTAGAACCTAGAACCAGGTACAGATGGGTGAGAGCAAAGGTGTGGCAAGGAATGGGCAGCTCCAAAAAAGTCCTGCTCCCCTTACTCAAAGTTCTAGGAAAAAGGTAGACTAATATAGGTGAAAATATTTTTGACAACATCTGTCCTTCTCTAGCCAAACACTATTGAAAACACTGCCTCCCCTGCATACTGCTGGTCCAATAGTGTCAGCAAACATGAGCGAGAATCTAATATTTTACATAAACACTTGGAGAATCAGACCGGAACACTGATTCCCAGGTTGGGTGGTGTTGCTGAGGCCAAGTGAGGAGCCTGTCTTTCATCTCCTGCCCAGCAGAAACTGGAAGTGCTCTAATTTACCCTCCTGGGCAGTGTCAGCTGGGTACAGCAGATTGCTGAGCCTCCACTCCCAACCAGAAAGTATGCAGCAAGGCTAGTCTCCAATTAATTAGCAGTAATATTCCATGTCTTCAATTATTCTTCCCTCCCCCTCCCCCCAGCTTACTTTGTCATAGTCTCCTGTGTGATGGAGGAAATAATCTTAGTTAAAATTCAACTCTCCACATATTCCATTATTGTACTCACACAACAAGAAGTCTGGAGAAAAATGCAAAATTATACTATATCCACATTAAGTTCATGACCACCAAACTTGTTCCTTATCACTGCCTAGCAAGTATATGATGTCCAGTCAATTTCTCTCCTCCTTTAAAGTACTATTTCTAAACATTTTCTTTCTTCTCAAACCTTCAATATTCCCTTTCCATAGCCAGTTTTATCTGTTGTCTTTACTTCTTTTACATAGAAGAAATAGAGGGAAATAAGGGAAAGAAGGAGGGAGGAAGGCGGGAAGGGAGGGAGGAAGGCAGGGAGGGAGGGAGGGAGGAAAGAAAGGAAGGGAGGAAAGAAAGAAGGAAGGGAGGAAGGAAGAAAGGAAGGAAGGGAGGGAGGGAAGGAGGGAGGGAAAGAATGAAGGAAAGGAAAAAGGAAATGAGAGGGGAGGCGAGGCGGGGAGGGCGGGGCGAGGCGAGGAATCATTTAGAAGATTTGCAGCCTGGGCAACACGGTGAGACCGCATCTCTACTAAAAATAAATTAGCAGGTATGGTAGTGCGTGCTTGTGCTCCCAGGTACTAGACAGAAGTTGAGGCAGTAGGACTGCTTCAGCCTGGGAGGTCAAAGCTGCAGTGAGCCATGACTGCATCACTGCATTCCAGCCTGGGTGACAGAGTAAGACCTTGTGGGAAAAAAAAGAAGTGGGGGGAGAGACAGAGGGGGGTAGGGAGGGGGGAGGGGGGAGGGAGGCGGGAGAGAGAGAGAGAGAGAGAGAGAGAGAGAGAGAGACAGATCGATCGTGGGAAGGGAAAACACAAAGAAGATGTGGTGGACATGCCCCAGGATGACCCCCAGTGGACCACATTCTTGTTTGGACCCATCCCCCTGAGTGTGGGCAGAACCTGTAACCTGATTCTAAACAGTAGAATATCGGAAAGATTTTGGAATATCACTCCCCTAATTATGTTATATGGCAAAGGTGAAAGAATTTTGCAGAGATAATTGAGGTTTCTCATCAGCTGATTTCAGTTATCAGAGCCCAGATTATACTGGGTGGGTCTCATCTAATCACATAAACCCTTTAAATTTTAATGATAGTGTAAGTGTACTAAGACTTATCTGATGGTGCTTGCACAACTGAAACACTTAAAAAAACTAATATGTATGTAAGTTATATATGTAAATGAGTAAATTTTATTGTATTTAATTTTACCTCAATCTTTAAAGTAAAAGTTAAGATCCCTTCTTTACAATGGGAGTCTAATGGCAAGATTTAGACCCAGTGAACGGTTGAGAGGTAGAGATGATGTTCCCAGAACTTGCAAACCAGACTACTAGGGTAGGTACCTCTCTGTGATACTAATCATTGGGAAGAAAAATGGAAAGTTTTATTCAAATGTCACTCATTTCTTCAGTTACATGCCTATTCTAAGTGTAACCCAGATATTCCTGAGTATTCTGTTTTCCTATACTTTGAAAACTGGAATATACAGGAAGAATTAACTTTTTAATCTTTCCAGTTTCATTAGGGGTATTTGAATGATTAAGTGTTGTCTACAGCTTCTTTAGTACCACAATGCTACAGAGACCATATGGCCTGCAAAGCCTAAAATATTTACTGTCTATCCAGCCCTTTATAGAAAAACTTTGCCAACCTCTGATTTAGACGAAAGAGAGCACATTCTTTCTATGTCGATTCTAAACAAGGATAAAACAAAGATAATGAAACTGGTTAAGTCAGGGCTGATGTTTACACACTTGTTAAGAAATCTGATAAACAATATTTGCAAAATTGGGTTCAGTT
The DNA here is from genome assembly GCF_008728515.1 of Papio anubis. Lineage (NCBI taxonomy): Eukaryota > Metazoa > Chordata > Mammalia > Primates > Cercopithecidae > Papio > Papio anubis. Next base: position 15,323,074 of record NC_044984.1, on the reverse strand, counting down.
AACATGTCATCGTTTCGTAGTTTACATTTGAATAGAAGCATTAAAATTAGCAATAGTTGTCTAAAGCGATTCAATGGTATTTTTATTTTTGTCTGTCTGTATACCCCAGGTTTTATTGGCTCATGAACCTAAATGCAACCATTGTGTTTCTGGGAATATCTTACATCCAGCACTCACAGGCCTGGGCCCTTGTTTTACTTATTCCTTTTATGTCTACACTTATGGCTCTGATAACTCTTCATATGATATACTACAACCTAATTTATCAGTCAGAAAAACGTAAGTAAATTATACTTTACATTAATTTCTGGGTTTATATTGTTTTCTTGACAGATCTTCTTTCTCTTTGATTCTTTATAACTTCTCTTTCAACTCGGAATTTGAAAATTGTGTCTGTCATTACCCTTGATAAAGCAATGGTCTCCAAGAATATTTTTAAGTAAATATTAAGACTGCTTCTTTGCAATGGGATTCTAATGGCAAGATTTAAATCCAATGAAAAGTTTAGAGGTAGAGATTCCTCTTCCCCCCATCTTCCTTTCTTTCCATGGTTAAAAAAGTTTTAATAATGGAATATCTTAGGCATAAACAAAAGTAGTTAAAGATTATACCTGAACCTCACTTGGGTAGCTCTGAGCTTCAGCAATTATCAACTCATCTTCACTCATTTTTTCTTCTTACCCAGGTAATTTTCAAGCAAAAACTAAATATTATAGCATTTCTTATTCGTGTATTTTGTTATATTTATTTATATGTAATATATTATGTAGGTGTATACATAAAAGTTAAATTCCGTTTGAAAAACATAACCACAATGTCATTATCAATCTCTGTCTCTGTCACACACACCCACATATGTGTTTGTGGAGGAAGAAGATTTCTTAACACCATCAAATGTCTGGTCACTGTTAAAATCTCCCTGATTGTTTCCTTTTTGAAATTTTTTTTTTTTTTTTTATAATTTGTTCAAATCAAATCCAAAAAAGGTTTAAACATTCCAAATGCCAGATATGTCCCATAAACTATACATTTTATATATATATATTCCCCATGCATCTGTATCTCTATTTTTATTATTATTTATATATATATTTTTTTGAGACGGAGTCTTGCTCTGTTGCCCAGGGTGGAGTGCAGTGGCTCGATCTCGGCTCACTGCAAGCTCCACCTCCCGGGTTCACACCATTCTCTTGCCTCAGCCTCCTGAGTAGCTGGGACTACAGGTGCCCACCACACGCCCGACTAATTTCTTGTATTTTTAGTAGACATGGGGTTTCACTGTGTTAGCCATGATGGTCTCAATCTCCTGACCTCCTGATCCCCTGACCTCGTGATCCACCCGCCTTGGCCTCCAAAGTACTGGGATTACAGGCATGAGCCACCACGCCTGGCCCCTAATTTATCAGTTTAAAAAAGAAATCGTAACATTTCTTAGAGTTTCCCGTAGTCTGGATTTTGTGAATTGCATCTGCATAGAGCTTTCCCTCTGTATTTCCTGTAAAATTTTTTTTTATTATTATTATACTTTAAATTCTAGGGTACATGTGCACAATGTGCAGGTTTGTTACATATGTATACATGTGCCATGTTGGTGTGCTGAATCCATTAACTCATCATTTACATTAGGTATATCTCCTAATACTATCCCTCCCCCCTCCCCCCACCCCACGACAGGCCCTGGTGTGTCATGTTCCCCTTCCTGTGTCCAAGTGTTCTCACTGATCAATGCCCATCTATGAGTGAGAACATGCGGTGTTTGGTTTTTTGTCCTTGCGATAGTTTGCTGAGAATGATAGTTTCCAGCTGCATCCATGTCCCTACAAAGGACATGAACTCATCCTTTTTTATGGCTGCATAGTATTCCATGGTGTATATGTGCCACATTTTCTTAATCCAGTCTATCACTGATGGACATTTGGGTTGGTTCCAAGTCTTTGTTATTGGGAATAGTGCCGCAATAAACATATGTGTGCATGTGTCTTTATAGCAGCATGATTTATAATCCTTTGGGTATATACCCAGTAATGGGATGGCTGGGTCAAATGGTATTTCTAGTTCTAGATCCTGGAGGAATCACCACACTGTCTTCCACAATGCTAGAACTAGTTTACAGTCCCACCAACAGTGTAAAAGTGTTCCTACTTCTTCACATCCTCTCCAGCACCTGTTGTTTCTTGACTTTTTAATGATTGCCATTCTAACTGGTGTGAGATGGTATCTCATTATGGTTTTGATTTGCGTTTCTCTGATGGCCAGTGATGATGAGCATTTTTTCATGTGTGTGTTGGCTGCACAAATGTCTTCTTTTGAGAAGTGTCTGCTCATATCCTTCACTCACTTTTTGAGGGGGTGTTTTTTCTTGTAACTTTGTTTGAGTTCTTTGTAGATTCTGGATATTAGCCCTTTGTCAGATAAGCATATTGCAAAAATTTTTTCCCATTCTGTAGGTTGCCTGTTCACTCGGATGGTAGTTTCTTTTGCTGTGCAGAAGCTCTTTAGTTTAATTAGATCCCATTTGTCAATTTTGGCTTTTGTTGCCATTGCTTTTGGTGTTTTAGTCATGAAGTCCTTGCCCATGCCTATGTCCTGAATGGTATTGCCTAGGTTTTCTTCTAGGGTTGTTTATGGTTTTAGGTCTAACATTTATGTCTTTAATCCATCTTGAATTAATTTTTGTATAATGTGTAAGTAAGGGATCAAGTTTCAGGTTTCTGCATATGGATAGCCAATTTTCCCAGCACCATTTATTAAATAAGGAATCCTTTCCCCATTTCTTGTTTTTGTCATATTTGTCAAATGTCACATGGTTGTAGACGTGTGTTATTATTTCTGAGGGTTCTGTTCTGTTCCATTGGTCTATATCTCTGTTTTGGTATGAGTACCATGCTGTTTTGGTTACTATAGCCTTACAGTATAGTTTGAACTCAGGTAGCGTGATGCCTCCAGCTTTGTTCTTTTAGCTTAGAATTGTCTTGGCAATGCAGGCTCTTTTTTTGGTTCCATATTAACTTTAAAGTGTTTTTTTCCAGTTCTGTGAAGAAAGTCATTGGTAGCTTGATGGGGGTGGCATTGAATCTATAAATTACCTTGGGCAGTATGGCCATTTGCACGATACTGATTCTTCCTATCCATGAGCATGGTATGTTCTTCCATTTGTTTGTGTCCTCTTTTATTTCACTGAGCAGTGGTTTGTAGTTCTCCTTGAAGAGGTCCTTCACATCCCTTGTAAGTTAGATTCCTAGGTATTTTATTCTCTTTGAAGCAATTGTGAATGGGAGTTCACTCATGATTTGGCTCTCTGTCTGTCTGTTACTGGTGTATAAGAATGCTTGTGATTTTTGCACATTAATTTTGTATCCTGAGACTTTGCTGAAGTTGCTTATCAGCTTACGGAGATTTTGGGCTGAGACGATGGGGTTTTCTAAATATACAATCATGTCAACTGCAAACAGGGACAATTTGACTTCTTCTTTTCCTAACTGAATACCCTTGATTTCTTTCTCTTGCCTAATTGCCCTAGCCAGAACTTCCAACACTATGTTGAATAGGAGTGGTGAGAGAGGGCATCCCTGTCTTGTGCCAGATTTCAAAGGGAATTTTTCCAGTTTTTGCCCATTCAGTATGATATTGGCTGTGGGTTTGTCATAAATAGCTCTTATTATTTTGAGATACGTTCCATCAATACCGAATTTATTGAGCGTTTTTAGCATGAAGGGCTGTTGAATTTTGTCAAAGGCCTTTTCTGCATCTATTGAGATAATCATGTGGTTTTTGTCTTTGGTTCTGTTTATATGCTGGATTACGTTTATTGATTTGCATATGTTGAACCAGCCTTGCATCCCAGGGATGAAGCCCACTTGATCATGGTCGATAAGCTTTTTGATGTGCTGCTGGATCCGGTTTGCCAGTATTTTATTGAGGATTTTTGCATCGATGTTCATCAGGGATATTGGTCTAAAGTTCTCTTTTTTGTGTGTGTCTCTGCCAGGCTTTGGTATCAGGATGATGTTGGCCTCATAAAATGAGTTAGGGAGGATTCCCTCTTTTTCTATTGATTGGAATAGTTTCAGAAGGAATGGTACCAGCTCCTCCTTGTACCTCTGGTAGAATTCGGCTGTGAATCCATCTGGTCCTCGAATTTTTTTGGTTGGTAGGCTATTAATTATTGCCTCAATTTCAGAGCCTGCTATTGGTCTATTCAGGGATTCAACTCCTTCCTGGTTTAGTCTTGGGAGAGTTTGTGTGTCCAGGAATTTATCCATTTCTCCTAGGTTTTCTAGTTTATTTGTGTAGAGGTGTTTATAGTATTCTCTGATGGTAGTTTGTATTTCTGTGTGATCTGTGGTGATATCCCCTTTATCATTTTTTATTGCATCTATTTGATTCTTCTCTCTTTTCTTCTTTATTAGTCTTGCTAGCGGTCTATCAATTTTGTTGATCTTTTCAAAAAACCAGCTCCTGGATTCACTGATTTTTTGAAGGGTTTTTTTGTGTCTCTGTCTCCTTCAGTTCTGCTCTGATCTTTGTCATTTCTTGCCTTCTGCTAGCTTTTGAATGTGTTTGCTCTTGCTTCTCTAGTTCTTTTAATTGTGATGTTAGCATGTCAATTTTATATCTTTCCTGCTTTCTCTTGTGTGCATTTAGTGTTATAAATTTGCCTCTACACACTGCTTTAAATGTGTCCCAGAAATTCTGGTATGTTGTGTATTTGTTCTTATTGGTTTCAAAGAACGTCTTTATTTATGCCTTCATTTCGTTATGTACTCAGTCATCATTCAGGAGCAGGTTGTTCATTTTCCATGTAGTTGAGCGGTTTTTAGTGAGTTTCTTAATCCTGAGTTCTAGTTTGATTGCACTGTGGTCTGAGAGACAGTTTGTTATAATTTCTGTTCTTTTACATTTGCCGAAGAGTGCTTTACTTCCAACTATGTGGTCAATTTTGGAATAAGTGCGATGTGGTGCTGAGAAGAATGTATATTCTGTTGATTTGGGGTGGAGAGTTCTGTAGATGTCACTGTCAACAGATCAACAGAGACAGAAAGTTAACAAGGATATCCAGGAATTGAACTCAGCTCTGCACTAAGCGGTCCTGTAAATTTTCTAATAGACCTAGATACTTGCAGATTCAGATTTCATTTTGGCCAAATTTCTTCATAGGTGGCATTATGTACTTTAATTAAGAAGCATAATGTCTGTTTTTGCAGAGTTAGCATTCATTGATTATTTTTGCCCAAATCCAATATTTTATTGAGGATTGCAAGGTGATTACATTCTATATTTCTTCCTCTTTTACTAACTGAAATAATTTCATAAAGACAAATATCTCCTCATCAACTAGTTACATTGATGTATAGTTTATGTAATAAAAAGAAGATAAACATTTAAGTATTTCCTTCTATCTATAGATTTTCAAATTATTGAGTTGAATTTCAACATTCTGCAAAAGTAATTATTAGGATTTCTTTTTTAAAAAACTATAATTATGAATTTATGCTCTTAAGCATTTTTGATGTGTTTCAGTCTACTACAGCTAGTGATTCTCAAATTTGTTTCCATATTTGGACAGTGAAGTCCCCTTCATGTTGATACCTTAGTCGTTCAGATAAACCTCTTGCTGTTTTTCATTGCTTCCTCGGTTTTCTGGATTACCCTTCCATTTTTTAAATAAATGCAAATATTAAAATATGTGTGTGTGCATGTAGGCATAGATACTGTCTGCCCTTTTGATGGAAGAAGTAACATATAATGCACACTTTTCTCACTTGCTTTTTTTTTAGTTAGTATAGTTTAGGGATCATTTTATAATTGTATATTTATTGTGTAACAAACTATCATTTATTTTACCAGTCCCATATGGATAGACATTTGGGTTGCTTTTTTACATTTGCTGTATTAAGTAGATTCTGATAAATAGCTTGGTGCATGTTTCTCTTTGCTTTTTTTTTTTTTTTTTTTTTTTTTTGCCAGTATATCTTTAGGATAGATTCAAATCAAAAGTAAGTCCAAATATAATTTTTCTATATGTTGCCAAATTCCTTTCTATAGTGGTTGTGGCACTATTTTGTATTTCTACCAAAAATGGACAAGAATGCCTGTTTCCCCACAGCCTCTCAAAGTATATTGTCAAACTTTGGGATTTTTGCCAAGTCGAGGGTGGAAAATGGTATCTTGCTGTGGTTTAAATTTGTATTATTCTTATTTTGAGAAGAGTTGAGAATCTTTTCATTGCCTTAGAGCATTTTGAATTTCTTTTTCAGTGAATTACCTGTTCATGTTTCTAGTTCAACTTTTCTATAGGGTTGTAGTATTTATTGCGGTAAAAAAACAAAAAAAACAAAAAAACAAAAAAACACACACACACATAATATAAAATTTACCACCTTTATCACTTTTTTTCTGAGTGTAGAAGATGAACATGTAATTTTCAGCTTAGGCATTCAGGTATCAGGACTATTTATTGTAGCTTTTAATTGATAATAATAATTGTACATATTTATGAGGTACCTAGTGATGTTTCAATACATATAATGTATAGTAATCACATCAGGGTAACTGGCAGATCCATCATCTCAAACATCATTTCTTTGTGTTGGGAAAATTCAATATCCTTCTTCTAACTATCTAAAACTACATAATATTTTATTGTTAACTATAGTCATCCTACAGTGGTATGGAACACTACTACATATTCCTCCTACCTAGCTATAATTTTGTGTCACTTAATAAATCTCTCCCTTTCCTCTATGCTTCCCAGCCTCTAATATCCTCTGTTCTATGTTTTACTTCTTTGAGATCAGCTTTTTTTTAGCTTCCACATGTAAATGAGAACATGCAATGTTTAAATTTCTCTGGGCTTATTTCACTTAACATAATGTCTTCCAGTTTCATTCATTTATGCAAAGGAAGGGAAGTCAATATATCAGAGACATTTGCACCCTCGTATTTATTGCAGCACTACTCACAATAGCTGAGATATGGAATCAGTCTAGGTGTCCAACAACAAATGAATGGATAAAGAAAATGTGGTATCTATACACAATGGAATACTATTCAGCCATAAAAAGGAATAAAATCCTGTCATTTGCAGCAACACGAGTAGAACTGGAAGACACGGTGTTAAGTGAAATAAGCCACCTTAATCATTTTAAGTGTACCGTTCAGTAGTGTTAAGTATATTCACATTGTTATGCAACGGATTTCTAGAACTTTTTCATCTTGCCGCAACACTAAAGCTGTATATCCACTAAACACTAATTCCTCCCCCCCACTGCTCCTAGCCCTTGGTAAATGCCTTTCTACTTTCTGTTTCTATTTTTTGACTGCTTTAGATACTTCATATGAGTGGAATCATACAGTATTTGTCCTTTTATTGCAACTCACTTAGCCTAATATCCTCAAGGTTTATCCATGTTGTAGCATCCTGTCACATGCTACAACATGGATACACCTTGAGAATATTAGGATATTAGTGCCACATAACATTCCATTGTATATATATACCACATTTTCTTTATTCACTTGTGTAACAATGGACATGTGGGATGTGCCTAGCTCTTGGCAAATATAAATAATGCTGAGATGAATGTGGGTATGTAAATGTTTCCTCACAATCTCACTTTGAATTCTTGTGGATATATACTCAGAAGTGGGATTGCTGGATCATATAGTAGTAATTCTACTTTAAAGTTTTTGAGAACTCTGTTTACTGCTTTCCATAAAGGCTGCATCATTTTACATTTCCGCCAACAGTGCACAAGGGTTACCCACAATTTCTCCACATCTTTGTCAATGCAGTAATTTTCTGATATTTTAATATTGCCCATTTTGAATGATGGTTATGAAGTGATATCCTGTTTATTATTATTATTATTTCAAAGGCAGAGTCTCCCTATGTTGCCTAGGCTGATCTCAAACTCCTGAGCTCAAAGGATTTTGCCACCTCGTCCTCCCAAAGTGCTGGGATTAGAGGTGTGAACCATGACACTCAGCCTCGTTATGGTTTTGGTTTGCATTTCCCTAGTAATTAGTGATGTTCAGCATCTTTTCATGTGTGTATCGGCCATCTGTAAATCTCATTTGAAGAAACATCTATTCAAGTCCTTTGGTCATTTTTAAACAGGTTATTTGAGGTTGGGGGGGTTGTTATTAAGTTGTAGAAATTCATTATACATTCTGGATATTAACCCCATATCAGACATACGTTATGCAATTATTTTCTCCCATTCCATACGCTGCCTTTTCACCCGGTGGATTGTTTTCTTTGAAATGCAGAAGTTTTCACGTTTGATGCCATCCCATTTGTCTGTTTTTAAATTTTTTTGTTGCCTGTGTTTTATTGTCATGTCCAAGAAATCATTGCTAAATCTAGTCTACTGAAGCTGTTGCCCTGTAGTTTCTTCCTGTAGGAGTTTAATAGTTTTAGCTCTTACTTTTAGGTCTTTAATTTATTTTGAGTTAATTTTTGTATATGGTGTAAAGCAAGGATCCAACTTCATTCTTTTGCATGTGGATATCCAATTTTCCCCACCCTATTTGTTAAAGAGACTGTCCTTTCCCCCTTATGTAGTCTTGGCACCCTTGTTGAAAATTATTTGGCAACATATGCAAGGGTGTATTTCTGGGTTTTCTACTCTGTTCCATTGGTCTATATACCTATCATCATATCAGAACCTTGCACTCTTAATTACTGTTACTTTGTAGTATGTTTTAAAATCAAGACGTGTGGGACATCCAACTTCAATTTTCTTTTTTCAAGTTTGTTTTAACTATTAATATTCCATATGAATTTCAGGAATTTTTTTCTATTTCTGCAAAAATGCTATTGAGATTTTGACAGGGATTGCATTGAATCCATAGATCACTTTGGCTAGTATGGACATTTTAACAATATTAAGTCTTCCAATTCACAAGCACAGGATATCTTTCCATTTATTTGTATATTCTTCAATTTTTTTTTGGTAAAGTTTTATAGTTTCCACTATACAAGTCTTTCATCTTCTTGGTTAAGTTTATTTCTAAGTATTTATCTTTTCAATGCTATGTTTCCTTAATTTACTTTCAGATCAGTCATCGTTCATTATAGAAATGCAACTGACTTTTGAGTGCTGATCTTGTATTCTGAAACTGCTGAATTCCTTTATTAATTCCAATGACTTTTGTGTCGAATTCCTAGCATTTGGTACATATAAGATCATGCCGTCTGTGAACAGAGGCACTTTTCCTTCTTCTATTCTGATTTGTATGCTTTTTAGTTCTTTTTCTCTTGTTATTTCTCTGTCTGAAACTTCCAGCACTATGTTCAATAATAGCAGCAAGAGTGGGCATCTTTGCCTTGTTCCTAATCTTAGAGGAAAAGCATTCAGTCTTTCCCATTGAGTATGATGTGAGCTGTGGGATATTCATATGTAACTTTTATTATGTTAAGGTAGTTTCCTGCTATTCTTACTTTGTCTAATGTTTTTATCATGAAAGGGTGTTGAATTTTGTCAAATGTTTTTTCTGCATCCATTGAGATGATCATGTGGTTTTTGTCCTTCATTTTGTTAGTGTGATGTATTACACTGATTGATTTTTGTATGTTGAACTATTTTTGAATTCCAGGTATAAATTCCACTTGTCTGTGGTCTATGACCCCTTTAATGTGCTATTCAACTTGGTTTGTTACTATTTTGTATCAATATTCATCAGAACTATTGGTCTGTACTTTTCTTTTCTTGTTATGTCTTTGTCTGGTTTTGGTATCAAAGTAATGCTGGCCTCAGAATAGTTGGGAATGTTTTCTCTTTTTAGAGTCTTTGCAAGAGTTCAAGAAAAACTGGTGTTAATTCTTCTTTAAATGTTTGGTAGAATTCTCCAGTGGATCCATCTGGTCTTGGGCATTTCTTCTAGGGGGTTTTTGATTACTGTTTAAGTTTTTCCACTAGTTTTAGGTCTTTTCAGATTTTCTATTTTGTCATGATTCAGTCTTAATAGGTTGTATGTTTATAGAAAGCTATCCATTTCTTCTAGGTTATATAATTTGTTGGTGTATAATTGTTCCTCTATAAGCCTTTGTATTTCTGTGACACCATTCGTAATGTCTCCTTTCATTTCTATTTTTAATTATTAGAGTCTTTCCTCTATTTTTCTTAGTCTAGATAGGGTTTGTTAATTTTTTGAATCTTTCCAAAAACCAACATGTTTTCATTGAGTTTTTTCTATTGTTTTCCATTCTCTATTTTATCTCTGCTCTAATCTTTATTATTTCCTTCCTTCTTCTGACTTTGTATTGTTCGTTCTTCTTTCTCTAGCTCCTTGAGGTGTAAGGTTATTGATTTGAGATCATTCTTCATTAATATAAACATTTGCCATTAAAAACTTTCATGTTAGTATTTACCACTCTTGCTGCATCTCATAAGTTTTGGTATAGTGTGTTTTTGTTTTGATCTGTGTCCAGATATTTTCTAAATTCCCTTGTGATTGCTTCTTTGTTCAATTTGTTAAGAGTAGGTTGTTTGGTTGTTCCTTTCTTGTCAATTTTAGAGTATTTTTATTTTGGGAGTATTAACATTTTATCTATGATAAAAGTTGCAAATATTATTTCCTATTTATCATACATATTTTTAACTTGCTTCTTGTGTTATTTTTTATGCACAAGTTTTTCCATGTGTTTGTTTTGTCTTTCACTGGGGTTTATGTTTGTAATAAAATTCATCAATATTCTCCCTTACTGCTTCTAAATTTTGAGTCGTGGTAAAAAGTTTTACTCACTTTCAGGTTATAAAAGAATTAATCCACATTTTATTTTAGTATTCATTTTATTGCCTCTTTTCTTTACCTCTCTGACCCCTTCATAAATTATGTCAGAATATCTTTTAAGAATAAACCCAACTGTATCTTTTTTCCATATTATTACCAACTTATCCTAACCTTACTTATTAAAAAGCTTATGTTTTTCAAACTGATTTTAGATGCCATCTTCATTGCGTATTTTCACTTGCACTTTTGGAGTTTCTATTCTGTTCCATTGTTAAGTCTCTCTATTCATCTTGTTTAACTCAGACCTTAGTTCGTAACATATTTTTCTTTTCCTTTTATTTCTCTATACAGCTACTACCAATAGTAATGCAATGAGTTACATTTTTAAAAATGAGGCACATTCACCAATGTTATTTTATTTTTATCCTACACCTACAAGGTAGGTAGGAAGGGCACCTTTTGCAGACTAGCTTCTGGATGCTTTGCCCCTGCTCCTGTAGCACTCTGAACACACCTTTATCATTTTATTTACCACACATGTTGAAATTATCTATTTATAAAAACAATTAGAAATTCCTGTGTCTTATAAATACTTGAATATGGTAAGTGTTCAATCAGTGTTTGTTATTGTTAAACTGAGCACAGAAACTGAGACATAATATAATTAAATGACTTGCTTAAGATGTCACAGAAAAGAGCTGCAGTGAAACCAGAACCCACGTCTTCTTTTTCTTAGACTGGAGTTCATTTTATTACACCACATACTGAGGCAGTGAAGCATTGAAAATATTATACACTGTCCTGTTTCTGAGAGCTCTGTGGTCTGTGGACCACACTTAGCAGTACATGTCCTCCTGATAGACCCCATTCTTGGGGTCAATATGCAAAAAGTCCCAAATAGCAAAAAAAAAAAAAAAAGAAGAAAATGTAAAGTATATGATTTTTCCTAAAAACCACTTTGGCACTTTCTCAAGTGTCTAATTATCAAATAATTTGGGGTTTTGTGAATACACACACACATATGCACACATAGGTATACATACATTCATATATACTATTTTTGGATTCAAATTTTCTAAATAACTATTCAGCATCCATTCATTTGCTTCTTAATCTACTATTTGAATATATATTCATCTGAATAAAGAAATACAATTCTCCTTCAACTAATACAGATCTACATAATCAACTCTGTTTACTACCAGCCTATTGCAGTCCATATATTACATATTTTAACATGTGATAAGGTAACCTGTTTTTGGATGTTGACAAGGTAAAACTTTATTAGCTACAGGAACAATCAGCATAGAAAATGTTCTCCAGTGGCTGACTTTACACAAGCCTCTATAAAATGAATATTTGAGGGTTGTGCTTTGTTTTCCTTGTTTTGTTTACTATTTCTAAGATCACCCAACTATGATGAAGTAGAACTCTGTCTTTCCTCTAGTGAAGTATATAATCCTTATTTTGGCTTCTTTCTCTCTGATGACTAAATTGGAAATTCCTCAAAGCTGTAATTCAAAGCCATAGGTGACCTTAAAGAAATGATTTTTTATATGCTACCTTTTATTTTAAGGTAACTTTTCAAATGTGGACCATGCATTCCATTATGTTTAGCTGTCAAGCACAGCTTTCATTTGCATTTCTTCCCACTGCTATAATTTTGAGAACTGGCAGGTGACCAAAGAAAAAAAAAATGTGCATCTACCATCTAGAGTGCAATGTAGGCTTTTTTTATTATAATTAAGTAGCATAGATATTCATGATTAGATCAAGGTCAGAAGAGTAGAACATTAAAGCCAAGGACTTAAAGGTCCAAAGAATAGGAAAATTGCTTTCTAAAAGTTTTTTTTTTTTTAAATAGTAATAACTACAATCTTTAAGTTTTGCAATAAAACACTTAAAATAGTTCATCTGTTTTATTTTAAAATGTGCACGCCTGGTGTGTTTGCCCTGCACATTTAAACCAGAACTTGAAGTCTCAGTTGAATTTTTCATTTCAGTATTTTCGTCAGCTTCTCATTTCTGCTCCTGGTACAGAAAATCAATTTGAGAACTACAATGATAATGGAGGTTTTTAAAGGCTGAGCCTACATGACATCCAAAATTATTTGCATAGAAGGCATGAGTTTTCTATTAAGTCTAATGGATTAATCCAAGGAAGTGGTATGATGTTCACATGTAAATGTTTTCAACAGGGTATCCATCCTAACATTTAGTGGTAACTACAGTTCCACTCCCTTTGGGTAGACAGATTATTGTATAGTTCCTTTTCTTGGACTCTCTTGCTGACTTACTGGGTCTCCCTCAGTCTAGTTGATCGACTTAGGTTTATAACTTCACTCCTTTCCTTCCCTCTTACAACTCATCTAGCACCTTGTCTACCTCTTCTCAGTCTCCTTAACCAACCTTTCTCCTGTGATAATTTCCTACCCGATGTGCAGCCCTAGGATTCATTCCAGGGACCCTGAATCTTCTCTTCCTGCCTCTTTCCTCAACTAATCTCTAGACTCATGACTTTTAATGCATCTAATATACCAAACACTCAATGTCATATTGACCTCTCTCCTGACCTTGAAAAGCATATATTCTTCTTCTTATTTGACATGTTGACTTGGCTATCTAATAATTCCTCAAACTTAATTTGACCAAAACACAACTCCTGATTCAGCTAACTACAGACTGGCTTCTTTTTTTCTCCCTCTCAATAAAGTCACCAACATCCAGTTGTTTAAGGGGGAAAAAAGCAGACATCTTCAAATTTTCTCACTTCTTCACCCCTTTCCCACATCAGAAAATTTTACTAATTGTTCAAAAACCATCCCATTCTCTTCATTTCTCTTCATGGCTACTACTGTACTAGTCTGGGTCACCACTATCTCCTGCCTGTTCCCCAGGTCCCTAAAATTCATTATCCATGCATCTACCAGGGTTCCAGAGTAACTATTTTAAAATACACATCATAAGATCTCTCTAGTCTACTTAAAACTTCTTAATGGTTTTCTATACTATTGTAGATAAACGTCAAGTTCCTTACTTTGACCTATATAATCTGACCCCCCTGACAACCTCCTAGACCTCATCTCCCCACAATCCTCCCTCTAACTGAGCTACTGCCTTATTGGCCTTTATGATTTCTGAACCCCTCCTGGCTAATTTCTACTTCATGATAAGTCTGGCATATGTTTCCTAGGTCTCTTTGCCTATTTCTAGTCATTTAACCCTCAGTTCATATGTCAACTCTGTAGGAGGTCTCCTCTACCCTACAATAGGTCTCTATCATATCAGCCCACTGCGTTTTCATCATAGAACTTGCCTAATATTTTCCTGCTTTTAGGGTCTCCCCCACCACAAAGAAGAATCAGGAGTTTGTAGGTACGATTCACTGCTATATTTTCGGGGCCTAAAACAGTTTCCTGACTCCTGGTAGATTCTCAGTAAATATGTGGAATAAATCAATGATCGTGATGACATTTCTTTGGCATCAATTATATGCCCTTGCTGTGTTAGCTAGAGTTTTAGACCTCATTCATATGTTATCATTTCTTGTTTCTTGGCCATTTTGTATTTGTTGCTTCATATCACTATATCTGATATAATTTTATTTGTTTAAACAAGTTCATTTTTCAAAGTACATATTCAACTGAAGCCAGTGCTACACAAAGCCTGGTTCATGGAGCAGTGCTGGTGTCTGAACTGTTTGTTGCCAGTATACAACAAAATAAATACAGACATTAAGAGAAAACATACAGAGATATTTATGGACAGTGACATCTTATGTCTGTTGAATCTAATAATAAAAATATCAGGGCTTATATTTTGTATGTCTTTATTTTGTGTTTAGATATTTCATTTTTATTGGATTTCACAAATGAATTGACCATGATAGTTGAGAAATTTTTTTTTAAAACTCGCTTTTAAAACAGGTTGAGAAGCACTAATCTGAACTACCACTACCTCTCGTTAGAAATAAAATGATGGCAATATTTAATTGTTTAATAAGATTGCAGGTATAAATTTGTCATGTATTAGAAGCAGAGCCAAGTTTATCTTGCAACAAATAGTGATTGTTTATACAAAAAAAGGGTTAGTGAGTTTAAAATATATTATATTTAATACAAATTCCTGAATTTTAAAAATTGGGGGAAACTGGGGAAAATATCTTTGGAAATAATCTTTCATCCTACAAATACTTATCATTTAATAATAAAACCTACCTGAAAGCATAAAGTAATTTGGATCAGTGTTCATAATAACCCTACTATCTACACAGCACCGTTTTGCAAGAGTTTAGCAGAGAACAGGTTGATGAGTAACAGAGACAAGATTGTAAGGAAATGTCAGGAAGTTAAGCCCCCAGCCCAGGCCTGTTCAAATTCAGTTTCCAGACTGTTCATCAACACATTCTCAGTTCTCATCTTACTTAAACCTTAAGTAAACTAATTGAAATAGCTAGGAAAGTCTCATAATAGAGCAGTTCATTCTCTTAATAATAAAGAGTGGTCCCTATTACTTCTTTCCTAAGAGAAACAAATCTTGGCATCTCACAGGGGGTTCTATTTTCTTGGCCTTACCAGTACGTGGGCCTTCATCTACTTCAGGCAACAGTGACTAAGAAGAGGCAAAAGTGACTATAGATATAAGCCTATCTCCTGTTAGCAAGTATCCCAACATACTCCCAGATGACCTAAGCACACTTCACAAAGGCCACCAAAGAGCCACAGCTATAATCATTCTTGGTCACTACCAATTTGGGCTGGATTTGATTCAGTGACTTAGAGGTGAAAGGCTCCATATTCAATTACCAGGCCCCCAGCTACCTCAATTAATCAAAGGCTGACATAATGGGTCTATTACAACTCTTGAAGAAAAGACCAGATCAAATCAATATAACCACTTTATAGCTATAAAAAATATATTAATACATATTCTTTATTTAAATATAAAAACCAAGACTCTATGGCATATAAATGAATTTCATTAGAATGCATTTTATCTAGAATTTTATTATAGGAAACTTGAACATAATCAAAATGACTTTCAAACTATATTTTGAGTTTCTATAGCAGCCTTCTTTTGAGAAACACAAACATTTTCACATGTATTATGCCATTTACCTGGCAACAGTAGTTTGGTGTCTACATAATTTCTGGGGGGATTTATCTGGTCAAAGGGAGTGCTATGAAAAATTGTAACCATCATGATGGCACAGCTGAACTGCTTATCTGTCATTGTATCAGGAAATCCTAATGGAGTCAAAGAAAAGGTAGGAACTGAAAGATCATAAAGAAGCAACAGCAGGGCGCCATGGCTCACACCTGTAATCCCAGCACTTTGGGAGGCCTAGGTGGGTGGATCACGAGGTCAGGAGATCGAGACCCTCCTGGCTAACACAGTGAAACCCCGTCTCTACCATAAATACAAAAAATTAGCCGGGCGAGGTGGCCGGCGCCTGTAGTCCCAGATACTCTGGAGGTTGACGCAGGAGAATGGCGTGAACCCGGGAGGCGGAGCTTGCAGTGAGTCAAGATCGCGCCACTGCACTCCAGCCTGGGTGACAGAGCGAGACTCCATCTCAAAGAAAAATAAAAGAAGCAACAAGGAGGTTGCAAATCACTAGCAGTAAGTGCTGCCATCTGAAGCAATAAAGTGCTTCTGATCATAGAGCAACAGCCATGTAAACCTAGAAGAAACTACTGGAAAAGTCAAAAGCTAACTAATCTAATCTGAACTCTTAATGACACTATGAACATGCATAAAATCATTTAGAGAGTTCAAAGTTTAACCTTATTTCTGAAATCCAAGGCTAAAGTTAAAGCAGAGATTACATTTCCCTTCATCTCCATGTCACAATAAGAAGCCACCCTCTACCTGCTAAAATGAGGATTATTTATATAACAATTTATATGAAAAGATAGTACTAGTTCTTTGTGTTAAGGATGTTAAAGAAAGTTCAGTTTATTGTATTCATTAATGCATTAAAGTTAGAGACTTCTGAGAGATTCTGAAGTCCTTAACTTTAGCATATTATTTTGTCACCTTTCTTTCCCTTTTAATATGTTTTCATTGATCTTACCTTTTTCACTTTTTACATCAACTGCTAGGTGCCACACTGGACTGGTCATCAGGATGCCAGAATCACTGTCGGAAGCGTGGTCCTTTGAATCCAACCCCTTGGGTGCTAAAAACTTTCTCACTTCACTGCCCTGCATCCTTGAATCGTTATCTTTCTGATCAGCATCTTGAAAAACTGGAGACCAATTCCTATACTAATACATAATATCTCCAATTACTTGCAGGTTGTTCTCTCCTGACAAGCTTTGGGGTGTTGGTGAGTGCACTGAAAACATTCCACCTGCAATACTGCCCTCTTGGCAGAGACGCGATAAGCCAGTTAGACTATGCCAAAGAAAAAAATGGTGGCTGCTGCAGTGAGCTCCATGTAGAAGACACAACATTTTCCCTCACCCTTCTCCCTCTCTTCATGTTTCAGCTCCTCTACAGAATGTGCATTATGCAGGTAAGGACAGGCGATGAGTACTGCCCCAACAACAAGAAAGTGATTGCATGTCAACAGTACAAGGCAAGGTGAATTTTCTCCCCAACGAGTGCTTTCCATATACGTTGGCAGGCAGTTATCCCACAGAAGCTTCTCATCACTACAGGCTCTGATTTCCAGAGCTAAGCGGGGTCAGGCAGAGGCATACCTGAGGAGACCCGGGATGTGTTTCTTTTGTGGAGCTATAAATGTCTGTCAGTAGGTGCAGACAGTACTTCAGAGTGCATAGTTGTAAGGCATAAGAGCAGTGCACGAACATATCAGATCTGTAAGCAATTACCAAACTTCCCTTTAGCCAAAGGTTTTGCCTTCCTCCCTCATTAAATCTTTAGAAAGTGGTACTAACAAGTAGCTAAATTGACTGATTTGAGTACCACCTCCACTGTACTCTTAAATATAAGTACTAATGAGCAAGCGATTCTCTCCCCACCCACTCTATTAGTTCCTTGGGGAATCTGTTCCTGTGCTGTGAGAAAATCAAGGGAAAACACTAAGCCCAAAGTATCTTTTATAGATATATGTGATTGAAAAAATTTTTACATGTGGTTATAGTTAAAGAGTAACTTATTTACTGTGAAAAATAAATGATTACAAATGCCTTTGAATAAATCTGGGACTTTGTTCATTGCTAACCCCCAACTTGGAATTTAGAAGGCTCATGAATGAGTTACATTTAGAAATCACAGAATAATAGAGCTGCAACAAAAGTTAGAGATTAACTTCATCAACTACTTTATTTGTTAAAGAGTAACCTTCGGCTCAGAAAAATTAAGTGACTTTCTTTTGGTAGAGGCGAGGCACCGCAGGTCACAGTTAACAGTAGTGCAAGGGAAAGTGCAATCTGTCCTCTGTCTCTCAGTACAGTGCCTGCCCCTCTAAGCCAGCGGTTAGCAATCCACTATCTGCAGGCCAAATCCAGTCCACTACTTATTTTTGTACATCCTGTAAGCTAAGAAGATTTTTACATTTTTGTATGTTTGAAAAAAATTTTTTAAAGAATAGCATTTTCTGGCACATGAAAATTGTATAAAATTTAGCCCGGCATGGTGGCTCACACCTATAATCTCAGCACTTTGGGAGGCCGAGGCAGGCAGATTACCTGAGGTCAGGAGTTTGAAACCAGGCTTACCAAAATGGAGAAAACCTGTCTCTATTAAAATACAAAATGAGCGAGCTTGGTGGCGCACACCTGTAATCCCAGCTGCTTGGGTGACTGAGGCAGGAGAATCGCTTGAACCCGGGAGGTGGAGGTTGTGATGAGCAGAGATCATGCCATTTTACTCCAGCCTGGGCAACAAGAGCAAAACTCCATCTCAAAAAAAAAAAGAAAAAGAAAAAAGAAAAAAAGAAAGAAAAAAAAGAAAATTGTATAACATTTAAATTTTAGTGTCCATAAATGAAGTTTTATCAGAACATAGCCATGCTCTTTGTTTTGTAATATCTATGTCTTCTTATGCACAAAAATAGCAGAGTTGAGTAACTGCCACGGAACCCATATGTGGACATATTTACTATCTGGCCCTTTACAGAAAGTTTCTTGACCTCTAGACTAAATAATGCATGAAAACTAGTCTGATTTACGAGATTCAAACTCCCTCTTGACTTTACAATAGCAGTAGGCACAAAAACAGAATACAGCAGAAATATTACCCATATATGTAAACATTAATATAATTAAACCTCTTAGAATGGAAGAACTGATAAACAGTACAAAATTACTCCATGGTCCATAGCTAACCTGAAACCCTTATGTGCAAGTAGCACAGAATACCAGTTGCTTAACTTCATAATGCAATGACACCTGATATTTCTTTCCACCAACTTTGAGCCTTCTTTGCACACTGTCATATATTTTTTAACATAAATTACAATAAATTTTGATAAACTAATTTTTAAGCATATCACCAACTCTACATGCCCAATTTATTGCAAAGCATAGAAATTAATACTTATTGATCACCTATTATGTGTCATAGCTTCTAAAAGATAGCTTCACAGTATGTAATTTAATCCCCATAGCAACACTACATGGCTATCACTTTCCTAAATCTGAGGTTCAGAAACGAACTTGCAACTTGTTCCCAGTCACCTTGCTAGTGTGTGGCACAGCAACATCCCAACTCAGGATTAGTGTCAAGGGCCATGCTTTATTACCCTCAATATCATTCTTGCACTTGGTTAAAAATCCCTGATACTACATAGATTCCAAAATTATATGCAGTAATGTTATGCTAGAAACTTCAAAGAAAATGCTTAGATCATACTTCGCCAGGGAGGCAGAGGAATTTCTAATAGGATAGGCTGGGATTAGATTTTTGCCCCCAAATGGAATAATCACCAATACAAAGGCAATCAAAGTACCAAGAATAAAACATCATAGAATTTCATACATATTCTAAATTTAGTAGCCATTATTGACCTTCAGTTGCAAGACATACATCTAAAATATGTTGATATTACGGCTGATGAGGTTGCCATTTGACATTACTGGTCACTCAAAGGTGAGAATGAATCTCTATTGACAGCAATTATTTCTGAATACTCACAGGCTTGGATGAAATAAAAGTATTTAAAATGTTACACGGGGATGATTTCAGAACTTGAGGCAGAGGCAGAAATGATTTCAAGCTTTCAAGACACTGGAGCCTTTTCTAAGATTAGGCAATATATTAATATTGCTTCACTAAAGATTAATAGTACATTTGCCACATTATTAAGTTAACAGATTTCCATGTCTGTGATTCATGCCGATAATAACTTTATTCCTATGAACAATAATTCTCATTTGAAATCAGTAACAGAAACTTCCAAGTTGTGCTGGGAGCCTTTCAGTCTTAGAGTTGTTCTGCTGCCAGCACTTTTTGTTAAAACACATCATTCATTTTCCTCCGATGGGGGATCCATGCCTAATAATTTTATTGAAGTAGGGCAGAATGAACTAATGTTCCTTTAACTCTTGCCATCTGTACCCAGCCAAAACAATCCTTGTTTACTATGCTAAGGGTCAAATTAAAGATCGGAAGATAAATGATCACCAGGACACATTTTCTATAGAAAGAATCTCAGTGAAAATGTGGTTTTGTCCTGTGTTTGGGCAGTTAACATGGCAATAGGCTCATTTTATAATTGGTGGACTTGGTAACAGCTGTACTGACACCATAACACTGATTCTCCATATATACCCTCTTGAACTGTACATTTGAGTCTAGAGAAGGGGTTAGCAAAAGTTTCAAATGAGAAGTTATCATCTGGATATTTGAGCGAGACTGCTCTCCCAGGATGGTGGTGAAGCAGGGATCCTAATGCAGCTCTTGTACTATAAGAGTTCGGAGGATCCATTCCTCAAGAAGACTTAGTTGACTTTCTCTCCATGCCACTCAATAGCTTTGTGTACCATTGGGAATTAAAGAAATACTATATGCTACTAAAGATCATTATGGGCTGGTTGTGGTGGCTCATGCCTGTAATCCCAGCACTTTGAGAGGCCGAGGCAGGCAGATCACGAGGTCAGGAGATCGGGAACATCCTGGCTAACACGGTGAAACCCCATCTCTACTAAAAATACAAAAACATTAGCCGGGCGTGGTGGCGGGCACCCGTAGTCCCAGCTACTCAGGAGGCTGAGGCAGGAGAACGGCGTGAACCCAGGAGGCGGAGCTTACAGTGAGCCAAGATTGCGCCACTGCACTCCAGCCTGGGCGACAGAGCAAGACTCCATCTCAAACAAACAAACAAACAAAAAATCATGATGAAGCTGTAACAAAGCTCATGAACTAGAAAAGTGAAGAGACACCTTTTTCATGTGACATCATCCCTTGGTACTGATATCACACCTGGTTGCCGAGAGGATTGGAATACACTAAGAGACTTCAAATTAGTGTTAGAGTTTTAGTTAGGGTTGGGGTTATTTTTAAAATGAAGGAATTCTAACAATACATTGAGGATTTGGGGTGGAGCACAGGGTTTTTTTTGTTTTGTTTTAAATCTATATCTTTCACTTTATCATGCAAACCTTTTTCATGTTGTTTCCTTTATAGAATTCTAGTATTATGTAATTAGTTTGAAGGGAGGGCAAAGACATAAGAAGGTTTATTTTTCCTCCCCATGTTACTTAGTTCACATTGGAAACAAAGCCTCTCTAAATAGCCCCCTCAAGGACAGCCTACAGCAATTAACATGTGTCCACATTGGGCCCCTCTTCTTAAGAAAAAAGTTATTTCTATATTGCCACCAAACTAGATGCTTTTTAAAGAATCTATTCTAGTCTCATTTTTTTCATCAGGGTAAAAACAGACATCTTTAGTATTTTTTACTGGTTTTGTATTAGTGTTCATGAAGAAAAGTCACTTTGCTTATCTGCAGAATTTAAGTTATTAGGTTTTTATGTGTCATCTTAAGCACAAAATTGGGGCCATCATTACTTTTCATAGAAAAATTAAGAGAGACTAAATGACGAAAGAGTCTTCCATGAGGAATAAGTACTATTGTCAATAGACGAGACAGAGCTCCTGCCACCACAGATGAAGACCCTTTATCAGCTCATAACTGGACTTGAAAAACTAGGGAACACCCAGCTCAGCCATCTCAGAGTACATGCAAGAGGGAAGGCCTCTGGTGGACGATGCTTTCTTCAATGTTAAACCACTGTCTTAATGCATGGCTGTTTCCCTCTCGAATGCAGATTCCTTCAGGATATTATCTGCAAACCATGAATTCCAACCTGAGTTTAGATGGATTTCTTCTGCCGATTGCAGTAATGAATGCCATCAGCATCCTACCACTACTAATTCTGTCTCCTTTTCTGGAGTATTTCAGCACCTGCCTGTTTCCCTCTAAGAGAGTTGGATCATTTCTGTCAACATGCATCAGTAAGTACAACTTAACCATTTCATGTGAATCGTTTGAAACTTTTTAAAACAACATTCTGCTAAGATCCGAACTAGCTATATGCTCCTGAGTAGTGTCAGATTTTGACAAATTGGAAAAAAGGTGAATTTGTGACTGGTAACATCCATTTTCCCAAATCTCTAGCCAGACATGTGTCCCATCTTCTTCCCATCCTTTTATGTTTATGTCTCCTCAGAAGACACACCTGATATAAAGAGATGGTGAAATTTCCAGCACTACCAAATGACCAATCCTTAAAGTCAGGCAGTCCTTACCCCTTAAGTCTATGTCAAATATGTTCTTAAAAATAAACACAGTTAATGAATTTCAAAAGACCATTTTAATTTCTGAATCAGTAACAAAATTGATTACGGATTAGTATTGTAAGTTATAGCTTTGATACAGTACTTTATCAAATAGTAAGTGGTATAGAAATAATGCTTTTTAATCATTTTTTAAAGTGAAACAATTTAGGATATCATTCTCAGAACATAATCAATAGGCCATAAAATAAAATGTATCTGATTGAAATGGCAGAGAAGCATGGAAGTCCATTCTGCTCATACTCTCCCCTGCCTGTCTTCCTTCAACAGCATCAGGGAACAAGAGAACAGTGAAGATGCAGTAAAACAAGTTTCAATCTAAGAATCAGAGAACTCTGCCACTGAACTGCTCCTGGTGACTTTGAAAAAGCCACCGAAACTTTCTTGTTTTAGTTTGCTTATTTTTTTCATTGAGGGACATACCCTAGATAAATTTTGGATCGTTTTGTTCTGTAAAACTTTTGACATCACTCAGGATGACATCAGTGCCCAGAACGTAGTCCAGACACATAGCAAAAGCTCTATAAATGTTAGCTATTATTATGAGTCATCATGTGCAGGGGACATATTTAATTGTTTAGTGAGCATAAACAGAAAGCAAAGGAAAGTTTGAAATTCTTAAGTAATATCCTGCAATGGTAACCTAATGTCTTATCCTCTACTTGAGAAACAATTCTATTGAAATAGTTAAGGTCAGATTCTCTTCTCTCAGTTAACCTCTTCTTGTTCTTAAGCTCTTCTTTTGAAATAATCTGCGGAGACTATGCAGTCTTCTAGTCACAGATAGTTCTTGTTGCTTCTCCGTTTACAGAAGTTACATTTCACTATGTGTGTTTCCTGTTCTTTTATTTTTATTTTTTATTTTTATTTTTGAGACGGAGTCTTGCTCTGTCGCCCAGGCTGGAGTGTAGTGGCCGGATCTCAGCTCACTGCAAGCTCCACCTCCCGGGTTCATGCCATTCTCCTGCCTCAGCCTCCCGAGTAGCTGGGACTACAGGCGCCCGCCACCTCGCCCGGCTAGTTTTTTTGTATTTTTTAGTAGAGACTGGGTTTCACTGTGTTAGCCAGGATGGTCTTGATCTCCTGACCTCGTGATCCGCCCGTCTCGGCCTCCCAAAGTGCTGGGATTACAGGCTTGAGCCACCGCGCCCGGCCGTTTCCTGTTCCTTATCTACCAGATCAATCAACATCACATCATGGAGTTATTTTTGGTTAGAACTAAAAGTGACTAAACTCACCTTAGTTTCTTTTATCATCTTCAATTATAGAGGAGGACTTTAGTACATAACCTTTTGTGATGTATTTCTTAAGCCAGTAACCGCATCTTTATTTATTGTAATAGGCTTTAGCAAACTATAAATCTTTAGGTTTTGACAATCCTTAAGTCTTAAAAAGTGCTTTTCTGTCTGCCAATGTAGAAATCCAAAAGTCACCACATATTTGGTGAATGTCCAGGATTAGCATGGGTACAATGAAGATAAAAAAGAAAAAGTAAGACATGGTTTGTATACACTTTCAACAAGTCCATGATTGAAACGTAATGCATGCAGGACAAAATAAGAGTAAAATCATACTGTGAAGTGCCAAAAATCTCGGCAGTTTTGTACAGTATCATGAAACATCCCAATCTGAGCTTCCAAATCATGCTTAATTACTATTTTAAAATTTTGAATACCTTAGAAAAATATTCTATACAGCATGGCTAAAATAAATTCTTCCTGAGAATGAGAAATCTTAAATTCACTTTAAAGTTAAGCAACTTTCTTTTGGACAGTTCTCTACTCCCGCGTATTTGAAATCATATCTATTCCTAAAGAAGAGTATTTTTTTCTGGATTTAGAAAAGTTACAGAGTTATTTAGTACATTGTTTGATGTTGTTAATGAATTAAATATTCCGCTTCAAGACTGGTAACAAGACCTATTGCACAGGAAAAAGGAAAAACTAGACCCACTTCAAAAGAAACTAAGCTATGTTCCACTGGGTACAGAATTCTGACTTCAGTTGTTTCTGAACCCCACTCCATTCATTCATTCATTTGCATACTTGTATGTTTATTTGCATAATGTTTTGCTATGGGAATATAAAAGTGCGATGATATGCATCTTTTAAACTAGATATTTGCTTAAGTTTTCCATATTCTGGTTATGATTATGAAAGATTAACAAGTTTTATCAGGACATAAAAGTACCAATCTGGGGTACTTTTTTGATACTAATTTACATAATTGAATTAGTCTAATATTAAAGTTACCTTTCACTTTGAACTCAAATGCCTGAAAATGTGGGTGAAGTATATAAGTATGTGAATTACGAATGAACATATATTTATAAGTTCCTAATTTGAATTCAGGTACCTTCATATATATATCTTACATTTAATCTCATGATAAACCACCATTTAATAGATCAGAGTCACAAAGATAGTGTCATTTGAACAGGTTTTCTAATTTTAAGGGCATAACTTTATTATTATTATTATTATTATTATTACTATTACTATTCTGCTTAGCAGCTAAACATAGCTGTTAGATTACAGAAGTTAATGTACTGATATTAGCTTGGCATCCTTACTGATATTTCCAATTAGCACTATGAAGTAACCGAAAAACTCCTTTTGTCATCACAATGGGCAGTTACTCCTTATACTCTCACACTCCCTTCCACATTCAGGCATTCTCCTTCCAGGGACTGTCATGTTTAAGGAGGCAGATGGTAAAGTCAATGACAATGCCTAATGTTTGACATGCAAAATCACAGCCCAAACCAAGAGTGAGAGATGGGGAAATCTTACCCAGCTGGTCAAACTAGAAATTTATAAAGAAAAAATAAACTTACTTTTTTATCTAGCTCATAAGCAATGCAATGACAAAGGTGTTTCCGATTCAAGATACAACATTCCTGAGTTCATCACCTATGGAGGTCAAGAAGTATGTTGGGGTTTCCAACTATTTAAAAAAAAAAAAAAACCTCTAGGTCTTCCAAGACCGTGAAAGGCAGAGACTTCACAGGCTCACAGTGTTTTATTCATGGCTGCATTTTCTTAATATAACACTTGTGTGGATTTATCTATTTAAGTCAACCTTGATTCACTAAAAATCCAGAACTAATGATATTGTTGTAATTTATCCTGCCATAATTGGGTTTACTTCATTTTATCTTTTTTTTAGTTCAAAAATGTTTACACTATGAGTATTTCCTTTCCTTAGCATTAATTAAAATCCTGCAATATGGAGCATTCAGTAGTTAGTGCTGACACACACAAGTATTAATCTGACTAAAATTAGCCTAATTAAGATTGTTATTAAGGTTTACACAAAGCAGAAGTGTACAACACAGTAGGTAGCAATTATCTTGGCTTTTAAATAACATTTAAATTGAAATGTAGATGAAATATATTCACATAACTGCAATACCTTTTTCCTTAAAATAAAAACATGAAAATTCAAGTTCCAGCTAAAAGTCTTTTATGATAGACACAGTCAGTGTAGGTCCCAGTAACTTCAACTAGTTCTCATAATTGGCAGTCATATAAAGTTCTTTTTGTGGTTGAAACCAAAGTGGTTGCTAAGCTAAAAACCAAGTCAGGGATCCAGTTGTTTTCATTGCAAGTTCAATTATCTCAGGGAAAATTATTTTTTGATATAGCTTTCAAACTGATACATTTTCCCAAGAAACATCACGGTATGTACCCATTGTAAAATACTTGATAGGAGGAACTGTGTAGACACCAAAAGAAGTAAACCATGAATTGTAAACATCTAGCCTGAATAAGTCATTCATTCGGTTGCACATTTGTTTGATATAGGCATGTTAGTGTTCTCAATTCTTAAATGTAACATCAAGTTGGAATTAAATCAGAGGTGAAGTAGATCATCTAATACGTAATCTGAAGCAAATAATTGATGTCTTATAGCAATACATTTGTGTATTTTATCTCTATGTAAATGATTACCTGTTCTACATTCAGAAATAAAACATAAATGGAAGCTGGGTCTTCTGAAATGAATTCCAATGGTTTACAGAGAAACAAAAGATAGAAGGTCATATATATATATATGAACATGTCACATTTTATGTATATATTATATTTAGAAACATGCCACAAATAGGGGAAAACAATAAAAATAAAAAACATACGCCACCCTAAAAAGTGAGTGACAAATATCTTCCCCAAAGGCAGCAGATACATAAGACAATAAAATTATAGCTGACTTTATGAGAGTAGTTCATGAACACTGATTGATATATTAACACTGAGCAAATTTCTCATTCTGGGAATTTGCCAAAATCATGGATCCAAGGGGAATTTCTCAAGGACTCAATAGAATTTCATACTTAAAGTTGTGAGCTTACATATCAGAAACTCAAACATCACACTATCCATAGAAACCCATAGTTTTCCCAGTGAATAAATTTATACCTAAAGAATCTTATACCAATATCTAAAGAATCTTAACATGCCCACTTTTTTAGTATGAAGTTCAGCTTCATTATGAAATCACAAGTGAAACCCTAATGTTTGAATAAATTCTGAATGTCTTTTATTTCATTGTAGACTAATTTGGAAAATTATTACATGGTTCAATAATAGCATAAATTATAAGAGCTTCAAGACTCTTGTGGACTTGTCTGCAACTGCACAGGCAATATTGAAACACACATTATATATCTGAATATAATATCTCCTATGCAACCATTGTGCTTTAACTTGTAAGTACAGATCTGCTAGAGGTTTAAAATGTGTGCATTCTGATAAACTGCACTCTGCTTTGGGTGTGTTATTATCTCATATGAGTTACGAATTTAAAATGGAGTGGATTAAATTTAGGTTGGAATCAAACTTTGCTTTAAATTTTAAGAAAGTTAGTTTTTATTGGCACCAGACTCCAGTAGCAAATAAAAAGCAAACATAGATCCTTAAATATCCTAAAATATGCTTTGCCCTAAAATACCTAGGTAACTGAGTGCTACGGTTTGAATGTGTTCGTTCCCTCCAAAATTCATGTTGAAATTTATCCCCAGTACAACAGTATTGGGAGGTGTTGGTTTTGGGAGGTGAGTGAGTCATCAGTGCTCCACTCTCATAAATGGGATTAGCTGCTCTTATAAAAGGGTTTGATAGAGTTCATTCCATTTGCTCTTCTACCTTCTGCCATGTGGAAGGTGCCATTTCGGAAGCAGAAAGCAGCACCCCCCAGACAGCCAAGCCTACCAGCACCTTGTCCTTGAATTTTCCAGCTTTTAGAACTGTGAGAAAAGAAATTTCTGTTCTTTATAAATTACTCAGTCTCAGACTTCTTTTGAATAACAGCACAAGCAAACTAAGACAATAAACTCAATATGTGTGCTTTGCTTGAAATTTTCTGGAGAACTGTCTTTCATGGGATTTTGCTAGATCAGGCCCGATAGTGTTATATGCTTGAGCAGTGCTTCTCGTAGTTTAATTTGTGTAAGAATCATCTAGAGACCTAGTTTACAATGCAGATTCTGAGTCAGTGGTTCTGGAGCAGAGCCTGAGATTCTGTATGTCTAACAAGCTCCCAGGTGATACCTACACCACTGGTCAAGGAGGACACTTTCAGTATCAAAGACAAAGAAAGTGGCCAAAAGACTGCTGTCTCAAGCTCCGTGCATGTGTATAGGCAGCAGTGGTCCAGATAAAATGCCACAATTTCTCACTAGGCCAGAATGAAAGTTCGGTAACAGGCAATAAAAGCTGATGACTAAACCAGGGGTTAGCCAATCACTACAGCTCATGGGCCAAATCTGGCCCACCATCTGTTTTTGTATGACCTGCATGGTAAGAATGGTTTACACAGATGAACATTTGCAACTGATTTGATAATAGAAAACACCTTTGAACCCCAGTTAAGTGAAATTGCGTCACCCTTCCAAAAGAAATAATTTTAAATTTTATCAATTTTTAAAATCGTAGAAATTTGTTTTCTCTCATTACATAAGTACCTACTTATCCTCAATTTTGTTGTTTTTCTCAAAAGTCTGAAATATTTATTACTGGCCTTTTACAGAGAAAAAAAATAGTGACCCTTGTCTACACTTTTGCTGACAACGCCACAAACTTTCCTTCATAAAATATAAGCATTTTTACATAGCACAAGTAACAATCAAAAAAAAGTGCATGATAGTTTTAAAATCTAAATTACCTCAAATTAGTTAGGATAAGGGGTGTCTTAGAAGATACCTATAGAATTCAAATTCTAAAAGAAAACCAAAGAAAGCAACTTGAATTACTGTTAAGAAGTCTAGTGCTTTTCTTCCTCTTTCTTTTCTTTCCTTTCCTTTTCTTTCTTTTTCTTTCTTTCCCTCTTTCTTTCTTTCTTTCTTTCTTTTCTTTCTTCTTTCTTTCTTCCCTTCTTTCTCTTTCTTCCTTTCTCTTTCTCTCTTTCTTTTTCTTTCTTTCTCTCTCTCTTTCTTGCTTTCTTCCTCTTTCTTTCTTTTTTCTTTTTTAGACAGAGTCTAGCTCTGTAGCTCAGGCTAAAGTGCAGTAGCGTGATCTTGGCTCACTGCAACCTCCACCTCCTCGGTTCAAGCAATTCTTGTGCTTCAGCCTCCTGAGTAGCTGGGATTACAGTTATGTGCCACCACATCCAGCTAATTTTGGTATTTTTGGTAGAGATGGGGTTTTGTCATGTTGCCCAGGCTGGTGTTGAACTCCTGGCCTCAAATGATCCTCCCACCTTGGCCGCCCAAAGTGCTGGGATTACAGCTACAAACTGCTGCACCTGGCCAGAAGTCCATTGCTTTTCTGATGCTCATTCTTGTGTTACAATTGCTTTTCCTAAATGGAAAGCTCTTCTCTCTTTCCATGCTGTTCTAAAATTTCATGTTATTGTACCTTGATAAACCATTGTACTTTTGACCCAAGTGGGTTCTTTCAATTAGAAAAATTTTATTTAAAAAAAAAAGTTTTCTTTCTTCCATTTTCTTTGTATTTCCTTTTGAACTCCTATTGATCAGATGTTGGATCTTCCTAAAATAACTCAATAAGTCTCAATATTTTCTCTTCAAATGTCTATGTGTTTGGTTGATTTTTATTGTTATTGCCTTTTTTGCTTTGTTGTTTCTCTATTTTTTTTTTTTTTTTTGGAAATTTCTTTGACTTCATCCTGCAAATTTTCTGTGAGTTTTTTATTTCAGCAGTCATATTTGGTTTCTAAGATTTCTTATTATTCTTTTTTCATAGCTACTTATTATTGATTGCATTAACTACAGATTACCCCCACTTCCTGTTTGTGTGTCTCCTTGTTTTTCACATGGGAAGCTTTTCTCGAATGTCTGGTGATCTTTGGATATCTATTCTTATAGACTGTAAAATAATAGTATTACTGAGGATGATATGACTTTGTACATAAGTGAGACTTACGGGGTTTCTCTGTAGAATCATTTGGCAAGGAACCAGTCATATTATTATGAGGATCTCCCCCCAGCTATTATATGCACCAATCTTCTAATGGAGTTATTCAGCTTATTGAGAGAAGATTTCTTCAGCCTCCTACTTTGAGGCATACTTCCTAGTGCTGAAAGTAAAGTGTGGCTGTGTGCAGATACGAATGGAGGATGTCTCATCATTCAAAATCCTAGTTTTTACTCATTTTCCATTTTCAGCCTCATCCTTCTCTGAATCCAAAGTCACACCTATTTAAATTCTGCAAAGTCATCTCCAGTCTCTTATCGGAGAAGGAGATGGAACATGTACTTACTTGGTTTCATGGGGATAGAAATGGAGACTTGACAATTTCACTGTTCAGTGCGCAGACTTTCAACCAGTCCTTGCAGTTTTCCTTCTCAGTCTTACCCCACCTTCTGAAATACCTGGTGCCTTCAAGTCATGAGCGTCTAAATGATTCCTCAGGGGATTAGGGGGATTAGGGTCATGCTTCTTCAGTCTCTCACTCGGCTGTCAGTTTAGATTGTAGCTCCCTCATTTATTTTTCTAAATCAGTTATCACTTCTCTTTCCAATTTCTAAATTTTTTTCAATTTTTGTCCACCAATGTTTTCTCTTCCTCCAACATTATACCTTTTCCAAATTTCTTTGCTATCATTTAATTAGAATCATGAGAAAGAAAAATAAAATTGTGTGGTCAATCAGCCATCTTAACTGGAAGTCCCTAAACTGCTCTAGATATTGAAATGTAGATAAAAATCTTTTTGTAGAATAGGATCTTAAAAGTATTCTAAATCTGTATAATTCTTTCCAACTTTCTTTTCCAGCTTGCAAAGAATTTTCACCATTATGCATTATCTAATACCAAATTTTGTAAGATACTTGAGAATTTTTAAGGTAAAGTGACTGGTTACATAACTAATAAGAATCATATTCATCCCACTGGTGGAGACTATTTAATTAGAAAAATACTTGGCCATTATCTAGGTCCTAAACCTTGAAGAATATAATTATGTAAAGTTTTTTGTCTTTTTTTTTTTTTTTTTGAGACAGTCTCACTCTGTAGCCCAGGCTGGAGTGCAGTGGCACGATCTCGGCTCGCTACAAGCTCCATCTCCCGGGTTCAGGCCATTCTCCTGCCTCAGCCTCCTAAGTAGCTGGGACTACAGGTGCCCGCCACCATGTCAGGCTAATTTTTTTTTTTTTTTTTGTACTTTTAGTAGAGACAGGGTTTCACCGTGTTAGACAGGATGATCTCAATCTCCTGACCTCGTGATCCGCCCACCTCAGCCTCCCAAAGTGTTGGGATTACAGGCGTGAGCCACTGCGCCCCGCCTTGTCTTTTTTAAGAATTAAAAAATAAAAAATACTCAAGTGTCTTATTCTCTTGGTGTAAATATTTAAAAATTCATCTAAATTTTGTAAACAAATTGAATAATTTAACATCATTCTAATTGTTTACTGTAATGTCAAAAGCAAAGCCTATGGGACAAGCATTAAATTGTGCTTCCATTGTCTGGGATAGTTCAGCTCTTGCACTATTAGGACAAAAAAAAAAAAAAGAG
This sequence comes from Papio anubis, assembly GCF_008728515.1. Lineage (NCBI taxonomy): Eukaryota > Metazoa > Chordata > Mammalia > Primates > Cercopithecidae > Papio > Papio anubis. Next base: position 15,291,595 of record NC_044984.1, on the reverse strand, counting down.
CTCAGTAAAATAAGCTGCAAACCTCAGCAACCAGCTCTATTGTAGACTCTATCTTTAGTTTAAACTCATCAACAGTGGTTGTTGAAACTTACCTCTCTATCCTCTCAATTTCATTCCCATCTACTCACTCTCACCAAGTGACTAGCCTCTCTAAATTGCAAGAATAAGATTATATGGTAAATATGTCCTCAAATTCACTTTTCTATTTGTCAATATTCTCTGCATTCTAATCATTCTATACATTACTTTTCCTTTAGAGGATAACTTTATTCTTTCCTTGCTGGGATTAAACTTGGGCCTCTAATCCTTTTCTCTCTCTCACCTACTTCAGGATGTTTCTATATTATTTTTTTTCTCATATATCTTTAGTTTTTCCCATCTCCATTGACTCCTCTTCCATCTATACAAACATGACTAAGCCTTTCATATCTTATAGAAGAGCTTCCCGTGATCCTGCTAACTTCTTAAGCAATTTGTGTAGCTTTCTCCTTTTCTGCACACCAAACTTCTTAGAAGATCAGATGACACGACTTGCACATACTCACCACCCACTCATTGTTCAACCCCTTGCTTTCTGATTTCATCATGGGAGTCCTGTTGAGTGTAAAAAGGTAACTGATAATCCATTCTTCAATAGAGTTGACTTGTCACATGTTTTATTATCCTCTATCTCTTAAAATATTCAGTGTGGTCATTTATTTATTTATTTATTTTGTGTGTGTGTGTGTGTGTGTGTGTGTGTGTGTGTGTGTGTCTTACTGTGAACCTGGGCACTTTTCTTGGTAGTAAAGACTAATAAACAAAACAAACTTAGATCCAATTCTTGTGAATCTTCCAATTAAGTAATTGAAACACATGGTACAAATGAACACACTAAAAATATTTCATTTCAAACTGTAGTAAGTATAGTGAAAAAATGGATGTTACAGGATCTAATTTAGATTATAAAGTACATATTTAAAAGAAAAAGAGGCATTAGACAGGTAAAAAGCAGGGGACAGTTTCAGACAGCGTGAAGAGCAAATCAAAGTCCCTAAGGTAGAAAATAAAGAGTTCAAGATATTCAAGAAAGACAAAGATTACTGTGGCTGAAACCTGGTCAGACAGTAGAAAGCAGCAGGCAATTAGACTGGAGTAACAAGCACGGGCAAGATCACACGGGCCATGTTAAAAATTATGGATTTCTTCTTAACTGTGTGGATACCCATAGAAGGAATTAAGCTGAAGAGTAATATTCAATTTACATTTACATAAGTTCAACCTGGCTGCCGGGTGCTTAATAGGTTAGAGGTGGACAAGAGTGGAAACAGGAAGACCAGCTAATATGCTACTGCACATCATCTGAGTTAAAAATGAGAATGGCTTGGTTTGGAATGATGGCAGTGGCTATGGATAGAAGCAAACTGATTTATAATACACAGTTGACCCTTGAACAATGCAGGGGTTGGAAGCATCAAGCCCCACACAGTAAAAAAATTACATGTAACTTTTGACCCCCGGTGAACTTAACTACTAATATCCTACTGTTGATGGAAAGCCATATTAATAACTTAAACAATATATATTTTTGTTATATGTATTACATAGTGTATTCTTTATAATAAAGTCAGCTACAGAGAAGAAAATGTTATTAAGAAAATCATATAGAAGAGAAAATATATTTACTCTGTATTAAGTGGAAGTGGATCATCACAGAGGTCTTTAACCTGACCTCACTGTCTTCACACTGAGTAGGCTGAGGAGGAGGAGCAGGAGGAGAGGTTGGTCTTGCTGTCTCAGAGGTGGCAGAAGTAGAAGAAAACCTGCATATAAGTGTACCTGAGCAGTTCAAACCCATGTTGTTCAAGGGTCAAGTGTATTTTGGAAACAAAATCTACAGAACTTAATGATGTATTTGGAGGTAGGGCGAAGAGAGGGGACCACAGATGAGAAAGAGATCAGAAGAGTGAAGGAGAAGAATTAGAGAGAAAGATCAAAAGTTCTACTTTGTATATCCTCCTCCTTGAAATCTTTTCTTACACATGACCTATCTTTCTGACCTTGCTTTCAGCCGTTTTACTTCATTGTCTTGCTCCAAATGCAAACATGCTTGAAGGCACTGCTTAGATATTCTCTACTGTCCCTCCCCAGTCCTCTTTCAGTTTCACCTGGTCCTAAACTCTGACTCTAATCCGATGACTCATTAGTTTTTCTCTCTTGATTCACCCAATTTTCTGGGCTATGACACATTTTCAATTGTTTTCTGATCGTTTCTCTTTAGATGACCCCTTTGTACCTCCAACTCAATTCAAAATTAAATTCATGTTTTTCCCATATCTACTATGGTTCTTGCTTATATTACCACTACCATCTTTCCAGTCACCTGGATTCATATTCATCACTAACTTCTGCTTCCTCCTTGCTCTTTGCTTCAGTTGCTATGGTTTTATCAGTGTACTCTATTGCATTTTATGTTTCTACCTTCCTTATATTTTCCTGAAGTGAAAGCCCTGATTGTAACTTAAGCCCCCATTATGCTTTACCCGATTATTTTTATCACTTCTATCTTCCTACCTCCAATATCTTTCCTATTCCACGAACCAGCACATGACCTTTAGAGTAATCATCCTAAATAACAATTGTAATCATTTCACTTGTGTCTAAAATCTTCAATGATTCTATTATCTTCATTCTCTTATCTTCAGAGTAATTTTCAAATTTCTTAAAAGTGTATTAAATGCTTCTTATGATCTGACCCCAATCTATTGTCTACCTTGATTCCCAAATAACTTGAGCATATCGTCATCCTGAAAATCTGTCTGATGCTCTCGCAACACTGTCCCCTTGCTCATGCCACGTGTACTGCCTTCACCTTTTCATACTGAAACTCTTCTTTCTTAAAAGCATAAAATGATGTCTCTCACTTCTCCAACTAGCAATAAGTTCTTCTCCTGATGCTCCCCAATAGAATATGAGTCTGCAATGGAACGGACCTTTTTCATCTTTTATCCCCCATGGTGCTGAGCATACTATCTTGCATATAACAGGAACGGAGCAAATATTAAATTGAATTGACATATTAGCATGCTTTCTGATGAGTTTGTAATGTGTGCAATAATCTTGATAAATGTGATTATATAATGAATTTGGCCTTAACGTCAGGTAATATGTGAAATGCATATTTTTTATGTGAGCTGTTTACAGAACCAAAATCTCTACTTTGCTATGAATAAGCCTGTATAGGCCTTAATTTAAAATAGTAATAAATTAAAAATTCCTCAAATTTTTGAACTGAAGTTTATTGAGGTTTCCTCCTTTGTTACACCTTTGATTTCTTGGGGACCCTGGAAAGAACAGTCTTTATGAATATATTTAAATTCTGAGATATAATCAAAAAAATTACCTACCAGTTTCTCTATCAACCAAAACAAACACTAAGCTATTTAAACATTAGATTGATTTTTCTGAATTGAAAGCTTTGCCTTATCTAAAATTTTATGCAAGTTAGCAAAATGTGACTATCTGTAAATTTCAAATAAATTCCATCAAGTTAAAGTTTGCCTCCACTCTAACGACAGGATTAAGTCCAGTAATATGAATGCTAAATGGAGAAATGGAATGGTTAGAGTAGATATAGACTCTGTAACAAATTCCCTACTCAATTTCAACAAAAAACTTCTAGATAATTCCTTAAAAGTAAAAGGAAGAGTTTGACCACTATAATTGTTTGCATTTACACTCTTCACTTAGCTAATTTACCTCTTTAAGAATTTTTTTCTAAATGAAAGTTTCTAGTCCATAATTCTCTAATAGCTGTTTTACCTTCTCTGTGAAAATTAGAGAAATGACAGACAACTGAGGATCAATAATACCTTAAGTTTATGTCAAAAACATGTTTAAAATAATAATTAAAACTATATATAAAGATAATTTTATATTTGAACTTCCTCCAAATCATTTTTGACTAATCTTTTTTATGAAAGTTATCTAGGATGATATCTCTTATCTGGGAATAAAGGTTTTGAAACATTGCTTTATCTTCAATAATAATTGCTACTAATTCAAGGGATCTGTATCTGCAGATTCAACCAACCTTGAATAAAAAATAGATGGTTGCATCTGTATTGAACATGTATGGACTTTTTTTCTTGTCATTATTCCCTAAACAGTATAGTGTAACAACTATTTACATACTATTTGCATTGTATTAGGGATTATAAGTAACCTAGAAATGATTTAAAGAATAGGGGAGGAGGAGCGTAGGTTGTGTGCAAATAAATATAAAGCTGTTTTATATAATGGACTTGAGCAGCAGGAATTTTGGTGTCTTTGGGGTCTTGGAACCAATCCCCAGCAGGTATCAGTTGTCTTATTTAAATGTCACAAGCACCCTACAAAGTAAGCGTCATTAACCCCACCTTAGAGTTGAGAAAGTGATAATGAGGTTACATTACTGACCTGAGGTCCTTTTTTTTTTTATATATATATATTTTTTAAATTTATTTATTATTATTATACTTTAAGTTGTAGGGTACATGTGCATAACGTGCAGGTTTGTTACATATGTATACTTGTGCCATGTTGGTGTGCTACACCCATCAACTCGTCATTTACATCAGGTATAACTCCCAATGCAATCCCTCCCCCCTTCCCCCTCCCCCCTCCCCATGATAGGCCCCGGTGTGTGATGTTCCCCTTCCTGAGTCCAAGTGATCTCATTGTTCAGTTCCCACCTATGAGTGAGAACATGCGGTGTTTGGTTTTCTGTTCTTGTGATAGTTTGCTAAGAATGATGGTTTCCAGCTGCATCCATGTCCCTACAAAGGACACAAACTCATCCTTTTTTATGGCTGCATAGTATTCCATGGTGTATATGTGCCACATTTTCTTAATCCAGTCTGTCACTGATGGACATTTGGGCTGATTCCAAGTCTTTGCTATTGTGAATAGTGCTGCAATAAACATACGTGTGCATGTGTCTTTATAGCAACATAATTTATAATCCTTTGGGTATATACCCAGTAATGGGATGGCTGGGTCATATGGTACATCTAGTTCTAGATCCTTGAGGAATCGCCATACTGTTTTCCATAATGGTTGAACTAGTTTACAATCCCACCAACAGTGTAAAAGTGTTCCTATTTCTCCACATCCTCTCCAGCACCTGTTGTTTCCTGACTTTTTAATGATCGCCATTCTAACTGGTGTGAGATGGTATCTCATTGTGGTTTTGATTTGCATTTCTCTGATGGCCAGTGATGATGAGCATTTTTTCATGTGTCTGTTGGCTGTATGAATGTCTTCTTTTGAGAAATGTCTGTTCATATCCTTTGCCCACTTTTGGATGGGGTTGTTTGTTTTTTTCTTGTAAATTTGTTTGAGTTCTTTGTAGGTTCTGGATATTAGTCCTTTGTCAGATGAGTAGATTGCAAAAATTTTCTCCCATTCTGTAGGTTGCCTGTTCACTCTGATGGTAGTTTCTTTTGCTGTGCAGAAGCTCTTTAGTTTAATGAGATCCCATTTGTCAATTTTGGCTTTTGCTGCCGTTGCTTTTGGTGTTTTAGACATGAAGTCTTTGCCCATGCCTATGTCCTGAATGGTACTACCTAGGTTTTCCTCTAGGATTTTTATGGTATTAGGTCTAACATTTAAGTCTCTAATCCATCTTGAATTAATTTTTGTATAAGGAGTAAGGAAAGGATCCAGTTTCAGCTTTCTACTTATGGCTAGCCAATTTTCCCATCACCATTTATTAAATAGGGAATCCTTTCCCCATTTCTTGTTTCTCTCAGGTTTGTCAAAGATCAGATGGCTGTAGATGTGTGGTATTATTTCTGAGGACTCTGTTATGTTCCATTGGTCTATATCTCTGTTTTGGTACCAGTACCATGCTGTTTTGGTTACTGTAGCCTTGTAGTATAGTTTGAAGTCAGGTAGCGTGATGCCTCCAGCTTTGTTCTTTTGACTTAGGATTGTCTTGGAGATGCGGGCTCTTTTTTGGTTCCATATGAACTTTAAAGCAGTTTTTTCCAATTCTGTGAAGAAACTCATTGGTAGCTTGATGGGGATGGCATTGAATCTATAAATTACCTTGGGCAGTATGGCCATTTTCACGATATTGATTCTTCCTATCCATGAGCATGGTATGTTCTTCCATTTGTTTGTGTCCTCTTTTATTTCACTGAGCAGTGGTTTGTAGTTCTCCTTGAAGAGGTCCTTTACATCCCTTGTAAGTTGGATTCCTAGGTATTTTATTCTCTTTGAAGCAATTGTGAATGGAAGTTCATTCATGATTTGGCTCTCTGTTTGTCTGTTACTGGTGTATAAGAATGCTTGTGATTTTTGCACATTAATTTTGTATCCTGAGACTTTGCTGAAGTTGCTTATGGAACGTACCTCAAAATAATAAGAGCTATTTATGACAAACCCACAGCCAATATCATACTGAATGGGCAAAAACTGGAAAAATTCCCTTTGAAAACTGGCACAAGACAGGGATGCCCTCTCTCACCACTCCTATTCAACATAGTGTTGGAAGTTCTGGCTAGGGCAATTAGGCGAGAGAAAGAAATCAAGGGTATTCAGTTAGGAAAAGAAGAAGTCAAATTGTCCCTGTTTGCAGATGACATGATTGTATATTTAGAAAACCCCATTGTCTCGGCCCAAAATCTCCTGAGGTCCTAAAAGCCGGAAGTCAGGGAATAGGAAGTCAACTCAGTCGTTTCCGAGGCCAGAGCCTAAGCACTGGATGGCCGTACAGCACAGTTCACTGGAGTCTGGATATCCCGAGGGCAAACAAATGCTGAGGAAACATCTAATGTCAATGGGTAAGAAATGTTACGGCCTATTACATGAATCTCTAGCTCTTCGTTTAACTTTTTTTTCTTTTGCATTATTTTCCTTCAGTTGCTGGAAATCTTTTTGCTGCATTGTCTGTGATGATAGCTGGCTTCTTTGAAATACACAGAAAACATTTCCCTCCAGTGGAGCAGCTCCTTTCAGGAAAAGTTCTCACTGTTTCCTCCATGCCCTGTTTCTACCTGATTCTTCAGTATGTTTTACTTGGAGTGGCGGAAACACTGGTAAACCCAGCTCGTGAGTAAACACTTTTTCAACTACTGTTAGAATGCACTGAACCTTTACACAGAACACATCACCTCAACCAGAACAATTAAAGTGGTAGGTCATCTATTCACCCCCTAGAGAGTTCCCACAACACTTCAAGCAAATTTATCTATTACTTTCATTTTCACAAACATTTCATTTCTCCTCATTCCTCTACCATGCACAGAACAACTATCAATTCTGCCTGGATGCAGATGGAACAAAAGGTTTTTAACCTGGTAAAGGCAATAACCATTTTGTCAGACACACCACAGGAGGAAAACCTCTGCTAAAACCCAGAAGACAACTCCAGAACACTAAGATGAAAACTCTCTTCTCTTCTCCCTTCCCTCTTCTCACCTCCCCCATTCTCACTCATAGATAAACTCACAGGCCGGGCCCGGTGGCTCATACCTGTAATCCCAGCACTTTGGGAGGCCGAGGCGGGTGGATCACGAAGTCAAGAGATTGAGACCATCCTGGCCAACATGGTGAAACCCCGTCTCTACAAAGAATACAAAAAATTAGCCGGGCGTGGTGGCAGGCGCCTATAGTCCCAGCTACTCGGGAGGCTGAGGCAGGAGAATCACTTGAACCCGGGAGGCGGAGGTTGCAATAAGCCGAGATTGCGCCACTGCACTCTAGCCTGGCGACAGAGTGAGACTCCGTCTCAAAAAAAAAAAACAACTCACATATATACCCCTCCAAAAATGACACTTAATGTTCTTTGAGAGTATATAAACATGCAAATGAAATGAAAATTTAAGCCAATTTTCCAGATAACTTGATGTCTTTGAATTAAATTACACTAGATTAAATGAGATCACTAATGTTTCATAAGACAGGTTCAAAATAAGTTTATTAAATATCAAGGGTTTCTGAATTATCTAGATTGCTTATATTAATTAAACTAGCCACTTTACAATTTATCACAGTATTTCAGTGACTTCTTGCAATACAGTAATGTGTGTGTACATATATTTATCAGTGTAATTGATTACATCTGTTTCTATCCTCCTTAAATTTTCGTGTAGTAGGAGTCCTGATTGTAACTCAAGCCCCCATTATCCTTTATGGATAATATTTTTATAACTTCTAACTATCTTCTGACTTCCAATATCTCTCCCATTCTATCAGCCGGCACATGGATTTTAGAGTAATCATCCTAAATAACAATTCTAACCATTCCATCTGTGTCTACAATCTTCAATGATTCTACTATCTTCAAAGTTGTTTCCAAACTCCTTAAAGATAAATATTTAATAAATATGTATTTATACACATACATACTTATGATACCAAGGCAATTCATTAAACAATGAAAATAAAATTAAGTTGGAGTATATTCATACATATGTGTGTCTCATGTGTCTCAGACTTCTTTTTATAATTTTATGTCATTTCATTCCATATATTTTGCATACATAAATTACTTTATGTGATTTTATATTGGGGACCTCACTGTTCAACATTGCAAGGAAGACAAAAGAAGTGTAAAGCAATGCTACTACACAAAAATTTGTGATGTTCTCTGATGTTATTCCCAAAATTGTGTTGGAAGTAGTCAGCCACAATTTTCTGGGCTGGATTAGAGTAAATAATGAGTAAAGGTAATTAGTGACTATGTGGAGGAAATTGTTAGCCAGCTTAGCAATAGGGGTTCAACCTACAGAAGCCAGAGAGGTACAGAAAAACCAATGACTGTGAAAAAGGCAGATCATGTACTATACATCACTTACTCCACCACTCCTTGATTTACTCTTCAGGAAATCAGGTCTAACTGAAGTCTAGGTCACTTGACTCATCTGCTGTTGGGGTCATGGGCCAGGGACTGAAAGAATTTGATCTGCTATCTAGCTTTTCCATTACTGCCTACATAAACTTGGGAACTCATTTAACCTCCAATCCTCATTTTTCTGATATTTAAAATAGAAATAATTTTATTCTTCTTTATATCACAGCATTGATAGGGTAAGAATCAATGGGAATGAGAGACTACTCCTTGAAAATCAGATGACGTAAAATATGAAAGGGTATTTCGAACTATAAAATCAAGTATTACCCTTCTGGGAGACAGTACAGCATAGAGGTTAGGTGCTATGGTCTTAAAGTCAGACAAACCTGAATTCAAACCCAGTTCTGTCACTGACTAACTCTGTTTGGGAAAATCATTCCTCATTTCTGGGCTTTTCTCATCATCTATAAAACAGGGAGTGGTTCAAAGGACTAAGTGGAAGATTTTATGTAAAGCAAAAACCATAGTGCCCCGTGTATAGACAGCATTCAATAATTAGCAGTTATAATGTGTTGTTATCATTACTAAAAGTAATGGCAAAAACCACAATTACTTTTTCACGGACCTAATATTATTATCATGTTTCACATGAATTAATAGTGTCAGACTTAGAACAGAAGTACAGGTGTCCTGCTCCCAGTTCTTTCTGCCATAAACCACCTGGCAGCGTAAGCAGAACTGTCTCTCACTTGAGTCATCCTAGATCCGTCTCTTTCCTCTCACCTCTCCTCTCCAATCCAACAGCAAGTCCTCGTTTTTACTCTGAAACAGAACTTAAATCTGGCCACATCTCACTATCCCCTTTGTTCTCCTCCTGGCCTACACCACCATCATCTCCAGCCCCAATTTGACCAGAGCCTCTGAACTTTTCTCCCGGCTTCCCTTCCTGCCCCGTGAGTCCATTCTCTTCAAAACAGCTGTGGTGTTCTCAAAACATAGGTTCTGTCGTTCCCCTGCTTGAAATTCCACAGTAGGGTTTTAGAGATAAATTATTCACAATGGTGAATAATGTTCCACACTATTTGGTCTCCGCGGGTTGTTCCATCTACATTTGGTTACATTCTGTCCCTTGACCACATCCCAGAAATGTGTGTGTTTCTAAGTTGCCAGATTTCTGTCTACCCCAAGGACTTTCTGCTTTCTTTTTCCTTTATTGACAATTCCCTTTCCTCTGTTTTCAAATGACTGGCTTCTTCTCATTATTGAGCTTTCTCAAAGGTCATCTCTTTGGAGGGGCTTCTTTACCTATTCCATCGCTTTCCATGTAATTACCCTGGTTTTCTTTTCATAATCTGAAGTTACTTTATTTATATTTGTACTGCCTGCCTCTCACTGTAAGAATATACATTCCTGATGTCAACGTATGTTTCTCCTTCCCAAAAAGTGCATGTACAAAATAAGTGATCAGTAAATACATTTTGTTTGAAGAAACAAATCAATGAAGTCTATGGCTATTTCTATATGGTACAATAAAAATACATTATTCAAAATTTTGACAATGTCCTAAATTGATGGCATTGGGCAAGGAAACACAGTGAATTACTCCATAAATGACAGTAGACATAGTCTAACCTACTAAGACATGTTATACATTGGAGATGAGCTAGAAAAAAAAAAAGCAGTAGAAAACATTTAAAATTATGTTTTAATTGTAGTAGTGCACACCTCATCTGTCTCATACTCTATGTTTGTTTATTAAAAAAATACTGTGTGGGTGTCTACAATGTGCCTAATACTGCTCTCGAAGCTTTAGACACATCAGTTAAAAAAAAAATAAGACAAAAATTTCTGCCGTTGTAGAGCTTACAGCATTTCTGTGGCTGAGTAGTAGAGAGTAAGTTGGGAAGAATAGAAGGCTCTAATCAGAGAAGGGTGCACAAAATTGTGATTATGGAGTGGGTACAGTTATTGATCCAAGACATGGCTTTGCAGGCCAGTCTCTGTTACAATTACTCAACTATGTCATTGTGGTACGAAAGCAGCCATAGACAACATATAATAAATGAGTGTGGCTGTGTTCCAATAAAACTTTATTAAAATAGGTGACAAGCTGAATATTACCTGACCATAGTTGGCCAACCACTGGCTGAGGTACAAGGCATAGGTCATGACCTTGGGTGTGAGTGGAGTGGAAGTTAAGGTAGATTGGAGATCAAGGACATTGGAGGTCAAGGAACGGGACAACCAAGACTGAAAGGATGGAAGGTGGGAAGGATGAGCTATATGTATAGTAAAATTGCCAAGCATTGAGGCAGGAGTAGTACCAGAGAGTATGACAATGAGAGAGGAACTGACAACTTTGAGAAAAAGAGGAAAATGTCCTATAGATTGGCAGATGACAGCATGAAAGAGAAGTAGATGATATAATCTGATAATATAAGGTTCAAAGCTGAAGTTTTTTTAGAGTTAAGGGAGATATAACGGTCTAAAAATGGCAACAGGATAAAGTTCCGTTTTCTGGGACTGTGGTACTTCTTCTCCACATGTTCAAAATAACTTTTCACCAAACAAAATAAACACGTTTCAACTGCTTAAGAACAACTAGAGTAAAAGAAATTTCCAGCAATAAGTCCCCAGTACCAGGTGCCTTAGGAAGGTGGTTATGGCCCTATATTTTGAAGATTCCGCATATGCTGTGATGTGGCATCTTTGCAAGCACTAACCAGCTACTACCTAGAGGCACATTTTTAGCACTCACTGGCAAGAAGACCAGCTTTCACATACACATTGAATATTTTTTATTGTGTTTTCATAGTAAAATGAGAACTTTAGTGACAGACTTGTTGATATTATCTACATTGTAATGGGCTAAAAGGAGTATCTCGGAGCCTAAAAAAAAAATCAAATTGATGATCACTAAAGTTTCAAAAGATCAGAACATGCAAATAGATGCCTAAAAATGAAGATTCAAGGACTTGAAAAGCTAAGTCCTATAAAAGGGAACTGGAGGCTTTCAAAAACAACTAAAATGACACCAAAGAGAGATTAACCAGCAGGCAGAGAGCTGGCAAAGTGTGTTCATGAATTATATACCATACCAGAAGTTCTAGCAAGAGAAAAGCATAGGATTAATAATTAACTAGCAAGGTAATAATGGGCTTGTATGTTCTGCTTTTTCTTAGTGAAAGAAATAGGCCTATTTACTCTTTCTGCTCATTACTTGTCTCCTTGTACTTATGGAAAGGAAAGTTTACAAGCCAAATCCTTTTTATAACTGTGAATCATTTATTCCCAAAGCCTATTCAGACTTCCTCTTGTACTCCTATTTGGACCTTTCTGAAAATACTCCAAAGCTCCTGCTGGTGATTGGTACTACACAAAGAGCTGTGTTACCTTGCCACCAATATTTGAAGCCCTTCTCCACAGTATTTTACCTATCACCATTATTATCTTCATCTCCAATCAGCATCTGTGGGAAAAGTGCACATTTAGCACTGCCCTTTGTATTAAATCATGTGCTGTTTCTGCTGCAGAGTTTAAAGTCCAGGAAAGATTAAACTGATGCCTTTTCCCACCTATCAGTTCCAGCACTCACCACTTTCCTGAAGCACAAAGCGGGACTCCTTTAAATGTTGATGGGATAAATAAATCAAAACATAGGGAGGACACACGGAAAGTAAAACAGAAATTTTACATTAACGAAGGAAGAAGCATTAATACATTTACATCATGTGTTAGTAAGATCATGGAAAAGTTCTGGTAAATGCAGAGTTTCGCTGTGGCAAAGTATTAAAAACAAAAAACACAGGGGTAAGTATTCCAGAGAGGAGCGGGAGGAGATAATAAGATCTCTTACTTCTCATAAAGAAGGAAACTAAAGGTTTAGTGTTTACAGTACAGTCATGCAACATGTAACAACAATTTGATCAATGATGGATCAGGTGTATGACAGCGGTTTCATAAGATATAATATCATATTTTACTGTACTATTTCTGTGTTTAGATATGTTAAGATTCACAAATACTTACCATTGTCCTCTAATTGCCAACAGTATTCAGTACAGTCACATGCTGTACAGATTCATTGCCTAGGAGTGACAGGCTACCCATATAGCACAGGTGTGTAGTAGGCTAGACCACATAGGTTTGTGTAAGTACACTCGACGATGTTTGCACAACAAAATCACCTAATGACACATTTCTCTGGACATATCTCCATTATTAAGCCACGCATGACTGCACATCTGTCTTCTATCATCACTTTTCTTTTTAAAATGAGCTGAAATATTTATTTATGATTTCATTGTGGAAAGATTTGCAAAGCACAAAAGAGTAAGAGGAATATTAGAAATCCAGTAATTCAACCACTCAAAGCTAAGACTGTTAATATTATTTGGTGTATTTCCTTACAAATTTTTTGGCACACATTATATTAGAGATTAGTATAATAAACTCTCCTGTATCCATCTTCTAGAATCAATAATTTTCAACTCATAGCCAAAACTTGTTTCATCTCTACCCTCATTCACATCTTTTTTCCTTCTTGTTGTATAATTTTGAAGCAATCCCAAATCTCATATTATAATAAACATCAAATATTTTAAGACATATCCCTAAGATTGTCATGCATTTTAATATATTATGTTTATATGGCGTCTACAAAACCTCATATACTTATTTTCATCTATTTCTGATTTCAAAAGAAAGCTATTTTTTCAACTGAAAATTTAAAAAAAAAATTTTCGTGGTTTTTTTAACCTCTTGTTACCATCACTACTGGCACCCAAAAAATGACTTGGGAAGGAAAGATAACCACTTTGGAGACCCAATGCTTAAGCTATTGTCTCTCTCTCTGAGCACCTCTCCTGAAGTGAGATAATGCATATTAAGGGCTTTGTAGAGTAGGAGCTACTCAGTTTGATAAGATTAATACTGTCAAAAATGCCTAACCCTTATTCAGGACCTACAAGTCAGCATTGGACTAAGCACTTTACATGTAGTATTGCAGGTCAGTGTCCCAGCACCTCTGCAAGTGAATAATGGTATTATTCCCATTTCTTAGAGGAGGACATTGAGGCTTGGAAAGTTTAAGTCACTTACCTAAAATCACAGAGATAGTAGATGGCTGACATGGTATTTTAATACTATCTTGTCCAACTCCAGAGCCCATGCTCTTAACCTTGATGCAAATTTTATACAAGTTTTCTATAAGGAACCTAATGAATTACACAGAATCACAGAATTGATAGATTGTCATATTATCTAACAGAGGCCACACCTCAATCCAAAATTTATCAGAAATATTCAATTTGGAGTGAAATTAGGGTGAATACATCAGGACACTCAACTACTAAGTAATCAAATTCTCCTTGTAGCTGGGTCAAGGTATATTTTGTCATATTTTATTCCTTGAAGACATCCGTAAATTGTATCACAGTATATCTTACTATAATAACCTTAACAAAGTCCAACCCCAATTTTTACTGTATCAGTAAATCTTCTTTGATATATGATCAACATCAATTTGAACAGTCTCTATGAAAGAGTTTTCAGGAGGAAGTTCTAAATTCTGACCTCTCTTTTTCTCTCAGTCTCTGTAATATCATACAGATTTGTTCCAAGCACCGTCAGAGGAACCTCCATGAATTTTCTGACACTGTTCAATGGATTTGGCTGTTTCACAGGCGCACTGCTGGTGGAGTTGGTATATCTCATCTCAGAAGGTAAAAATAGGTTCGTGGCATGCTTATATACATTGAGTTGATGACTAGGGAACGGGGAGACCAAACCTTAAGAGAGGGGCTTTGCCAGTGCAGTCTTTTTTTAATTGATCCACTTTTGCAATTAAGATAGAATTAAGATAGGAAATACACTCTTGCTGTATTCATTAATTTCTGGGAATTGTTTTTCTTTTGATAGGAGGAGGTAATTACAGAATGTCATGCTGTCCTTAGTGTATTTTAAAACAAACTGGTCATTATATTCTTATTAGATCTTTCAATGAGGCCATATGCAATAATGCCTCACAGCTGGCATAGACAGTCTTCAGAAAAAGTAAGACCTGTGTAAATATAGGGGATAGGGTACCTGAATGATCTTTTTTTTTCTCATGATTTGCCACAATTCTCGTCTATGCAATCAAAGAGAAATTGTGAATTGAATAATAAATGATATTTTAAAATTTTCCCAGTAGAGATTTTGGTCAGGAGAAACAACTAATCTGAAAAATTCAAACATTATTTGAAACATTAAAGTATCTACTAAAGCAAATATTTGATTAAAGCAAATTTTAAAGAACTACTCTTTGGTTGCATGTGTTGAAAAAATAACAGCCAGACAGGATGACAATAATGATCAGCCATCACAGTGAAATGACTTTGGCTCTATTTTAAATCTGGACTTTTGAAATTTTGTTCTAAAATGTTAATATAGCTTTAATTTAATTTTAATGTATGTTTGCTTATTTTGTGGAAATGATCACAAATGTATTCTCTACTTTCAAAAATACTTATAGTTGTGCACTGAAAATGATGTAAAGAAAGTGTTAGTTTCTATTCTCTTATAACAAACAAATCTAATTTACCTGCTTTCAAACCATGGAAAAAATCAACTTCTATGAATGAGACACTCCTTTTAACACTAAATCTCCATTCAAAAAATATTTATCAAGGACCCGCTCTGTTCCAGGCACCATATTGGGCACTGGTGATACCATGGCAAGCAAAATAAACACTTGCAAGCCCTTAGGAAATTTCCAGGGGTACAAGTAAGAATGAAATTAAAAGTGAGAAAGTCAATGATAGATATAATAGCAGAGTTCTTGGGGAGAAACCTACTAATCCTTGATTGATGACTGACAAGGTCAAACTCTGCCCTTTCCTCAGTTATCTGAGAAAATTAAGATGAACTGTGTGTTGAGTATTTACTACGTACTAGGTCGTGTGCTACATGGAATTGTGTGAGATATGGTCCAGTTCTCAAAGAACTCAAATTCAAACTGCGATAGCTAACTGTGTGAACGGCGGCAAGTTGCTGACTTTTCTAGTACTCAGATTCTTTGTACATAAGCTAGAGACAAAGCACTGACATTAAGATTTTGTAAGATAGGCCGGGCGCGGTGGCTCACGCCTGTAATCCCAGCACTTTGGGAGGCCGAGGCGGGCGGATCACAAGGTCAGGAGATCGAGACCCAGTGAAACCCATCTCAGTAAAATATACAAAAAATTAGCGGTAGCGGTGTGTAGTCCCAGCTACTCGGGAGGCTGAGGCAGGAAGAATGAAACCGGGGCCGGAGCTTGCAGTGAGCGAGATTAGCCACTGCACTCCAGCCTGGGGCACAGGCGAGACTCTGTCTCAAAAAAAAAAAAAAAGATTTTGTAAGATAATCTTGCAAACTCTTAACATATATTCACACCTGAAGAACATTTCGTTGTTAGATCATTCCTTTCTTTACGTTACACAGCAAAGATATTTCCAAAAATTTGCTAAAACAAAATTTCTAGAATCAAATCACATTTGACATATACATGAAGAACTGCAAAGTCAAATATTACTACTAGTTTATCTTTTATATAAATTTCAATGTTTCATATGCATGCTTAAGCAACTTACCCAGAGTTAGACCAAACATCCTTGGCTAAGTTCTCTCCAAGGCTACCTTCACATTTTTTTTTTTTTTGACATAAAGAGTCTCACTCCAGAGGCTGGAGTGCAGTGGCACGATCTTGGCTCACTGCCACCTCCACCTCCCAGGTTCAAGCAATTCTTCTGCCTCAGCTTCCTGAGTAGCTGGTACTACAGGCGCCCGCCACCACACCCAGCTAATAGTAGAGATGGGGTTTCACCATATTGGCCAGGATGGTCTCGATCTCTTGACCTCGTGATCTGCCCGCCTCGGCCTCCCAAAGTGCTGGAATTACAGGTGTGAGCCACCACCCTTGGCCACTACCCTCACTTTAGATACTAGCCACAAGTTTGGAGATTCCTAGGGCTGTCATCACCTCTGACAAGCTGTCTATAAATGTGGGGATCCCCACAGACTCCCTCAGTATGATAATTTGCTAGAATGATTCATAGAAGTTAGAAAAGTACAATACTTACAATTACAGTTTATTATGGCAAAAGAATACGAATCAGAATGAGCTAAAGAGAGAGGCACATGGAACAAGGTCTGGGAGGGTTCCAAAAGTGGAGCTTCCTTCATCCTCAGGTATGCACTACCTGCATCAATATAAGAATAATGCCAACTAGGTGAGCTCCCCTGAGCTTCACTGCCCAGCGTTTCTATTGAGACTTTATCACATAGGCAACATTGATTGAATCACTGTAAGCTCAATCTCCATCCTCCTTCTGCTCCCCAGAAGTTGGGCTGGTATATGTGGCTCAAAGCTCGAAATCTGATTACGTGGTTGGTCTTCCTGGCTGCCCACTCTCCATTCCGGGTCATCTGATTAGCATAAATTATCTATGGGCCCTCTCCATTCTGAGTTGCCTCATTAGCATAAACTATCAGGTGGGGCTGAGGGTCCCACCATAAAAAACAGATATTCCAACCACTCAAGAAGTTGAAAGGATTTAAATTACCTCCCAGAAATCAATCCAGGCAAATGTTTTAATCACACAACTATTCTTACAAAAGCATTTCACTGAAAATCTAAATTTTTACTGGCAATCTGTATAGTATAGTAGGAGCTGTTACATGCATTATTGCATTTATTACAACAACCTTATATTATTATTCTCGTTTTTTAAATGTAATGATTCAGGCAGAAAAAAAATGAAGTCAAGTTCTCTAGTCATCACAACCGGTAGCTGACAGAGATCTAATCCTCTTGGCATTCTGAAACCAGTTCCAACATTGATTTCAATACACCAAGGAACTTGTAGGAATCCCCAGATGTAAAGGTTTTTAAAGACTTTTGTTACTTTTGCAATATAACCTCCGTGGATGGAGGTCTGTATAATATTGATAATATTCTAGATACAGTACAAAGGTGCAGAAACAAGAGTTTATATAATTTTGGCACAATTTGGTGCCCATGACAGGAAATTTACCAGGGACACATGGTGAGGACATCTTAGCAAGATGGGTTGTGGGGTGGAGCACTTTCTAAACTGTGCTCAAGAGAACACCATTTAAATTACCACTGATCAATTTAAGCTACATCTTCTTTTAAGTGTATTCTTTCCAGTTAATAATAATAGTGTGTTATATCAAATTATAATCCCAATAAATTACAATCATAGAGTTGAATGTTGCCTTAGATCTCTACTAGTCTAACATTGTACCAAACACAGAAAACGTAGTAGGATAATCTAGTGCTGAGAAAAATTCTCTACTTTGAGATATAACCTGAGTGTGCCCATCTAGTGATCACTATGTTCTACAGAGTAAGTCCGATTCTCCATTCACATAGCAGCTCTTCAAACATTTGATAAATGCTTGGAGAAATAATATCATACAGTGGTTAAGAGAATAGGTTCTGGAGTCATACCACCTGAATTTGAATCCAGGTAGTCTAGCTATGTGTTCTCAGTTTCTATTTCAGTAATGACAATAAATAATTCATTATGTTGTTCTGAAGATTAAGCAATTAATATGCATAGTGTTCAATAAAGATGGCAATCATGACCCTTTCTATTTTATAGACAAACCACCCCTGTCTTTTCATATTGCATGATTCCTTGATTTTTCACTATCAAGGCCCCTCCATCCATTAAACAAACAACAGCTTATCAGTATCTTTCTTAAAATATGGCTTCCAAAACTGAAGATAATATGAGTACAACCAGGGTACAAAATGGGTACAATCAAGATAAGTATGTTACTTTTATCAACCTGGACTCTCTCTCTCTCTCTGAATGTCAACAGCGATTTTGTTGACTTTTTCACAGTTGCATCCTGCTTATGATCAATTAAAACTTGAAACTTTTTTTAATTTTCAGGAGTTGCTTTCAGCTCAGTTCTACTCATCACAGTTCTTTTTTCTAATTAGATGCAGCACTTTATTTTTATCTTTAATAAATGTCAACCCATCATCCTAAGTAATAGACATTTTTGAAAATTGATTCTGTGTCATCCAGGGAATTACTAATCTTTACTTGCTTTGTGTCATCTGCAAATTTGGTAAGCAAGTTCCTAGACTTCTTCCAGGTAATTGATAAAATTTTTGAATTGGACAGGACCAAAAAAGAGTCTTACAGAAAATTCCTAGACCCCATTGCAAGTTAATGACAATCCATTAATCCTCTCCTTTTGGATATAATCAGTTCCCAATTCACCTAATTACTATCATTCAGCCCACATACTTCTCCATCATTCACTAAATGACATCACAGGAGACTTTTCATAGGTTTTTCTGGAAATAGGATAAGTCTCTTTGTGACAATCCCTTTAGCCATCAGGATAGTATTCCTCAATGAAAGAAATGAGGTTCATTTAGATGATGTGGTTATAGTAATCCTATACTAGTGTAACAAATAAAGGCCCTAAAAGAGAGTGGCCATAAGCATGACTTTGGGTAGGTCAGTATTATACCCTCTAAAACTGGGTTTTCTTAATTAAAAAAGGAAATTTTACTTCACTTTTCTCAGAGAGGATGAGAGAATAAAATTAAATAAGATATTTGAAACTTTTCTCTGCCAGAGATTATTTTTAAATACAAAATTGTCATACATTATAATGGCTCATTTGGCCAAAAACAAGATCAGTCCACTCAAACAAACAGACCAATTTTTTTGACAGAAGTGACCATAATGAAACAAACACTATAATTATATATTTAGGCACCCTATATCCTTCAGCATTTCTTTTAGTATATAGGATATTTTCAACCTTTAAGGATTCATGTCAGCTGAGCATGTGTGCGTGTGAGTGTGTGAGAGTGTTAGGATACGATTGGAAAAGAAGATCAGCTATCACAGTCTTCCAGTCTCCAAGCTGCATTAGTCATTTTTAGCACCATGATGGAGAATGGTGTGAATGCGGTAAATTCAAAAGATTTCTCAAAACTTGACTGTGCAGACAGATAACTGTTAGAGTGACATTTTCAGTATAAGTGAGAAAACTGATCCTTCTGGGATCTCTAACTCTGAGTGCTTTAAAGGAGAAGATACAAGACTAAACTCATCCTCCTACACTAATCATTTCAGGAATAGTTTATCTAAAAGTAGCAATGCTAATATAAGGGAATGAAGAAGTCAGTCAAACTGCTTATTTCGACTCTATCCCATTAGCAACAAGATCAATTTCCTCACACTCCTGAATTTGAACTTACCTTTTCATAAAAAAAAACAAAACAGAATTCAGTAAAAAATGACATCTTAGTTATGGACATGCAGGTGATTGAAAGATCCAAAGCAAAATATTTAAGACAAAAAGGGATAACTGGGCAGAATCAAGAGGTCATGTGGTATATCTTCTTGTCCCTACAAGTTCTTTCTCCTCAAAATTCAGGAAAGGGGCAAATAATGTAGCTGTCTAATTTCCATCAAGAGTATTTTAAATTAAAAATGAGATCACCTGAAAGACTCATTTAAATATCTATGATTATTGAGGCCACTGGCAGTTATGTCAGCATGAATCACTGAGTCACTCTTGAAACAGGAATTTGCAGTTGCAGCAAACTTGAAAGAAGAAAATATGCATCTGGAAAAGTATTCCAATTCCATTTCATGGGCTCATGCCTATTATCTAAGAGATACGCTTCTTCAAATTCAGATCTATGCCTCGGGTCCAACTTCATATGGGATTTGGGCTTATAGATTTTTAGATTCAGAAGGGAAAATCAGTGGCCTACTGCCATAATTCACCCTTAGCCAGGCCCATACTCTACTTGTCAACTGGTTTAGTGCCAGTGTTCCTGTGGCTAAGTCAGCAGGGCCCCAACAACTCCCATAGGCAAACCCTGCTCTTGGTCCTCAGTCAGAATTTGAAGCAAAGCCCCCCTCATACAATGGTTTTATGTATTTCAGATACAATTTATTCTACATCCTTAACTTTTTACTCCACAGAAACCCCCAATGCTGCACAGAGGACTTTGAGTTTATAATAGCATCAGGAAAGAGCCAGCTTTAGACTGTGGAAAGCAACAGTCATTGCTGTTGGCTCACGAGAGGTAGAAAAGGCAGACATCTGAGTCAGATGAACCTGAATTCAAATGCAACTCAGCTCTCAATGAGCTCCTAGATCTTGAGCTCATCACTTAACCATACCGAGTCTCAGTTTCTCCTTCTCTAGAATGGAGTCTGTTTCTCTTTCTAGTCTTCACTAGTAACTTACCTTTCAAGCTTTTTACGAGGACTAGAAGAAATAGATAAAAATCACCAGCTAAATGCAGATGCACAAAAAAGAAAGATTTTGTTGTTATCTTAATTTGAGTGGTACCTCAACATCTTCCAAGTGGGCTAGATGTATTATAGATATGATGTTTTGGTATGGCACTTAATTCTCCAGAAAAGAATAGATTCCATATTTGCAGAGTTCAGTTGTCCTGTTCAACTTCAATTCCAGGTAGAGACTGGGAGGCGATGAAATTAGAAAGTGCTCTGAGATTCTTCTTGGCCTCATGTACCCATGTAATTAATGGACCCTCCTACGCATGGCAAATTTGTAAGTCTAGGTGGAGTTACAGACACATGAACATGCACATTAGGAGTACCTGGAAATGGTATTGAAGCTGAAACTAGAAAGATGAGTGCAATTTAGCTTGGTAAGCACAGGAATGAAGGATTTCTGGTACACAGCACATATATCAAGGCCCATAAATAAATAAATGATAGGTGCATAAGAGGAACCCAGAGAAGGCCAGTAAGCTGAAAATATTCAAAAAAGGAGGAAATGGCCTGAAGTCACATTGGAGAGTTAGGTAGGGGCAAAACCACGTGGGACCTTTTAATACAGGGATTATATGTTTACTTGAATGTTATAAGAACGATAACATTCAAAACACCAATGACCTCCTGGTGTTTTGGGAAGATCATTATGGATGCAGTATGATTTTGAGGAAAGAAAGAATAATTTGGGAAAAACAAGGAAGTACAATTGAAGTAATCCAGATAAGTCTGAAATAGTAATGAACTAGAGAGGAAGTAGGTAGATGGAGCGAAGAGAATGGATATAAGCTATATTTTAGACGTAGAATCAAAGTCTTAGCAATGGCTTTGAGAAAGTCAGGAGACAGTAGGATGCAAGAGGGAGGAGGTAGTATCAGGAAAGCATCCCAGGTTCTGCCCATGAGCTCCTGGGTGGGCAAAGATTCCATTTACTAAATGGAAAAAACTGGAAGAAGAACAGACTTTAAAAGTTGCCATCCATTTGCTTTTTAACACATTGTTTGACACACTTGTGAGACATCCAAATAGAAATATCTGGAGGCCAGAAAAAAAGGTCTTTGTTAGATATATAACTATGAAACTCTATGGCACAAAAATAACGTTTGAAACCATGGTAGTGAATGAAATTACCTAGTGTGAGTATTAAGAATGAGGAGAAAAAGAAGCCCCAACATTAGAGGTTGAATGGAAAGGAACTAGTTTGCCACAGAAAATACATAGCAGTCAGAAAGCTGGGAGAAGAGAATTATATATGTATATATACACACATATAGGTGTGTATATGTATGTAAATATGTATATGCATATATGTATATTCACTGAAGATAAGAAAGAAGATGATTTCAAGCAGAGAATGGTAAATTGTGTCAAATGCTACTATAAAATCAAGTACGATGAAGAATGGAAGGTATTCATAAAATTTAGCAACACTATGATACCTTTAATAAGAGCCATTTCAGTGGTGAAATGAAAACTAGATTGAATTAGGGTGATGAATATCCAGTAAATGAAAAAAAAAAAAAGCCTCATGTTTAAAGAACTCTTTTGAAGAACATGAAACTGAAGAAGATTTAAGAGAGAGAGTGATGGCTAGAAGGGGATGTGGGTGGAGTTGCCAGATTTAGTGAATAAAAATACGAGATACATAGTTAAATTTGAATTTCAGGTTAACAAATAACTTTTTGGTCTTTAAGAATATCCTATGCAATATTGAGGACATACCTCCTTATACTAAAAAATACATACACCTTCTTATACTAAAAAATAATTCCTCATTCTGAAATGAAAATTTAAGTGGGAACCCTGTATTTAAAACCTAAGGTGTGGGTTCAAGATACTTTTTTATTATTTTATTTATTTGGGGGGTGGTTTAGAGATGGGATCTTGCCCTCTCATCCAGGCTGGAGTGCAGTAGCAAGATCATAGCTCACTGCAGCCTTAAATTCCTGGGCTCAAAGGATCTCCTGCCTCAGTCTCCAGAGTAGGACCATAGGCACACACCACAGCGTGGCTAATATTTTTTTCATTGTTTTAGAGATGTGGGTCTCACTAGGTTGCCCAAGCTGGTCTTGAACTCCTTGCCTCAAATCATCCTCCCACCTCAGTCTCTCCAGTAGATGGGAATATAGCAAAAGCCACCACACCTAATACTTTATTTCTGAGAGACATTTGAGTGTATTTTTCTGATAAGAATACCTGGTGTAAATGGAGAAGTTAAAAATGCAAGAGAAAGAAGAGAGAATTGATGGAGCTAAAGACTTAAGGAAAGGAATGAAGGACTCGGTCAATGACAACCCAGAGAGGGTGACTTCTTATTGGAAAGTGGATACTTCTTTCCTGCACTGAAACAGAAGAGAGAAAGGAGAAGATAGGCACAGGTGCACACAGATGCATAGTTCTGATATTGGGAAGATCCTGGAGCCTTCCTTTGGAACTCTCCATTTTTTTTATGAGGTATGCAGTGAGCCAACTGTGAGAGCAAAGGGAATAGGATAAGAATGGGGAGTTAGAAGAGCAAGGATTACAAACTTATTATGAAGGTATGAAAAGATGATTTAGAAGACAAATGTTAAGATCGCTGGTGGTGGCCGGGCACAGTGGCTCACGCCTGTAATCCCAGCAGTTTGGGAGGCCGAGGCGGGCAGATCACCTGAGGTCAGGAGTTCGAGATCAGCCTGGGCAACATGGTGAAACCTGTCTCTACTAAAAATACAAAGATTAGCTGGGAGTGGTGGCGTGCACCTGTAATCCCTGCTACTTGGGAGGATAAGAGAGAAGAATCACTTGAACCCTGGAGGCAGAGGTTGCAGTGAGCCAAGATTGCACCACTGCACTCCAGCCTGGAGACCAGGCAACCAGAGCAAAACTCCATCTCAAAAAAAAAAAAAAAAAAATCGTTGGTGGTGTTGAAGGCCCCAATCGTGTTGGTGATCATGAAGAATGATCCCAAACTACCTAAAGCATGAATTTGCCCAGTGATATTCAGAAGCTCAATGCAGGCATAAAGATGTCTCACAGATTTTTAAATAGCCTAAAGAGCACAAGACACAGGATGAAAGGCACAAACTCTACTCTTAAAGTAATTTGGGGTAAAGGTTTATTTTCCTCCAAATATGCAAAAGATAAGAAAGGCTTTCTTCTAAAATTATGAAATTAATATATCTACACTATTAGTAGAGTTGCAAATGAAAAACCGACTGTATAAATAAGCAGGTTCTGGGCAAAAATCAGTGTTGTTATATCCATGAAATTATTTAAATTCAATATTTTACTATTTTAAATAACCCCACTTATAGACTGATTAATTCAGTCACAAATACATATTGGGTTCCTACTATGTGCAAGCACTGCTAGATGCTGAATTAATAATACCAAGTCTGATGTTTAATTAATAAGAAGAACCTTATAGAAATATTTGACACTCAAATTAATATCAGATATATTCATTTGACTAATGCTATTACAATTACAGTTCATAGCTAATGGCATTATCGGGCTATTATCACAAAGCATTACCTCTCTTCTAAAACTCATTTCCATGATAATTCATTGAAATCATCATGAGAACACACTATCTTGATGGGTTTTTACCTCCCAATGCTCTTCAAGAGAATGAACTCACCCTTATAAGAAAGCTGGTTATGCCAAATATCACTCATGCCTGTTCTCTCTGCAGTTCAGGTGAACAATGCCCAGCAATTTCCCTACAATTTTGAAAGACACAGTGTTCCTTCCTGGAAACAGCAGCCTGACTTAATTTTTATCCACAATTCCCAAGATCTGGAAATGCAAATTAAAGTCGTGATGCAGGCATTATTATCTAGAGCAAAGTATTGAGCATGTTCAGATCTGAGGCCCAATCTCAGTTCATCCAGTCACTCAACAAATATTTATTCTGTCCCTTTTCCATGACTTTAGGCAAACGGTTCAGCTGCTCTGCCTTTGTTTCCTTGTTTATAAATTGAGGGTAATAAAAATTTGAGTCCTTATTAGATAAATATGAAAAACTGGTAGAAAAGTCAAAGTTAGAATACAGTGGTTAGGTATTATTTCCTTCAGGTATCATGAAAATTAATGTGTTTTAAAAATTAACTCAGGTAGGAGAGCTATGAATCTCAAATGAAGCATTTAAATCAGGTTACTGAAAGGAGGAAGGAAAGAAATTAACATTTATTAAGTGTCAGTTATATGCAGACCTTGCTATATGCATTTCATGAAGATATTATTTCATTAAATCTTCACAACATTTCTTTGGAGGTAGATATTTGTAGCCCCATCATATATAAGAGGAAATGAGCTCAGAAAGTTGCATAAGTTGTCCAAATCACATAGTAATGGTGGATTCCTGATTCCAAAGCTCTTTTTACTACACTAGTTTTATTTCCTGTGGTACAGAGGCACATCCACCCTGGAGACAGACTGCAACATCTTTTTAATTGCACCCTTTTTCGCTCCCAAGCAAAAAGCACATAGTGAAGTAGAAGGCGTGCCTCAAATAAAGCAGAATATAAAATCCATTTCAGTTTTGTCTCCACAATTTTGGACTTTTGCTAGAACACCAGCACTACAAAATAACTTTAAAAAATCTAATGAAGTCTGAGGGAAATAATTGCTCACTGTCTCTAACTATCTTTTGAAGAGATTCCAAAAGGCACATTTTAAGATTTTCATAGTTCCATTACATTCAAAATAAAACAGTAGTTTGTAAAGAGGGGAAATATTGCATCTTTCTCCAAAGAGAGATAACAGAAATCTGCCTTGAATCCAAAGCAATATGCTATAGCACTTAATGCCACATATACTTGAAGTATCCAGGAAAGCTCTGATTTTGGTGGAAGATGGACTGACATATTGCTGAAGTGAGGAAAGGTGTTTATATATGTATACACATATACATATATATGCACATATATATGTGTGTGTGTGTATATATGCATCTTTCCTTTCTTATGGTATATTTAGGTTATTTCTAATTGTTCATGCTATAAATATTACTAAGGTAAGCATCCTTTTCTATAATCATTAAGTACATAACTTATTCCCTCCTTAGACTAGAATCCTGGAAATGGGATTATTCCTTCAATGAGGATAAATATTTTAAATATTTTAAAGACTATTGAGAATTAAAGCAAAACTGACTTCTAAAAGACTGCAATTATGTGCCATTGTGAAATGATAACACTTGCCTCAAGATATGAATTTCAGTCCTTAGCATAATATTTTGATCTTTGTCTATTTGATTGGAAAAAGTTATATTCCACTTTAAATACTTTAATTTGTATTTTTTTAGAGTGTAAAATTGAAATACTTAATATTTACAGAACATTTTTATCTTTTTTATGATGTGCTTAGTCTTGGCCTATTTTTCTTTGGGTCTTTTTTTGTCCGTTTACATATGCTCATTATACTTTAAGAACATTGTGATTTATGTCATATTTATTGCTAGTATTTTCCCAGTTTTAACTCAACATTTCATAAATTTATTTTACACAAGTTTTGCTGCTATATGTAATCAAATCTGTCCACCTTTTTCATTATGATTAATTTCATTGCATTTATGGTTGTAGAATTTTAATGGTTTCACATTTTGGATTAATTTTATTATTCATGTGGATTTCATTTTGGTTTCATTAAAGAAAATACTTATTTGCTTCAAATAACCAACATTCACAACAGTATTTAATATAAGTTGTGAAAAGTTGGTTAAACTTTAAATATTTCCCAACGATACAGTAAGTGAAATGAAACTAATCAGTTTTACATATTTTAACATATTTTTAGGTGATCTTGGGACTGTTTCAGGGCTTTCTGGCCTATTCCCTTCAGCTGCCTCTTTATTTTAGCTTAGTATCACTCTCCTTTTAATTAGTATAATAATTTTATGATATATAGTTTATATCAGTTATTACTCATACTTATCTTTTTGGTTATTTTTTATTTATGAAAACCATATTCTCCATGGCTTATACTTCTAGATGAATTTCACATTTTTATTATTTTTTTCTCCATTTTTTTTTTTGAGACAGTGTCTCGCTCTGTTGCCTAGGTTGGAGTGCTGCAACCTCTGCCTCCTGGGTTCAAGCAATTCTTGTGCCTCAGCCTCCTAACTAGCTGGGATTACAGGCATCTGCCACCATGCCAGGCTAATTTTTGTATTTTTTTAATAGAGACGGGGTTTCACCATGCCAGCCAGGCTAGTCTCGAACTCCTGACCTCAAAGGATTGGCCCACTTCGGCTTC
Source organism: Papio anubis (assembly GCF_008728515.1). Lineage (NCBI taxonomy): Eukaryota > Metazoa > Chordata > Mammalia > Primates > Cercopithecidae > Papio > Papio anubis. The sequence continues at coordinate 15,264,204 of NC_044984.1, read as the reverse complement.
CCAAAGTGCCGGGATTACAGGTTTGAGCCACTGCACCCGGCCCCCCAGTCCTATTTTTATTTTAATAAAATGAGTAAAACTTGTAAGTTAATTTTAGAAAAACTAAAGTTTTTGCAATAGGTAGTGGTCCATCCAAGTATATAACATACTTTTTAAATTTAATATTTCAAAGTTGAGTTCAGGAAGTTTTTTTCTTCATATATATCCTGATCATTTCTTGTTGAAATTATCATAGACATTTTATACATTTTTCCTTTTTGCTATTTGAACTGAATCATTTTCCCTCATTACAACTCACTGAGGTGATCACTGTTATACAGGGAGATTATTACTGTTTATTAATGTGTATGTCTTCATCTGCATCCAATTTCATAAACTTAGTAAATTTATAAGAGTATTTCAGTTGATCCTTTTACTTTTTCAGCAAAATTAATCTTCAAATACATATAATTTTTATCCTTATTTCCAATATTTACTCCTATGCTTTGCATCTTTCTCAGGACCCAGAACTTACAGGGCAATGGTAATACCAGAAGACAGTCACATTATATCTTGCTCATGACCTTAATGAGGACATCTTTTATTTTATTAAGTATATTTGCAGGATTATAAAGGATATTCCTTAAAGAATATTCCTTATTATATAAAAACTTTATTCTTGTTTTCTAAGAGGTAAACAAATCAGTTTAAATTTTATCGAATATTTAAGCAACTATTAAGATCACCTTATGATATTTCTTAATCATAAGAAACTGGACCTATCATTAGGGTGCATTTAATTAATAAATTTTTCAATATTAAATCATCTTTATATATATGCAATAAACAATACTTGTTGGCAATTATGATTCTTTCACTATGTTCTGGAAAGATCCAGAGAAAAGATCTATTTTTTCTGTGAAAATTAAAAAATGCCTAGTATCTCCCTTTTGTTCTTAAATTGCATGTTATGTTTAATTGACAAATAGTAATTGTATGTATCTATGGGGTACAATGTAATGTTTCAATACCTGCATACATTGTGGAATGCTCAAATCAGTCTAATTAACATATCCATCACCTCAAATAATTACCATTTCTTAGTGGTGAGAACATTTACAATCCACTCTTTTAGCAATTTTGATATATACAATACATTATTATTGACTATAGTCACCATGCTGTATAATAGATCACCAGAACTAATTCCTCCTGTCTAACTCAAACTTTGCACCTGTTGGCCAACATTTCCCCTTCCCCCATCCACTTCCCTTCCCCACCTCAGCCTTTGGTAACCACCATTCTACTCTCTGCTTCTATGAGTTTGACTTTCCTACATTCCACATATAAGTGAGATGATATGGTATTTGTCTTTCTGTGTCTTGCTTATTTCACTTAGCATATTGTACTCTAGATTCATCCATATTGTCACAAATGACAGAATTTGTTCTTTTTTAAGGCTGAATATTCCATTGTGTATATATACCACTTTTTAAAATGTATTAATCCATTGATAGGCACTTCAATTGTGTTCATATCTTAGCCATTGTGAACAGTACTGTAACAAACTGAGTACAAACATTTCTTCGATATACTGATTTCAACTCCTTTGGATATATATCCAGTAGTAGCATTGCTGGATCATGTGGTAATGCTATTTTTAGTTTATCAAGATTCCACCATACTGCTTTCCATAATAGCTGTACTAATTTGCATGCTCACCAATAGTGTACTAAAGTTTCGTTTTCTCCACATCCTCATCAACACTTATCTTTCATCTTCATCCTTTTTATAAAATTCTAACTGGTGTGAGGTGATATCTCATGGTGGTTTTAATTTGCATTTCCCTGATGATCAGTGATATTGAACAGTTTTTTATACACCTGTTGGCCATTTGTATGTCTGCTTCTAAGAAATGTCTATTCAGGTCATTTGCCCATTTTCAATTAGCTATTTGGGCTTTTTTCTTATTGAGTAGCTTGAATTCTTTACATGTTTTGGATATTAGGCCCTTACCTGATATATAATTTGCAAATATTTTTCCCAATTTATGGGTTATCTCTTTCACTCTGTTATTTCCTTTGCTGTGCAGAAACATTTTAGTCTGACACATTCTCATTTGTCTATTTTTCCTTTTATTGTCGATGCTTCTGTTGTCAAATTCAAGAAATCATTACCTAGACCAATGTCATGAAGCTTTTCCCCTGTTCTAGTAGTTTTACAGTTTCATGTCTTACACTGAGGCCCTTAATCTATTTTGAGTTTATTTTTCATATCTGCTATAAGTGTCCAATTTCATTCTTCTGCATGTAGATATACAGTTTTCCCAGCACCACTTATTGAAGAGACTGTACTTTCTCCTTTGTTTGGGTATTAGTCTGTTTTCATACTGCTATAAACAGCTGCCCAAGACTGGGTAATTTATAAAGGAAAGAGGTTTAATTGACTTACAGTTCAGCATGGCTGGGGAGGCCTCAGAAAGCTTACAATCATGGTGGAAGGTGAAGGGGAAGCAAAGCACCTTCTTCAAAGGCGGTAGGAAAGAGAATACTGAGTGAAGGGGGAAGAGCCCCTTATAAAACCATCAAATCTCCTGAGAATTCACTCACTCTCATGAGAACAGCATGGGGGAAACCACCCCCATGATTCAATTACCTCCACCTGCTCTCTCCCTTGACACATGGGGATTATGGGGATTACAATTCAAGATGAGATTCGGGTGGGGACACAAAGCCTAATCATATCAGTTTGTTCTTGACACCTTTGTCCAAAATCAGTTGTCTGTAAATGCACAGATTTATTTCTGGACTCTATTCTGGTCCATTGGTCTATGTGTCTCTTTTTATGCCATGCTGTTTTGATCCTATAGCTTTGTAGTATATTTTGGAGTCAGGTAGTGTGATGCCTCCATCTTTGTTTTTTGCTCACAATTACTTTGTCTATTTGTGGTATTTTGTGGTTCCATATAAATTTTAGGATTGTTTTTTCTATTTCTGTGAAAAGTGTCATTGGAATTTTGGTAGGGATCTTAATGTCTCTTTTTAAAAAAATCATTCTTTGTAACTTTTTCCTACTATTATTGGTCTTTAATAGATTTCCATTTCTTCTTGATTCAACTTTGGTAATTAATGTTTATCTAAATACCTCATTTCCATAAGAGTTTTTACTCTAAAGTAGCATACTCATAACTAAACATTGTTATCTCCTCTGTATCTGTTGTGACATATTCTGATTGGATTTGTCAGTTTTATTTATTTTGTTATATTTTCTCCAATGAATCATCTCTTAGAACTATTAGATCTAAAAAAGTTTAATATATTGATTTCCTGTTCTCATCTCTATTTCCTTACTCCTACTTTCCTTAGATTTGTTTTATGCATTTCCTAACTTCTTTGTCTTGAATGTTTATTTCATTTATTTTAATTCTGACTTTAAAAATGAAAGCCTATGTGCCTTTAAATGTGCCTCTGGGTAGAGTTTATATCTGTATCTCTAAATGTGTAAATGCAACTTCCTTATTCTCTTCATTTTCTAAATACCTTGATATTGTGGTTTTCATTTCTTTGTTGACCAGTTAGTTATTCAAGAGGCATAACTTCAATTTCTTGGAGGTCTGGTTTGTTACTAATGTTATTGAAACTTCTGTAAGAGGGTGAAATATTCTTTCTTCATACTAAACAATGTTGTGATCTTTATTAAACACTTGTCAATCACATTAATTCTTTACATCCCTTCTTTGCCAATTTGATCAAAAACTGACAAGAATGTGTTATAGTCATTGATAAGAATTACTTATATATCATTATTTCCAAAAGACAACAGATTTTGTTATGATTTCATTACTTAAGGGAAATCCACTGGCATATCTTCAATTTGAATTGTGTTTTTTATCAATATAAAAAAATTCTCAATGTCCCTTTAAAATGGTTTTTCCTTTGAATTCAACTTTGCGGAGATTAGTATTTTACAGTATTTTTTGTCTTTGTCTTACGAGTTTCTCGTTCATTATATTATTATGATTATTATTATTATTAGCTTTGTCATTCTGTATTCAGGGTGTTTCCTGTAAGCAACAAATATGTATAGTAGTCACTTTTCCTTACCCATATTGGCCCTTTTTATGTTTACTCATCCTCAAAAGAACAGATTTGCTGAGAGGTAGGGTTTACTAACTCAGAGTATATGTGAATATTTTTGCTACAGTCTGCATTTAAAGTGCCCCACTAAACCCAAGACTGCTAGGCTACAGTGAGAACTTTACACCATTTTTAGGTTTTCTAACACTCTGACTAGCTGGAGTGATTACAGACTGCAGTGTCAAGCATACATGGCTATCTGGCACTCCCCAGAACTCATACTCACCTATAATGTTTTATTTTTGGTCAGGCCAATACTTCTTGGATGCAGTGCAACTTGACTGCATCTTGTTCCCATTACTTCTTTTATTTGATTATTATTTTTTAAATTTTTTTATTGATACATATTAGGTGTACTTGTTTTCAGCATACATGTGATCATTTGATAAACTGATATAGTCAAATCAAGGTAATTTGGATATCTTTTACCTTAAATATCTGTTCCCTTTACTTCTTGTCCTGTGATTCTATGGGAGTTGCACTCCCTGATGTAGTTTAGAAGCAGGGGTACTTGGTTCTGAGTAGTGGTACGGAAGGATGAATGGGAGGGTTCCTTTCTCTTTTCTTCACCTTCCAAAAGAAAAATAAACAGTAATTATGCATTAAAGCAAAAGCTATTACTATTTTCTCTAGAACTGACCTTGATTTCTGTGGTGAGGGCATGTTCTGATCATCTCCTATTCACCACATTGGTGACCTAGGGGTGCCTCTTACTCTAGATAGTATGAGATCATGGAAAACACGCATCCTTTTTTTTTGAGACAGAGTCTACACATGAGACTGACAGTAGTTTATTAGTCACATACATTCACAGTCTGGGAAAGGAAAATACCCGGATATGTGTAGGGTCACCTGGGGTTGCACTCAGGCATACAGTGAACAAGCAGGGTCTGTGGGGGGGCAGGCTTTGTAATAACAAAGGGTTGTGGTGACAGGCAGGTTCCTGTAGGCTGGATGTGATTGGCTGGTTCCTGTAGGCTGGATGTGATTGGTTGGTTTGAATAATGTTGAGGGCTAGCAGGGAAGTGAAACCTCTCAGGTTGAGAGCTGGGTGGAGTGCAGCTCGTCTGACTAATAGGGGAACTAGCCAGGTGGGGAGCTCTTCCAGCTGGGTGAGGAGCCTATCTAATGAAAACAGGGAAACACGTGGTTAGACCTTTGGGGCCTGTGAGGCTCAAAGGCATCAAGACAGCAAATGAAATTTTGAGCCTTACAATGTATGGCATTAAGGAGAAGAGAAATAAACTGTATTTCTTTTTCATATTAGCAAATTTGTGTAGTTTATGGTGTTATAGCATGTGTGCATCACCATATATGTTTGTCAATCCACTTTCAAAAGCTTTAAATGTAGTGTAAATTGCTCTAAGAATCTCACAGTAGGTTGAATGCCAGTCTCAAGACCGGAGTAGAAATGTCGTTAGGTATTTTAGAAAGAATTTGGGGTAAGTGATTTCAAAGACTGAAATCCAGACATTTTAAAACTGTTGAGAAGATGTTAAAGAAAGGCATAAAAGTGGTAGTTGCATTAAACACCAAGAGGTGGACTACAGCCGTACATTTGATGTAACAGCAGGAAGATGAGGGTTCTGCTGAGTGATGTTTCACTTGACCTCTCTGTTCCTTCACTCCTTAATATATAAAATAAAGAATGAGTCTAGATGATTCTACAATTCTTTGTCTCTAAAATGACTGTGATAATTTCAGATAAATATAAACACTTTACTTATTGTCTACAAGGCCTAATGCTCCAGAATAATTACCCTACTAATTTATGAATCCCTTTTCTTAAGCAACATGGAATGCACATTTCCTGGTACACAAAAAAATTCTAAAAAATGACTTTCAAATGAACAAATACATCTAGCTAAGTAAGAGATATTTGGGGAAATTCTGAACAATGCTAAATATTTTGAGTCCTTCACTTTTTCAGCAGTTGAACACTATTACTAACTAGCTGGTTATATTATGAAAGTAGTAACTAGGGTGCACTGTGGGCATTACGAATGGCAGTGAGTGAATGACTCATCAGACTCTATGTGGCACACTGTTTCTCATGCTCCTGTTCAGCTATCCTGTGATCTGGAGAAGTTTAGTTAGTCTCATTCTAGACCTCAAGTCTTCACTATGTCTCCTTTGCAAGGATGCTCCTGATTTCAATCAGCTACTGGAAATGTCAGATGAAAAATGGCACAAATGTGAATTACGACAATAAAAGTTTATAAGCTACTAAAATAAAGTTATAGTACCTAAGAGCTGAGTCAACTGACAATGTTAAATGGAACATTTTACAACCAGTCCTGGGATAATGATAAAAAAAAAAAAAAGGCACACAGAACATGAAGAAATATCTGACAGGAGACAGACCAAGATGAAGCTCAGGCTACATGACAGTGTGTGAGCTACCTGGAAAGGGGGCAGGAGGAGGTGATAATCTGAGGTTTGTGGAGTGCCTCCTCTGTGTCCGGCCCTTGACAGCCATTATCTCTTTAACTTCTCATTACAACTCAGTAAGGGAGATTCTGTTATCATCATTTCATAGAAGAGAAACTGAGGCTTAAGTGGTCCAGTTATTTGCCCAACGACTACACTGTTAAGGCAAGATTTAAAAGTCTACCTGACTCCAAAGCCCATGATCTTTCTATATATTTTTATACCCAGTTCTGTCTCTTCACATACATAGATAATCTCCATATAAATAAAGCAAATTTTAGGTATCCTGAAGAATCTTTCTGTCTGACTTGATACAAGTGTTTGTCCCATGCTATCAATTCAGGCGATGCTTCTCTTTACCATGTAAATTAGCTATACAGAGAATGTTAAATCATATCTAAATATGGCAAAAATATGGGACTAGAATGAAGATAAGTGTTAGAAAGCCACGTGCTAAAAATGATATTTAAGAATGAATACAGGAGCATTCTAGAAAGTTTGAATATGTGATATGGGAATCTTTGGTTTGGGGTTTTCTTTTCTTTTTTTTTTTAAGATAATCCCACTCACAAAATGTTTTGTCCATATCCACAGATTTATACTATCTTTCTCTAACTTTTCTAGTACAAATGTCTTTCTCTCCTGTCACCCCAAACTCCCAAATACCACGTCACAGTACTTCTCATTTCTGTTTTCCACAGCTTCCCCAGTGACGAGAATGCTCTGGTGTGGCCAGGGGGATCTAGTGGTATCTCCCCAAAGGCTGGCATTTGCCATAATGACACAATTTCTTTAAAATATTATATTTTACCTTCAAAGATCTTAGGAAATTTATATTCTTCTTCCTCATCTGACTCTCTTATAATATAAAGAGAGTCTTTTCATTACTTATTATGGACCAGAATTCATGCTCCAAGAATTAATGTCATGTTAATTCTGAGGCTTCACATACTCTGTGCAAACTCCTCTTATACTAGCCAGAGAAACACGGTGATATAAAGGTATAATCACATGACATGCAAAGTGCTGATGTGAAATGAAAAGGTCGGAAATACGATTGGGACATTAATTCAAGAGGGGAAAAAACAGCACTGTTTGAATAGGCTTAGAAGGATGGTTTAGTTCTTCCTGAAAATACGTAGGATGTTATTACACCTTATCTTGACCTCCACCTCAACTCTCCCCATTCAAGTACAATCAAATGTTTAGTTCCTGTGTGCACCCACACGCGGGCACACACACACATGCACACACACAAAAGCACACATATACACATCAAAAAGGCTACACAATATCCAATAGGCAGACTTATAATAAGAGAAACATTTAGCAAACTTCATTTACTCATCTAAACACCAGATAAAGGCATCATGTCACTGTAGCAATAAAACCATAAATTTTCATTATAATAGAACCCAAATGAAATGGTGAAGTGAAACTTATGAAATAGGTATGGTAATGCTTATTTATACCTATCATAATACCTATTTTGGTATTATTTTGCCAAATAATCCCCGTTTATCAGGCACTGATCTAAATACTAAAAATATAAGGATAAATAAGACACACACAGCTCCTGCAAATTAATAGCATAATCAGGATTGCCTTTACAACCCAGTTCTTTTGACAAAATAATACCTATTTTGTGAGTTGCACTTCACCATTTTATTTATTTGTCCTATAATTTATTTAGGCTAGCTTTCAGACATAGGTCCCAGAATATAATAGACACAGCTAATTTTCATTGTTGATCCATAGTAATAGTCACTGAGTAGGTAAAAGACAGAAGACAAACAGCTTTAAATGCGAAGTGGCACAATTAATCACAATTGTCATACTTATGCACTTGCTGACTGTGATCAGAATATTTCAGTTAAATCCCATTTAAAAGCATGCATTGTCAAGGGAGAGGCCAAGAACCACTTTCTACTGCAGGAAGCAACCCTACAACCCGTGTGCCAAAGATGGTACTGAAGCCCAGTCCTACTGGGTCACAGACTGATTGCTCTGGTCCCACACCCTCTTCACCTCCCGCTGTAGGAGTTGTTCCTACAAAAACGCAAGAAAATGATGAAACCTTGGCATTTGTGTGTTCAAAGATGATCGTTGCCTGTTCTCATAATGCGTAACATTAAAAAAAATTCAGCCCATTCAGAGAGACAGTTAAATTCTCTCTGTTAAGTTAGATTTTTCCCTTTGAAGCATTCTGTAATGCTATGTAAATACATTTGGTAATAACAGCTCTCCCTTGCTGTTTTTAATGTATTGCCTAAAAATAAGTATCACATATATAATATGTATAATATAATGCATTTTATGGTATACATTAAACAATACCCCAAAATTTACTGAAGAAATAAAAAGTATGTGTGTGGATAGAGACAGAGACAGAGGCAGAGACGGAGACAGAGAGAGAGAGATAGAGTTATAGCACAGATCCAAAGCAAAAGTCAAAACTTAGAAGCAAATTAAAGTAATTACCTTGAATCTTGAATAGTTTCATATATTCCCAGTATGACATCATAAGGAAGTAGAGATCCTTTATTTGGTGGTATTAAATTGAAGAATTTACTTATTAGGTGAAAAGAAAATCTCCATGTTAACCAGAGATTGCAAGTAATTTGACCAATAAGGTCTGTGATATTATCATAAGGGAGCCCTGGATTTATCAAAGTTGTGAAAATAATTTAACATCTATCACCTACATACATTATCTCACTATCCTTACAACTAGCAAATGAAACAGACTATCTGGTCATAAAAATAGTTTTCATTCATTCACTATATATTTGCCAAATAATCCCTACATGCCAGGCACTGTTCTAAATACTAGAAATATAACGAGAAATAAGATACACACATGGCTCCTGCAAGTTAATGGAATAGTCAGGATTACCTTTACGAACCAGTTCTTCTGACACCTATATTGTGTGATGCAAATTAAGAGTGTTTTGTGACCTTCAAAATATTTGGGGTGCTTTGCTTATTTTACTATTAATTACAGAATTAAATAAATTTTGACAATCAAGTTTCATATGAACGTTTTTGCTTTGTGGATATTACTGAAGCGAATAAAGCTCTATGAATTGTGGAATGATAAAATATTCACAGAAACTTACAACTCTGCAGTTGAATAACAATTACATTTGTTCCAAACAGGCAATTGGTTTCCAAACACATTAAACAAAGGCAATTTAGAAAGCTTCTTCTTCTTCCTGGCATCATTAACATTGTTGAACGTCCTGGGATTCTGGAGTGTTTCACAAAGGTAAGTAAGTGTGTGGTAAGATGAAAAATTTCTGAGTCCATGAAATATTGGTCTGGGAACCATCACTGAGCCAGCGGGAACTCTGTACACCATGACCGGACAAATTAGCATATGAGAAAAATTCAACAGATTATTCAGAGCAAGAAATTTCAATTTAGACTTCACTTTTTCCATCGATCCTCATAATAAAATAGTGCTTTACAAATTCTAAAATACGTTCCAACACAAGATTTTTCTCTCCACTATGTAGCATCACTTTAGAATTAGAAATAAGCATATTGATAATAAGAATGAGTGCATCATTACCATTAAAAGCAAATATCATTAAACAAATAGCTAGAAATCTAATGATGCTTGAGATTTGGATCCTATTCAGGTCTTTAAATCAGCAGTGACCATTTCAAGGCCAATAAAAAAACTGTACAAAATCCCTTAGCTTGTTGCCTGAGACCACCTGAGAGTGGCTTAATAGGTACCATCTACCATCCATCCACCCATCCATTGCCAGCCTCTCTCTCTCTCCCTCTTTCTCTCTCTCTCTCTCCCCCCTTGACATATTCTTGGACAACTGTGTACTTTTGAGAAAATTCTCTAACCTCTCTGGGCCTCTGTTTTTACACCTGTAAAATAAAAACCTCTTGTCGGTTTTAGGGGGACGAATATTGATAAAAGAGTAATCACAATGTCTGTCATGAAGCAGAAACTAAACAGATTTTCATTTTCCTTACTTCCTTCCATCCATTTATCTCTTTAGTCATTTAGTCATATATTACCTCATTCATTGTCACTTCACCCTTGCCTAGGTCATTATTTTATTAACCTAACAAATCTCTTTTTGAATATCAGCCATGTGATAGGTGGTGTCATAAACTAGAAAGATACAAAGTCAGTAAGTCAATAAAGGTTTATTTTCACCAATGTTCTGCTCTCATCAGGCTTATGGTCTGGTATAAGAAAGAATCAAACCTCATGCAAGGCAGAACTGATGACAAAATTAAAAGCCTTAATGGCTCCCTGAATTTTTATATTTCTTACACTCCAAAGTGTATAAAATATCAAACTGGTCCTTCACAGTGTATACTTTTCCTGAATGCTGATCTCATTCTTAGATTGAAAATCAAATTAGAGAACCAGAAAGTTTTGCAGAAAGGTCCAACAGGAATGTCCTTAGCATTATAGCAAAACAGATTTCACAATGGAAATGGAAACTGGAGGCATGGCCTCTTTCCCCTCCATCCACTGGCTCCAGACACGTAAGTGGTGCCCACTCAGCAATTTTCAAAAACCTGCACCGTCTCTCAATTTTTACTTTGTATCCTGTAGTAAGGTTTGATCCTTGTCTTTCATGAAGTAATTTAGTTACCCCAGTTGAGTCCAGTTTCACAATTTATATGCTATACAAACTTCAGCAAGCTGTTTAACCTTGCTAAACCTCAGTTACTTCATTTGAAAAATGGAAATGATAAAAATACTAACTGTGTCATAAGGCTTTTGTGAGGATGAGTAAATGCTCCAAAGTGTTAGCAATTATAATTAGAATGGTCTCATACCTAGCCATATGCTGTCTTCTTCCTCCTTTTTATGCTTCTCCTACACTTACATTGAGGTATGAGCAAGATGACCGCAGTCATGGACAGAGTGTAGGTAGAACTAGCACTGGACCCAGAATCCATTAGCCCAGGGATTGACTCATTAATATATCCACCCAACCAACATGCTAAGCATTGTTCCAGGCAATAGAGAAATAGAGTTGAATAGGCAAACTCGTAGTCTACATGGAGCTAACATCTAGGGCCCAAATTAAAATATTAAAGTGTGATTCTTTCTCTCTGATTGTGGAACTAGTGAGTTCCTGTAAAGAAGCGAGAAATAGTGGTGTGGAGTGCAGAGGAGGAGGTAAGAATAAAAACATACAACACACCAGAGATTGGAGGAACCAAAGATGAGAAGGGACTAAGTACAAATGTAAAGTTCATTCAGAGATAAATCTGATTCTTACCAAATCTTCTCCATCACCTATCTACTTTCTCTTCTCCTGCATACTTTTTTAGGGAGGGAATAAAGATAGAGAGAGAGGAACAAACAAAGCAAGAAGGAAAGAAATTAATTTTCTATGTGTTGAGCAGCCTGTGTATCTTGGGTGGCATGCTATACACACACAAACAACTGCCCTTACTCCCCACCATCTTCTTGGCATATAGATCTTATCATTCTACGTTATAAATAAAAAAACTAAAGTGCAAAGCTAGTTAAATAAATTGACCAAGTTCACACAACTAGGATTCAACTCCAAATTTGTCTCTAAAGCCCACGCTTCTATACTCCTATACTATGCTGCCTCCAAGTGCCATAGAAGAGCTGTCTTCTTGGTCTCTGACAATTCCTAACTCGGTTTGGGAGAAAACGATTTCCTTCAGTTAAAGTAACTCTACCCACTACTACCTGTTGACCAGCACCCCACAGGAAAAGAATGAATGTCACATGTCAGAAGTAAGGAGAGTCTGGAACATTTGCCTCCAGAGATTAAGCAGCTAGAACCAATGACATCAACGCCAAGACACATGTTGCCTTGGGAACCTATTGGCCATTGGGATTGGACAGTCCAAGTCAGAAGAATTAAGCAAGACACAGTATGAAACCTGAGAGAGAAAGACCAGTGCCTGCAGTGAGGAGTGCATGATTCTGATTTTTTTTCTATACTGATTGTTTTTGTCAAACACTAATGAACAATAAGCATGCAAATAAATGGGGGAAAGTACCAATGTCCCAGGGACAGCATTATTGAAACATATTACATATAAGTCAAATCATATCTAATCTCAGCAAATATGTAATCACAATCCCATTTTTTATCAAACCCAAAGGTGTATCTGTTCAGAGCCAGGTAATAATAGTGGAAATCTATCAAGAACAAGGCAGTCTCAACTTATTCTTGTCCTCAAGATCTTGAGGACAGTGGATTAATTATGAAATAACCTCCTCACCAAAATACAGGTAGGATGAGGTCTGTTTTAGCACCCTAGACACCTCCACAGCCAAGTTCATATTAGTCTGATACAATCTTATTGTTAAGTCCTAGAGCCAAACCAATCTTGTGAGGGTTACTGGGACATTATCTCAAATCCCCAGCTGCATAAAGCTAGGAATTATCCATAAATATAAGGCCAGACTTACCTGTCACATGTGCCAAATCAAAGAAACTGAAAACAATCCCTCCACAATCAAATTTGAAATACTGCACTGATGACATGTCATACTCGAGGCTTTCCAGTTTAGGGGTGAAGGAAGTAGGTAGAAGAAAGTAAATATGTCTACAGTGCTTTATATAAATATGTATCCTATGCCACATTGGGTGCCAAAATAAAAAGAAATTTCAGGTGTTTTGAGAGGGAGGGACAGAGAGTGCTTTTATAACTAACACCACTGTCCTTCCAGTGTTGTGAAACATAGAAGTTGATATTGTACTTGTTTTGTCAAATATTCCAGTAATCTTTTGTGTCTATGCTGTAGGAATTATTGAAAGTGAAATAAATCAGAGACAAATGACCAGAGCTGTTCAGGCAGTATTCATTCTCTTACAGCTACAGTTATTTTTACTAATGTATTGAAAAGGAAAAGAAGGTAAAATTAACTTTTGAAACCTTCACAGATTAAAAATAGATGACTGACCCCATCTATATTTGAAACTTATGTGTATGTGATAAAATTAAACTTATAGCCGATATTCATTTGTTCATTTGACAAATATTTATTGAACATCTACTGTGTATCAATCACTGGGAATAAAGCAGTGAATAAAGCAATTTGAAGTTCCTAATTTCCTGGAACTTACCCAATAGTGTTTAAGAAAGTAATTTGTCTTTAGAGGCAGTATGCCATAGAGGACCCGGATTCAGAATAATCAAGTTCTGGCTCCAAATCCAAACTCTGCCAACTACTACTGCTATGAACCTCAAGTGAGTTATTTAACCTCTTGGAAACTTCAATTTCTCAATCTGCGAAATGGGATGATTCTATCCCACCCTTGCATGGGACTGGTACTTAGAAGACACTGGAAAGGCAGGTTTTTCTGGAGGTCGGGGATGGAGAGTGCACATTCTAGAAATACATTCATGGATTCTTCTTTGACAATGGTGCTTTACACATAATCTCAGCACTGAATTTATAAATCCCCAGTAAACCTCTTACGCAGCCTGACCGCCATGAAATCTGTCAAGTCAATATGCTTTCAGCCTTCTCACCATCTCTCTGGCAGCATTGAAGACAGCACAGCAAGTTGTAAAAAAGTGCCACCTAAAGGTCCTTATGAGACACTTTACTAAGTCACAAAACTCCTTTTGTACTTTTAAAAAGACTGTTTTGGTGAGCAGCGCTCTTAAATAATCGTCACTGTTGTGCCAGTATCTATGAGCCCATCATAAAAGGTAGACAAGCACAGGAGGGAAGCAAGTGATTTATCAATTCATCTACATCTGGTCCTAAGAAAAGCTTTCTTTCTTTCTTTTTTAGATATTGTAATCTAAATCATTTTAATGCCCAGAACATCCGTGGAAGTAATCTTGAAGAAACACTTCTCCTCCACGAAAAGTCTCTGAAATTTTATGGCAGTATACAGGAATTTTCTTCAAGTATTGATCTTTGGGAGACAGCCCTATGAAACTGTATTTGAGTCTACCTGTCTTATGAGAACAGTATTCATTGTTTTCTTCTTCAGTTGAGCATTTTATGTGTTTTAGTGTAAGAGCCATATATATGGAGGTGATTTTATAAATATCATCTGTATACTTTATTTACAAAAACTAATTATGACCTTTCTAGTAAACTGTCATGCTTTTGCATTAACAAGCTATAGCATTAAAATTAATAAAATAATTTCAAAGCCTAGGTGATTACTCTATGACCAAAAAAATGGCAGTTTTCTATATACCAATACCTTACCACTTTCTACAATGGTTCAGCCATTGAAAGCATATGACCTTTTTTTGGAGTTTTAATGAGTCATTAGAAGCAAAATGGCAGTATTTTAATATACTCTCTTTCAATATACTTATTGAGCCCCTATTACATGCCAAGCATTGTGACCATATACTATATATAGCTGAGTAAATAATAAACATATACATGATTTTCTATATTTGCTCTTAATATTATGCTATCAAGATACGACTTCATTAAGGAAATTTTCTCTGAATTTAAAAGCAGTATTACTAAAATAGATGTCCTTAACAAAGAGAATGTCCACATACTAAAAAAGTTGAAAAATAAATGTAAGTTATGGAATAGTTGGAATTAAAGGAAAGAAGGAAACTCAGGAAGATAAAATGAGGGCTGAGAGGAGGGTAAGTGACCAAACCAAATAGAGATGCTTAAAGGAATTATACGAATAACATCTTTTGGTCTCCACTGCCAATTCAGATGCATTCAGAAAATTATCTTCTAAGAGTTTCTTCTTTTATAAGCAAAAATATGTGGAAACTCATCTTTTAAGAAATCAAGTAAAATTAATGTCTGTTTCTTAGTAGCAGTATTTGTCAAAATCTGGTTGAGGACAATTTGCTACAGGTGAATCTTTCTGGCCCCTACACAGACTGCCTTAACCCAAATCTTTTTTCAGATTGGGGTCCAGGAATTGGTGGTTTTAATAAGCACACCCAAATCATTCTCATGTTCCCTAAAGTTTAAAAGCCATTGCTTTCCAGGACAATTCGTGCTGGATAGGACAGGTGAGTGTATCAGGTGACCGCAAATTATTCTGCAATTATGCACCTCGCTTGTGTATACATAAAATATTTTAGGTCTGTAGAATAAAAGACTTATTCAACTTGATTAGGTACGCTATGCATTTTTAATTGCAAAAGAGCTGTAAAGCACCAGGTGTTTCTGTTACTCAAACTATTTTTTGTTTGAGGACAACTGAAAAGACTTGCTGGTACAGGCATAAATTCTTTTCCTGCAACTTTTTCAAATCCTTTCTGTTTAGCAATTGTTTCCTAGCAAAACAGTGAGGCAGACCCCTGATATTCCTTAGAAGCTTTCCTTGCTGCAAAAGGTTAAATGCCAAGTTTGCAATTTGGGTTTAATGAACACCCAAAAGAGCCAGAAGTCTTTAAATACTTCACCTCAGTACAA
Source organism: Papio anubis (assembly GCF_008728515.1). Taxonomy (NCBI): domain Eukaryota; kingdom Metazoa; phylum Chordata; class Mammalia; order Primates; family Cercopithecidae; genus Papio; species Papio anubis. The sequence continues at coordinate 15,248,262 of NC_044984.1, read as the reverse complement.
ATGGGAAGCTCTAGTCTCTCTTACTGTTAGAAAAGGGGCCTGCTTTATTTTGTTCTCCCCCTCCCCACAAATTTGCCTTCATCTCCTTAATTTCTACATCATAATAGAAAAAGACGCTCATTATGCTTTCACTTGTCCTTAGAGCTGAAAGATCTACAGAATTATAAAGTTGACCCAAAGCAAACACCGAAAGAGCTTAGAATCCTCACGTTGGCGTTGACACTCGTGATTAGCTAAATTGCAGTAACTACACAGGCTTCCATTCGGAACAGGATGCATTCACACAGCAGTTTCTTCTCTACTGCCTAGCAACATTATCATTGAGCACCTGGAATAGTTTAGGCATTAAGTGTAATTGGTTTTGCTTTACATAAATCTGTAGCTTTGTAAATAAGCGGAGCATTTCAGCTTCTATATAACACCAATTAACTTAAAGGGATGCGTTGTTTGCAGAAGCCTGCTGGGTTTCATACTGTATTTCTCCAGTAATATGCTCAGTGGCGGGCGAAGTTCTGTGTCCCTGCAGTGTTCCATTTACTCCAGCCACTTGGTGCCAAGGGTCTGTACCCAGCCACTCATTTGCTCCATTTTTCACGTGCGGCAAAAGGTTGGAAAAGTGAAGACTTCCCTAAGAAGCACCTTCTGTGCTCTATTTCTGTCCATGATCAAGGCCTGAAATGCAAGGTATTTGAAAATGTTTTCTGTGACCCGCAGAGCACAGGTCTGACCCCATCTGATTCTGTTCACAACTGACAGTAACATCTCTTTTCTCTTCCTTTTTCTCTTGTAACACTTCAATCCACTGTAGCCAAAAGTCACTACATTGACCCTGTATACAAAATTAAGAAAACCATACTCTTATTACATAAATGTATAAGTGAAAATGGTTTTCATCAGAGTGATTTCATCATTTCTTTAATAGCACAAAATAACACGCAGAGATCTGCTCCTGAAAGTAGGTAAATGTTCCCAAGCTCCGTGGGTATTTCTCCTTATTTCCTCTTTATTCAGTTTAATCCCTTATCTCTCATACATATCCCCTTCAGGCAATCTTGATTTATAGCATTCATTCCACCCTAACCAACCTTTAATTCTCTTGGTTTCTGAAAGTGTTTTATCAACTATCTGAGAAACAATATCACCAAATAACAGCTCATAATTCCAAAAAGTTTTCTATTATAATATTGCACGATTTACAAATTGAAGGAGAGAAAATAATCCCTTCTGAAAACTGTCAGGATCCCTTGTTTTATGAAAACAAAGCTTCCACACCGGTACTCTGAGCCAGTCAGATGATAGGCATCTACCATCTACCATTCTCTCACTACAAGAGAAGCCAGCGTACAATTATTGGTCCCAGACTTATAAGTAAAGCCCTCAAATAAAATCAGCAGCCAAGTGATGACAGCACACAGGTGCTGCTAGAATTCAGGTCTGCTTGTAGAGAGCAGGGAAATTAAAAGAACCACTAATAGTAACAACTCACATCTATGTCACCTTTTACAGTTTACAAGTTGCTCTCACACATATTATCACATTTGATTAGCACCACCACTCTGGGAGGTAGGCATACTTTAGCATGTTCATTTTGTAAATGAGAAATTGCAACTCTTGACACCTTAAGTGATTTATCAAGAGTCACAGAGATAGTAGGTGGCACAGACAGGACTTGAACCTTGGTCTGTCTGTCGCTAAAGTGCTAGCTCCTTGTACAACAATACTCATAATGTCACCAACAACGGATCATTCCCCAGCCACTTAGGTGAAACACTCTCTACATCATTCAAAAGGGAACAAGAATGGGAGGAAAGATTATGTCAAGGTTATAGACTCTGACAAAACGGGTAACAAAAAGCAAACATCTTTTTAGCATCTCTTCTCCCTCACTCAGCTCTCCCTGAGGAGCCATACAGTGTCCCAACATGGATCTCAGGATGTCAGAAACGGTCCCTGAAAAGACCTACCCAGACTGAACACCATGGCAGGGGAGGGGTTCTCAATGTCAAAACCATCCTTTATTTCTCTTTTCATCAAACTGACTTGGCTGTGCTACAGTCAATTGCAAACTGCCTTAGAAAAGGCAATTTGAGGGCCAGATGCGGTGGCTCATGCCTGTAATCCCAGCACTTTGGGAGGCTGAGGTGGGCGGATCATGAAGTCAGGAGTTCAAGACCAGCCTGGCCAATATGGTAAAATGCCATCTCTACTAAAAATACAAAACTTAGCTGGGCGTGGTGGCACATGCCTGTAGTCCCAACTACTCTGGAGGCTGAGGCAAGAGAATCACTTGAACCTGGGAGGCGGAGGTTGCAGTGAGCCAAGATCGCGTCACTGCACTCCAGCCTGGGAGACACAGCAAGCCTCTGTGTCAGAAAAAAAAAAAAAAAAGAAAGAAAAGAAAAGGCAATTTGAGAAAAACAAATGTACCCTGAAAAGTATTATTAATATTTATGAAGACTTTTGTAGTACTTGTTAAGTTCGAGATACTGTTCTAAGTGTATTCAATGCATTTGCTCGTTTAATCACAGTAATCCCATGAGTTAAATACAGTGGTTAATTCTATTTTATAGACAAGAAATATGAAAGATGTAGGAGCTAATAACTTTCCAAGGGTTATGCAGACAGTATGGGCAGAGTCAAGGTTTGGACCCAGGACATTTGTCTACAAAATCTGGGGGCCATTCCTCTCTATATAACTGCCTCTCAATATAGCTGTTATCTACAGGAGGTGTTTCTATTCTCCCAGGGGAACTGAATTCCAGGGAAGACAGTGCCTAAGCTTAATCGATCTCAGTAATTTTCTGTCTCAACACATAAGAATATGACCTCTTCCATTGGTTATTACCAGGTTGAAACAACACTGATTCTCAACATTCCTATATTGTCCCCCTTCCTCCCCTTTCAAAAATAATTACTGTCTCCTGCTTACATGTGAAAGTAGACAGATATTCTGAGAAGAAATATTTTACCAGCAACATTCAGTAAGATGAGAGAAGACACATGGTTGGGTGATCTGCAGTGGGAATTGTTATTGTAAGGCAAGGAAAAGAGTTTGTTAAATGGTGTGTATAGTGAGGAAGTTCAAGAAGGAAACCTTGGGGTAAAATGTCAGGTTCTGTAGCAGTGAGTGGGCACATCTGTTTAAGAATTGTTGTAGGCATGCTTTTCTAGTGTTCCTCAAATCACAATGTAAGCCCTGTGTTTCTCATCTGAAACAGTCACAGTTAGATCAAGAGGTTAACTAGGTTCTCTGCTTCCATAACATCTATGCAGACGTTCCTGACATTTCCTGGCTTCCTCCAGACCTGTCCTCCAGCCCTGTTCTCCAGGGATATTCAAAGATAGTGATGATAAGACTTTCTCTTTCTCTCTCCCTCTCTCTCTCTCATACCCTCTCTTTCCCCCTCTCTCTGGCTGTGTGCTCCACTAATGTTGTCTATAGTAGAATAGATGCTGTGTGACAGCCAGGACCATTTCCCCAGGTGATGCATTCTCCCTAGTCCACTCAGAGGCTTTACTAACTATTAAATAATAATATCACCCAAATCCTAATCTATCATTCATCACAGACAGGTTTGAATCCATTTCTTGGCTGACAGTCAGTTTGTTTCTTAAGCTTGCTAAACCACAAGTGACCAAATCTCATATAAATACAGTAATGAGTCAATAGCCTATGACAAGCGCCTATTACCATGGTAGCAGCAAATCAGGAGCACATTTAATGACGTTTATGCAAAGAGAAAGGCAGTGGTTCTACGAGGGAAACAAAATGGAGAAGAATGAGATCAATGGGAGAAAGAGATTTGGCAAAAATTGGGGGGGAAGACACCAGAACATTAAAGATATTACCAGGAAAACCTACATCTCCTCATCATGGTCAGTTTTTATATTCCCCAAGCAATCAACAGAAGCAAAATGAGGAGAGAGGAGAAGACATGCCGAATTTTAAAATAAGTGAAAGAGCTCTCTGTCAGAAATGCCACAGGGGAAATGAGAACTTCAAAAGTAAGAGCAGTGAGTAGCCATCTGGAAATACTGATTTCCCATTTTGGCATAAGGCATAGCACACAGTAGGTGTCTTGCTTCGTCTGAGTTGACTATGACTGGCTCCACCTTGAGCATGCCATATTGCTTTGACCATTTTCCCAAGCATCTCTTACACGAGCTAACCCTGCGTGACCAGTTTCCACTGTGTCTCCAGAAATACAGACTTTTGTTTCTAGTGCAGCTTGTGCAGTTCTGCCTTATTTCATTGCAGCCAACCGTGCCTGAAAGACAGGAACAAACAAGATGGACAAGCATGGCAGTGAAAAAACCATTTTACTGCAATTAGAAGTTCACGGAGAATAAATTATCCTCCATTTCAAGCTGTCCAGCAGTAATTCTCATTAATAATAACACTTCAACAACAGTCTGCTTCCCACATCAACAGTGAGTGCTAGAAACTTTTTCATTGCTCTTGAAGCAGGAGTCACATCCCAGACGGCTAGCCCAGATTGCCATATGCAACACACAAGAGAACGTTTAAATTACAAAGAAGCTTGAATGTAGAACTGGCTGTGAAGTTCACTGGCTAGATAAGCAGGTGAAACAACTCAAAGGGACCCTCTCGTTCAAGCTTTCTCTTCTAATTCATGCTAAATAGTAAATGGATTTTCACATTAGTGAGTAAGTCTACCTAACAGTACAGTTTCCTGAGGTCTGTCCTCTTGCCTCATCAGATATGTCTCTTTCACTACCTTTCCAATACATGGCCACAAGGCTACAGAGAATGTAGGGTCCATGAAGGCAGAGATTTTTGTGAAGATACACACACACACACACACGTACGTGTATATACATATATCCATATATATACACAAATACAGATACACACACATGTATAAATATGAAGTCCCAGTCAGCAGTTGATGCTGGCTATCATCTAGAAGACTCTCCACATGGGAGCTGCATCCCAGATGGTCTCTTCATGTTGTCTCCCTAGATGGGCTACTTTGAGCTTCTTCCAAGCTTGGTGGTTGGTATGCAAGGGCAAGCATCCCAATAAAGAAAGCAAGCCAGGCTGAAATCCCATTGCCTCTTATGTCCTAGCCTCAGGCGCTAAACAGTATCACTACCACTGCATCCTATTTGCTGAGGCAATCTGAAAGCTCTATCTAGATTTAAAAGGAGAGAAAATAGGTTCCGTCTCTTCAGAGAAGCAGCAAGATTCTAGAAATTCATCTGGGACCAGAAACATTATTTAAGTTGAAAGATGAATAGATATCTGCTAGCCAAACTAAGGGCAGTGGCAAGAGCACTCCGGGTCACCTTAGGAAGTAACAAAGCAAAATACCAAAGTGTGCAGTGACACAGCTTCTTCTGGGAACTTCGAGTCATTTGCTGTCACTGGACCACAAGACTCAAGGGCAGAGTAATATGACAGAATTTGTTTCAAAAAGATCACCCAGCCAAAAATGCAAAGGATAAAGTGGGAGGGACTAGACAAGAGTTAGAGAGCCCGATTAGGTGACTATTGCAGTATCAGTAAGAGACAATGAGGTCCGGGTTAGGATGGTATTACTCTGGATGGAGAAGAGGGGAAGAGCATAAGAGGTTTAAAGATAGAATAACAGGAAGGAACCATTTATTGAATTTCCTTTCTGCATGTGATTATCTCTTGTATAATTTTCACAATACATTTATATCTTGGCATTATCATAGGCATTTTATGTATAAAGAAATTGAGGCACAGAGAAGTCAAGCTGCTTTCCCATTTTCCTACAAGTAGAGCCACGGTTTGTAGACTCCAGTACTGAAGCCCACACATTTAATTACTAAGCTGTACCGATTGGATGTGATGGTGACAAAGGAAAAAGGAGTCCAGGATCACTACTAGGTCTCTAGATTAAACAACTTAAGTGACTGGTAATGTGACAGAGATAAAGAAATGTAGGAGGATGGGGAAGTGGAATGGATAAGAACATGTTTGTACATAATGAATTTGAGATGTCTGTAGGAAATTGAGTGGAGATTTCGGGTATCTTGTTGGTAATCTAAACAAAGCATAATGGGTTTTGTTCATATGGAAATGGGTTGGAGTCATCAAGCATTTATACTCAAGAAGGATCTTAGAAAACATCTAGCCAGAGTTTTATTTTAGAAATGTTGAATTCTAGGCCCAGAGAGGTAATGTGACTTATCCACAGGTAAACAGTTTTACCTACTTAGCTGGTAAAGCTTCCAGGACCACTGATTCTCAGTCCAACTCAGTAAAGTATGTATTTCCCAAAGAATTATAAGGAAAAAAGAAAAGTTTTCATAATCCAATGCTGGATTTAACAAACTTAATTTAGTTTAATTTCTACAGGACTTCTCAGAAACTTTATTATATGCATTGGGAATTTGCTAAGAAAGGGGTTTGCTATTCACAGTCTTCCAAATTCATAGGGCGACATAATCCTTTACTCAGGGAGCATTTCTCAGCACTGGCCTTCTCTAGACACTTTGGAAAAGCTGGTAGGGTGGAAAGTGCATCGGCTTGGGAATCAGATAGCTTCAGATTTCAACTAAGTCTTTACCAGGTAATAGCTGCGAAGACTTTGGCATGTTATTTAATCTCTGAACTGTAGTCTCCCTATCTGCAAAAGACAAGTAAGAATCTAGCCATCACAGCACTTTGTACATTAACATACATAACACATGTGGCAAAGACCCTCAGACATAGAGACTGGCAATATAAATTAGTCACTTACTATTTTTTCCTTCTCCTAAATCAGTAAATATTTATTTGATATTTTCTATGCTTCCAACCCATTCATGGATATATGTTAACTTTTAACATATTTCTTACTACTATTTAAGAAAAACTAAAAGCATCTGTCTTTTCTATTTATTTTACTCCAAACAAAATTTTTATCCATCAATACCAATCACTTTGACACCAGACCCTAAGTGCATCCAATTGTGGGGCTAAAAGAGATGAAGCAGCAGAAATCTTATTTATCAGAACAAAATGTCCTGGTCAATTCATCACAACAAGTCTTCAGTTCATGGAATTTGGAATTGCTCCAAATACACAAATAACAGGTCTCTTCTTCATTGGCACTGATAATTAAATTTAAAATGGAGTTAGAGCATCATACAATCACCACATACAGATGCAAAGAAGCAAATAAGTTCTCGATTGCACATTGAATGCTTGTAGAAGAGTTGTTCTTTAAAAGAGTGCAAGTTTTGGTAGCATTCACTTTGTTCCTCTTTAGTGAACAGCAGATGTTGAATTCATCTGTCTTCCCGCTTAAGCCTCTTAATAATGAGTGAAATTAGGTCCACTTATCTGCCATGCTTGCCAATGGTTATGCCCCCATTCTTGTTTGGAAGGCATGCAGCAAGTCAATAAACAGAATTGAGCCCACGTGCTGTGAGTCTAACCTTGGTAAAACACTACACAGGATATCAAAGAAACCAATCTCACCCTAAAGGCACTTAAAAATCTCCTTTACCAGATTGAATATTCATTAATGAAATAAATAAAAAATAAGTTGTATGATCAAGTGTTAAAATGCATGCTATAACAAAAGAAAGAAAACTAGACATTAGGCATCACCTAATAGAAGCACACACCACCATCTAAGAAGTAGATTAAGCCTCCTCCAGATCCAACTACCAATTTACAGGAAAGACAGGGGAGGTAGGAACATGTTAAATGACACTGCAGGGATACAATAAGCAAAATCAAGACTAAGGGAGACTCACAAGATGAAAAACTCAATTTCTGTCACAAAAACATTTTTTAAAAAAGAGAGAGAAGAGCCATCTTTAGAAAGCTAAAATTACATCAACCAATTCCAATATTTAGATTTATTTAGATCTTTAATAAATGAAATGTTTTTAACAATGGGTAAATCTGAAGAGATCATATTTGATAATATTAAGGAATTACTGATAATTGTAGGTGTGATAATGATGTGGTGGTTATGGCTTTTCTAAAGGAATCTTAATCTTTTGTATATCCACATAGAAACACTGATGAATTATACCACAATGTCTAGGATTTGCTTCAAAATAATTTAACCTAAGGGGAAGTTGGTGAGAGTTTAGATAAATTAAAATTGGCTGTGAATTGATAAATGAAATCAGGATTTGGATACAGAGAAGTTCACTGTGAAATCCTCAGTCCTTTTTGCATATTTTAGATATTTTATAATAGAAACTTTTTAAATGTGCTATAAATGCAGTCAGTATGTCAATGACATAGGCAATTAGTTGTTTAATAGACTTTTTTTGATAATCCAATTTTCTCATCAAATGTTTGGAATATCCACTGTCAAAACTAAGGGAGAAGGAAGAAGAAATAAAAAACATATTGAATGTATGCTTGGCCCCAGATTTCAAAACTATAGTTAAATAATCTTCCCCAAATCTAAGATAAAGGAACAACATCTAACTCTCACCTTTCCTATTGACTGTGCTGCCTTGAAGTGATGAATCCAAGTTAATAAAGATCAAAAATTGCATGCACCAGATGAATTTTGGTTTTTACCCTGAGGACATATAATAACTCTTTGGTATCTGATGAAGGAAGGCATGTATCCAGAGGAAGTCCCATATTATTAAGTATATTTCTTGGATTTTATTCTTTATCCTGAAAAGAATTTTGCTCCTATGTATAGCTGAATTGGATATGGATGAGGTTTAAACAACCAGAAATAAGTATTCTTCTCACCCCCACATATGCCAATCATAAAAACAATTACTTCTGTGCAAATCTAGTTGAAGGTTAAAGACATGATGGCTTAGAAATATTACAGGGAATGGGCCAGGGGTGGTGGCTCATGCCTGTAATCCCAACACTTTAGAAGGCCAAAGTGGGAGGATCACTTGAGGTTGGGAGTTCAAGACCAGCCTGGCCAACATGGCGAAACCCTGTCTCTACTAAAAACACAAAAATCAGCCGGGTGTGGTGGCACATGCCTGTAATCTCAGCTACTTGGGCGGCTGAGGTATGAGAATCACTTGAACTCGGAAGGTGGAAGTTGCGGTGAGCTGAGATAGACCCACTGAACTGCAGCCTGGGTGACAGAGCAAGACTCCGTCTCCGAAAAAAAAAAAAAAGGAAATATTACAGGTAAAATAAAAAGAAAGAAGGAAAAGGAAGGAAGGAAAGGAGTGACAGAAGAAGGGACGGTGAAAGGAAAGAAAAATTGACCCTTCTCAGCAGAATACAGAACATTTTAATTTAGTAAGTTTGGTGCAGCTGTTCTCATAAACCCATGAAGAATAAAGCCAATTGTCCATTAAAGATTTACCAGCCATTTCTAATCTTCACTGTGCAAAATGTCCATTGGAGATTTCCCTATACTAGTTGGTGACGAGTACTCTTCCTTTCAAAGTCATTTATGGTCACTGAGGAATCTGAATTGTAAGAAATGGGCTGTTGGTTATACAACCAAAAATTTACATATGATTACTGACTTTGTTAGATCTCAACTTGTCCCAAAGCACTCTAACAGGACATTTAATATGTGCAAAAAAATGTTTAAGAAACTATCTGAAAAGTTAAATAAATGGCATCTTAAAACCAGATTACCTCCCTTAGTTTTTGATAGCATAAAGGATGTTTACTTGGGAAATGTGACTTTTCCCTCTTAACCCATTATCTCCAGGTTTGCAAAAATGCAGACAGTAAAAAAACAATATTTCCAGTCTTCTGAGATAGCTAAACTAGCAAAATCTAGAAAACTCCAGTTAACACTCAGAAATACCAAGCCTAGCTCAAATAGTTCGATTATTCATATTCACATTAATTATTTCCAAGATACCGATCGAGTGTGGTGGCTCACACCTATAATCCCAGAACTATGGGAGGCTACAGCAGGAGAACTGCTTAGGGCCAGAAGTTTGAGACCAGCCTGGACAACACAATAAGATCCTATCTCTACAAAAAGAAAAAGAAAAAATTAGTCAGGCATAGTGGTGTGCCTATATTGCTAGCTACTCCGGAGGCTGAAGCAAGAGGGTTGCCTGAGCCCAGGAGTTCAAGGCTGCAGTGAGCTATGATCACACCACTGCACTCCAGCCTGGGCAACAGGTGAGGTCATCTCAAAAACACAAACAAAAAAAATATTGACAACCTGATATGCCAAGCACAATACCTAGTAATAAAATGGTGATGAGGACAGAACAGAAAAGAGCACACAGTCTAAAGAAAAGTCAAGGTGGTCCCATCTGCTACCTAAAAGATGAGCATAATTTAACCAAATGAGGTGAGACACTTGGCAGCCTCCTTACATGACTACAGAAACTCCTCAGAGATCTAGAATTATTCTTGCAGGGTCCCTGTGAAGGGGCCTTATCCTCTTCTCTCCACCGCATCCAGGATGAGTTTCAATGAGAGTAGAGAAGATAATAGAATCCTTACATTATTTGGAGAATGTAACAGAAGAGAAAACATATGCCCTATGGAACTCTAGGAAATAGCATTTGCATTCATTCAGTCAGCCAGCCAATCAATCAATAAATATTCAGAGAGATCCTGTTGTGTGCCAGGCGAACCTTTACAGGGTTGTTATTGTTTTTTCTACATCACTAAAGCAAGGTGGCAGTAGAGCCAAATGGCTTCAAGAGATGTCTGGGGCAGAGGATCCAAGAGTTCCCTAAGTCTCCAGCACCTCTAAAAGCTGTGGGAGACACACTGATCCTTCCCCCTTTCCCACATTTTTGTGAAACAGAAGTTAGCGCTAAAAGAGAGAGGAGAGTGGGAGTGAGAGCAAGAGAGAGAGAGAACAAGCGACCCCAAATGGGCTTGTAGTCATGACGCAAGGGCAAAGCAGCAGGGAGCAGCGTGGAGGACCAAATGGAAGAATTGTGTATCTCAGGAGAGACCAGTGCAGGACAGGGAATGACCAAGGACTAGATACTAACTCTCCTCTTCACTTGCTTGAGACTGAAAACCTCACAGCTTAGATTAGCACCAGGAAAAAGGAGAAATTAATGACTTGATGGAGCTTAGATCAGAAACACAGCAGACTCAGAAATTCACTTGACTGGTATTATTTATAACCATGGAATAATAGTGCCTCTGAATGTGTATTTAGTAGAGCTACATAAAATAAAGCTACACAAGTATCTTTTTACACAACAAAGATACTTGAAAACACCGACTCACAAGCTGGTATGTGCGTGCGCGCGCACGCGCGTGTGTGTGTGTGTGTGTGTGTATTTTACAAGCACAACCAAATGTTCCTGAATATTGGAACCTTCAGAAGAGTTACCTTGGGAGCCTCTATTTATGACGTTGTCATTTTGTGCTCTTTCTTAAGCCTTCCGCATCATTTTATAAACCATACAAGAAAGGTAATTCTCGTAGTTTATATCGAGTCTCCATTTTTGATTACCAATTGTGGAAGGAAGGAAGGAAGGAACGGAGGAAGAGAGGGAGGGAGGGAGGGACGGACTCAAATAATGGCTTTATTCAACTTGGCACTTGTAGGCTTCTGGCAGTTCCCAAAACTCAACTGATAAATGTTTATTAGCTCTGAATATATTAAAAGGATAAAAGCAATCCCAAAGGTATTTAAGCAATGGCTACTGTGTTGCAATACATGTACTGTTAAGATGACTATTCTGAATGAAAACACTCATTTGGATTTGTTAGTACAGTTGTGGGAAAATAAGGAACAACTCAAAAACAGCCACATCACTGTCATGTGTATTTAGGGCAGCAACAAACATCTCATCTCCGACCGAATGGTTATTTCCCTTGAAGTCTCCTGCTCTCTGTTGCTGTCACTATCTCCACTTTGCCTTCTATTTCTCCACACTTTGAAAGGAGCGTTTTCCAAGGGCCTGCAACATTGGGACTGCCATGTAAGAAGAGAAGACAGCTTAAGAGGGCCTGGGTCACGCAGCCCCTGCTGTCTCTCAAGCAGGTATCTTTGCATTTTTACAAGCATTACTCTTAATCTCATTTTTCATTCCCATCTTGCAACTTTATGCCTTCCTATTGATCTTAGTTCTGCTGCTTAGAGACACCAATGAGAAATGCTGAGAACATTCAATAAATAAAAAATATCCATCCCCTTGTACGTGATTCCTCTTTAAAAATTTGTGCAAGTAAAATAGTGTTATTTCTGCTCCCTGTTAGTTCTTCAGACTAAAAGTTTATGCCCTGAATGTGGAATTAACATTAGGGGATGGGTAAAAGGTGTTCTAAATTTCAAATCCCAATCCTGGTTCTGAGGCCCACTGTTGCCTTTGAGAAGTTGCCTTCTATAATTATTGATTACCTCATACATACTATAATTGAAGTCACATCTACAAAGATCTCAGTTTAGATTGCAGCATATGTGATTTTTCCAGAATGAGACATGCATTTATTTGCATCACTTCTATTTTTTAAAAGTTGTTTAAATGAAAAAACTCTCTTCTACACCACTTATTTTGCTAGTTTGGACTTAACAGGGGATCTTGGTAGATTGGTGCATATTTTATTTAAATGGCCTTTTGTTTAAAAAATACACAAAAACAACTTCAAAGGAGTTTTTATCAAACAGGTGAACCACCTCAGAGATTAAAATTATACCCCTCATCTCCGTACTATGAAAAATTCAGGTAAGTACCATGAAGTAGACTGAAAAGAATCCTGACGTAGCCATCTGGGGCTGTGGGTTCTGATACTAGTTTCCTGACCTACGCAGATTTTATTTTACTCCTCCACGTCCTAATTCTAGAAACTGTGAAAATAAAGGGGCTGATCTTCACTGGCACTAATATTTTCTAGGCTTCATGAATAAAGAGTGAATATACATTTTCACAAGCATCTTGTTTCACTTCCTGACAACTTTAGCTGTCTCTTTTCCTCATTTCTGAGTTGCTTAAGAGTGTTGAAACTATCCTGTCCATGGGTAGCAGAATACTGAGGAGTAGATGCTGAGGGGTTACACTATGAAGCTGTGGCAATTGGGCTCCTTTAAGTTCTAAGGGATTAAAAAAAATACAATCTAACCTGGCATAAAGAAAAATGGAATTTATTGGTTCATGCCATTGAAAAGTACCATTCAGGCTGAATTGTGCCCTACTCTCAAATGTATAGGTTGAAGCCCTAATCCTCCCTCATTCACAAATATGTGATTATATTTGGAGATCAGGTCTTTAAGGAGATAATTAAAGTTAAATGAGGTTATATGGAGGGGCCCCAGTGCCATCTGACTGGGGTGCTTAAAGAAGAGGAAACTGGGACACACAGAGAGACATCAGAGGCACACAGGCGCAGAGAAACGACCACGGTAAGAGGTAGAAAGGGGGTAACCACCTGCAAACCAATGACAGAGGCCTCAGAGGAAACCAACCCTGCCAGAACTTTAACCTTGGACTTCGAAGCCTCCAGAAGTGTGAAAAAGTAAATTTCCGTTGTTTAAGTCACCTATTCTATGGTATTTTTTATGGCAGCCCGAGCAAATCAATACAAGTCCCTTGTAGGGCTAGTTGTAAAATTGGCAGAATCCAGTGAAAAATGAAAAGTAGGAGAAAAGTGTGACTCATGATACCGAAATATAAGGCTTTTTTTCCTTCTGTGGTCTCACTCTTACTTGTAATGGTGGTTTTGTTGTGCAAGTTTTCTGGAGTTTAGGGATGACTTGGTTTTGCTATGTAAGTGTTTCTAAGCAAAGAAAAACTAAAATTTTTAGTTATCAGCATGAATTTTACCATTTATCTGTACATTGTGCAAATCAGCTTTAAATGTAAATACAAGAGCTCTTAAGTCATGTGCAGAACACCAAAATTGCAGAATTTATATTTCATAGCTCATACATGCATATGTACATATATATACCATTTTTACCAGAATAGTGGAAAAGCTTCAAAAACTAACTAAACTGTGATGTTATTTCACTTCTTGATATATATTCTGCCAACATCCTCTATTCTACATTCATCTGTGAGTGAAGAAAGACTTAAAAGGATAAGCAACTCTGGGTTTTTCTTTCTTTCTCTTTCCATCTGTATCATTAATTCCACTGAAAATGATTGAATAATATAGAGAAGTGATATAAAAGAAAGGTTCTAACAGGGCTCTTTGGCCATTTGTTTTTCTTAAAATGTCATGGCCTTCTTTCTGCATTTGAAGCAAGTTCTGATTCCAAGGGAAAGCATGGCTTTCCAGGTTGTCAGCACACCACTTACTCAGCCATCAACATACCTCCTACTTACTTTTGAGTCACTGAACCTCTGCACACTGGGGGCTCTAGGGGGCTAGCTGGAGTTCTGTACTCATAGGTCACTATATGCAAATGGCATGGCAAGGAATGGCAGGCATGCTGATTTCATGTGCTCCTCTGTTCACACACATGCTCCATTATCTCACTGGATTTTATTTACACAATACAAGTTCAAAGATAAAATGTATTAAGATTTTCAACATAGCAACAGCAGAGCATTAAACAAAGCACAAGGCCCTTCTGATCATGGAGCCCTGTGCAAACTGCACAGGATGCATGATGGTGAAGCCAGTCCCAGTCCCTTGAGTTATGGAAAACTCGTGATAAAGCCAGGACTCAACGCCTCTTTTTCCATTATCTGCCTCTACTCTCCTCTATGTTGGCTTCATGTTCAGCTAGGCTCTTATTTCATGGTCACCAGATGGCTGCAGAAAACAAGCTAAAGAGAGCTTCTTTCTCACAAGTTCCAGCAACTGTCTCAGTACCTCTCATTGATCCCAGTCGGTCATGGGAATATTTCTGAGCCAATCACTGTGACCAGAGCAGTATAATTCTCTAATTACCCAGGGTTCTATCCTGCTGCCTGTCTCTGAAGCCGGAGATGGAGACAACTACAGAGGAATGAAGACTGTGAATAGAAAGTTGAATACAGTAGTCTACCAGAGGAAAATTGGAGTACAGTTGCCAAAAATAGGGTAAATGGATGCCAGAAAGCAAAATAAAATCAATATTGGAGACCATTACAGAGGTCCAGATCTGGGATGTCAGGGTAGGAAGCTTAGTGCAATTAAGCAATTGTACTTGATTTTGGAACTGGAAAAGTGATAGAAATTATGCTGATTATTTGTCCATTCCAAGCTAGGACCACCAGGTAAGGTTGGTAGCACAACATATGCTGTGGCTCTTTTCCAAGAAGTTGTGGTATGTGTACAAATTCTGCTCCAAGGTATTCCATTTGGGTGCTCTTTTTAGCATTTTCCCTGTATTCTAGACATTATCACTCCAAATTTGGCATCAAATTATCCTGAAACCCCTCAAAATCATTTCTATTTCCAACTTTTATACAAGAATTGCTTTCAAACATTGCAGTACCCAGCAAAGCAATGGTTTTAGCTCTGTTCTATTCAGACTTAACAAGAGATGTGACCTCTGATGGAATGATTTTTAGGGTACCAGCCTGGTGATGGAGATGGTTAGCAGAAGGAGGTTGAGGGTGGAATTAGAGCAGAGGAGAAAGAGTGAAAACAGGAGGCCACATTTACAGTTATGCAGTGTTTGTTGGATTCCTCCCTGGACCTACTTTAATGGGAGCTCCGGTCCCACTCCGACATCCCACCCAAGGGTGCTTTACAAGTTCTCAAGGAAGAGCTTTCTCCACTCCATGTGGAGTACCTCATTGTTGTGTCATATTGTCACATCTCCTCCCCAACACATACACTCCCTAAAAAGTCACTCAAGAGAGTCCTGTTAGCACAGCTGCAGCATGCACCCACAGTGAGACCACAACCACAAGGATCCTGCTTCCCAATGTTCCAAAGGCCACCCCAGAGACCCTTGTCAGAGCCCCTATCTTGACTGCAAACAATGTCACTCTGCTGAAGTCTTTTTGATGCTATATTCTGAAGCCCTCAATTTCCCAAAGCCATAATTTTGCTCCCTGCTGAAGGGTTTCCCCATTTTGTGCTCCACTCCACCGCACAAATACCAAAGCAGAGCAGCCAGGCACTCTCAGGTCTTGTGAGATATTAGTGGAAACAGGAAAATAGAAATAGTGGACACTACTGTATATGTACTCAAAGCTATTTCAACTACCAAGGCTAGTAGTTAGAGCACGCTTGGGTGCCTAGCACCCTCTTCTCCAAGAATTTCTTGCCTGGACAGAGAATGCACAGAGTTCATAGGTCTCTTGTACAAACAGTTTCCTGGTGAGTGACCTCACTGGCTTGGCTTTGCCAACAGGAGCAGATGTGACCAATGGCCTAAGGTGACAGCAGCGTAGGCTCAAGCTTGGACCACTAGCAGCAAGTTAATTCTGATGATATATTTGGCCAGGATAAGATCTGAGTTTGAAATCTTGTTCAGAATTGAGGAGTTCCAGGATTATAGATCACAGAGACACTACTCTGTTTTTCACAGAAACTTCTGTCATAGGCCGGGTGTGGTGGCTCATGCCTGTAATCCCAACACTTTGGGAGGCCAAGGCAGGTAGATCACTTGAGTTCAGGTGTTTGAGACCAACCTGGCCAATATGGTGAAACCCCGTCTCTACAAAAAATACAAAAATTAGCCTGGCATGGTGGCATGCATCTGTAGTCCCAGCTACTCAGGAGGCTGAGGTGGGAGGATCACTTGAGCCCAGGAGGGAGAGGTTGCAATCAGTCTAGATCACACCACTGCATTCCAGCCTGGGTGACAGAGCAAACTTAAAAAAAAAAAAAAAAAAAGACACTTCTATTATAGAAAGTTGTTTTGGATTGAATTTAGTGTTCTTGAAACATCATGGAGCTGAGTTTATAGAAATGTAATTCTGAACAGGAAGTTAAATGTCATCTGGTTCAATTCCTTCTTCTTGGCATATAAAGAAACTTTTTTTTTTTTTTTTTTTTTTTTTTAGGTAGTGGAAAGGCTGGAACTAGATTCCAGATAATTCTTTCTTTTCTCTCCTCATGGAAAAATCCCAAGAACAACAGAGTGAATATTACTAACACTCATAAAGTTGGCATCTGCCACATTTAGTCCTGGATTATGGAAAATTCGCCCCTGTGTAGTCTAGATCACTCTTTATTCTGTACTCTCAGCAGAAAGATTAGAGAGAAATGTCAAAATCCTGCAAACTTTAATTGGCTTCTATTCCCTAAGTCTGTACGACAAAGCTAAGGTCTAAACAGTGTACACCTTATTTTCCAAAGCAGGTCTCTTCCAGTTTTTTTGTTGAATTTTTTCTGATCTGTGATCCATCGAAAAGAAATGTTTTTCATGATTTTCTTTCTCATACTCACTCTATTTATCCCACAAACTAGGATATAACTCTAGAAAGTTAATGAACTCACATCTCTTTAAATTGCACAGCCCTCTGTGATGTAGCCTCACCTTCAAATGTAGTTCTCCAGAGGTAAGGAAGTGCTTCCACAGAACAGAAAATAATAAAGGTTTAGGCCATTTTAATGATGAAGAGACTGTAGAAAAGTGAGAGTCACAGGAAGACACTCTAGGGACACAATTGGGACCCATGTGATCTTGTCCCCAGGCTACTAGACAGAACCTATATATTATTCAAAGAATAATCCTGCTGGCTCTTGATCTCTCTATATGATGAGATAAAGATCAGACTCTTCTTGAGAGAAGTGTGTATATGTGTGTGTATGTGTATGTGTGTGTTTTGTTCACAGCATTTAGCTCAAATAAATATTTTGCTAATTGTTTGTAACAAATGTAATGCTTCTTGAAAACGTACTAATGTTATTCAATTCTGCTTCCCTCTTTCTGACTAAATGAGGACCTGTGAGACTAGTCCCCTAGGTCACCACTATCAGTGATTTAGTTGTCAGCCTTTCTACTTAAGCTGCCTACCTGGATCTCAATTAGTGCTAATTATTATAGGGACTTCATTACCCACGTGAGGAAATGTCTCCCCTGATAAGTCTATGCTACAGAAAAAGAATTTAAGTGTGTCTGCTTCTGAATCAAACATCCACATTTTCAGTGAGCCTGACATCTCATCTATGAATGGAGTAAGTGGTGAGACTCACATGGTAGGAGTGTACCCCTGTAGTACCAAGTCATGAAGACCCAAAGAGGGTCCTGGTGGGAGTATCTCCTACATTCACCAAGATAAGTTGCCATTGGCATCTGGCATAGCACTGACAGGAAGCCTATGCCATTGCTCATCAAATAATGATCTCTCTTGTCCCCAGCTCTGCTACTCCTCCCCACTAAGTGCTCAGCTTCACCAGAGCTGCCCCCAGTCTTCAGATGAACTTCTGCTGATGTCACCTCTAACGTAGGGCTTCTCAACCTCAACAATACCGACATTTTAGACTGGATGATTCGTTGTTGGGGGTGGTTGTCCTGTGCATTTTAAGATTTTTTGTAGTATTTCTGACTTCTACTCACTGGATGCCCCTAGCACTACCTAGTTGTGATAACAAACATATCTCAAGACATGGCCAAATGATTCCAGAGGAGAGGGGGTCAAGACTACCCTTCTTTGAGTACCAGCTCATCTGGAGTCATAGACAGTGGGGTCAGAAAGAAGCCACAAAGAACCTGGTTCCTAGAGGACGATTTTTAACCTTTTGGTGTCCCAGTATTCTTACAGAATTTGGTGGGGAAATATTTTTACCTAAGATCCATAAATGCATTTAAATATCTAGTATCAGTAAATTTTTATTTCAGAAACCCTCTGAAGCCCAAGAATTAATGATCTGGGGCATTAATTCCTTTATATCAATGCTGATATTTTTCATACAGGCTTCCCCAAGAAGCAAAGTCAAGTCAAAATCGAAAACAAAGTCTGAAAATGCAGAGGTTCAAATACAGAGAAGTTTGTAAGATGGAGATATTTTTAAATAACTGAAGTCTAATCACAAAATGGCTTGGCAAAATTTAAGGCCTCACGAGCTCTACATTTTTCCTTCTTTTCAGAGTGACCTCATCCCTTTGCCTCATTTTCCATTTTTACCTGCATCCTCATCCTTCCCAGACAAGCAACGATTGAAAGAGTGGTAATGGCTCACCTTTATCTAGCACTTTCTTTTTTTTTTTTTTTTAATGTAGATTTTTGATTTCCTAGACATGCCTTCTAAGTAAACCTTAAAAGAATCTGCTAAAATGGTGCTCTTGATGGTAAGTTTAAGTGAAAGAAAAACTAATGTTCATGATAGGATATGAACTCAATGTTTCTCAAAACTTTCTTTTATTTTTTTGTTATACTTTAAGTTCTAGGGTACATGTGCACAACGTGCAGGTTTGTTACATAGGTATACATGTGCCATGTTGGTGTGCTGCACCCATTAACTCGTCATTTACATTAGGTATATCTCCTAATGCTATCCCTCCCCCGCGCCCCACAATAGGACCTGGTGTGTGATGATCCCCTTCCTGTGTCCAAGTGGTCTCAATATTCAATTCCCACCTATGAGTGCAAACATGCGGTATTTTGTTTTCTTTTCTTGCGATAGTTTGCTGAGAATGATGGTTTCCAGCTGCATCCATGTCCCTACAAAGGACATGAAGTCATCCTTTTTTGTGGCTGCATAGTATTCCATGGTGTATATGTGTCACATTTTCTTAATCCAGTCTGTCACTGATGGACATTTGGGTTGATTCCAAGTCTTTGCTATTGTGAATAGTGTGGCAATAAACATACGTGTGCATGTGTCTTTATAGCAGCATGACTTATAATCCTTTGGGTATATCCCTAGTAATGGGATGGATGGGTCAAATGGTATTTCTAGTTCTAGATCCTTGAGGAATTGCCACACTGTCTTCCACAATGGTTGAACTAGTTTACAGTCCCGCCAACAGTGTAAAAGTATTCCGATTTCTCTACATCTTCTCCAGCACCTGTTGTTTCCTGATTTTTTAATGATTGCCATTCTAACTGGTGTGAGATGGTATCTCATTGTGGTTTTGATTTGCATTTCTCTGATGGCCAGTGATGATGAACATTTTTTCATGTGTCTGTTGGCTGTATGAATGTCTTCTTTTGAGAACTGTCTGTTCATATCCTTTGCCCACTTTTTGATGGGGTTGTTTTCTTCTTGTAAATTTGATTGAATTCTTTATAGGTTCTGGATATTAGCCCTTTGTCAGATGAGTAGATTGCAAAAATTTTCTCCCATTCTGTAGGTTGCCTGTTCACTCTGATGGTAGTTTCTTTTGCTGTGCAGAAGATCTTTAGTTTAATGAGATCCCATTTGTCAATTTTGGCTTTTGTTGCCATTGCTTTTGGTGTTTTAGACATGAAGTCCTGGTCCATGCCTATGGCCTGAATGGTATTACCTAGGTTTTCTTCTAGGGTTTTTATGGTTTTAGGTCTAACATTTAAGTCTCTAATCCATCTTGAATTAATTTTTGTATAAGGAGTAAGGAAAGGATCCAGTTTCAGCTTTCTACTTATGGCTAGCCAATTTTCCCAGCACCATTTATTAAAAAGGGAATCCTTTCCCCATTTCTTGTTTTTGTCACGTTTGTGAAAGATCAGATGGCTGTAGATGTGTGGTATTATTTCTGAGGGTTCTGTTTTGTTCCATTGGTGTATATCTCTGTTTTGGTACGAGTATCATGCTGTTTTGGTTACTGTAGCCTTGTAGTATAGTTTGAAGTCAGGTAGCATGATGCCTCCAGATTTGATCTATTGGCTTAGGATTGTCTTGGCAATGCGGGCTCTTTTTTGATTCCATATGAACTTTAAAGCAGTTTTTTCCAATTCTGTGAAGAAAGTCATTGGTAGTTTAATGGAGATGGCATTGAATCTATTAATTACCTTGGGCAGTATGGCCATTTTCACAATATTGATTCTTCCTATCCATGAGCATGGTATGTTCTTCCATTTGTTTGTGTCCTCTTTTACTTCACTGAGCAGTGGTTTGTACTTCTCCTTGAAGAGGTCCTTTACATCCCTTGTAAGTTGGATTCCTAGGTATTTTATTCTCCTTGAAGCTATTGTGAATGGGAGTTCATTCATGATTTGGCTCTCTGTTTGTCTGTTACCGGTGTATAAGAATGCCTGTGAGTTTTGCACATTGATTTTGTATCCTGAGACTTTGCTGAAGTTGCTTATCAGCTTAAGGAGATTTTGGGCGGAGACGATGGGGTTTTCTAAATATACAATCATGTCAACTGCAAACAGGGACAATTTGACTTCTTCTTTTCCTAACTGAATACCCTTGATTTCTTTCTCTTGCCTGATTGCCCTAGCCAGAACTTCCAACACTATGTTGAATAGGAGTGGTGAGAGAGGGCATCCCTGTCTTGTGCCAGTTTTCAAAGGGAATGCTTCCAGTTTTTGCCCATTCCATATGATATTGACTGTGGGTTTGTCATAAATAGCTCTTATTATTTTGAGATACGTTCCATCAATATCAAATTTATTGAGAGTTTTTAGCATGAAGGGCTGCTGAATTTTGTCAAAGGCCTTTTCTGCATCTATTGAGATAATCGTGGTTTTTGTCTTTGGTTCTGTTTATATGCTGGATTACGTTTATTGATTTACGTATACTGAACCAGCCTTGCATCCCAGGGATGAAACCCACTTGATCATGGTGGATAAGCTTTTTGATGTGCTGCTGGATTCGTGCAAAATACATTGCAGTATTTTATTGAGGATTTTTGCATCAATGCTCATCAGAGATATTGGTCTAAAATTCTTTTTTTGTTGTATCTCTGTCAGGCTTTGGTATCAGGATGATGTTGGCCTCGTAAAATGAGTGAGGGAGGATTTGCTCTTTTTCTATTGATTGGAATAGTTTCAGAAGGAATGGTACCAACTCCTCCTTGTACCTCTGGTAGAATTCGGCTGTGAATCCGTCTGGTCCTGGACTTTTTTTGGCTGGTAGGCTACTAATTGTTGCCTCAATTTCAGAGCCTGCTATTGGTCTATTCAGGGATTCAACTTCTTCCTGGTTTAGTCTTGGGAGAGTGTAAATGTGCAGGAAATCATCCATTTCTTCTGGGTTTTCCAGTTTATTTGTATAGAGGTGTTTATAGTATTCTTTGATGGTAGTTTGTATTTCTGTGGGGTTGGTGGTGATATCCCCTTTATCATTTTTTATTGCGTCTATTTGATTCTTTTGTCTTTTCTTCTTTATTAGTTTTGCTAGCAGTCAATCAATTTTGTTGATCTTCTCAAAAAACCAGCTCCTGGATTCATTGATTTTTTGGAGGGTTTTTTGTGTCTCTATCTCCTTCAGTTCTGCTCTGATCTTAGTTATTTCTTGCCTTCTGCTAGCTTTTGAATGTGTTTGCTCTTGCTTCTCTAGTTCTTTTAATTGCGATGTTAGGGTGTCAATTTTAGATCTTTCCTGCTTTCTCTTGTGGGCATTTAGTGCTATAAATTTCCCTCTACACACTGCTTTAAATATGTCCCAGAGATTCTGGTATGTTGTATCTTTGTTCTCATTGGTTTCAAAGAACATCTTTATTTCTGCCTTCATTTCGTTATGTACCCAGTCGTCATTCAGGAGCAGGTTGTTCATTTTCCGTGTAGTTGAGCAGTTTTTAGTGAGTTTCTTAATCCTGAGTTCTAGTTTGATTGCACTGTGGTCTGAGAGACAGTTTGTTATAATTTCTGTTCTTTTACATTTGCCGAGGAGTGCTTTACTTCCAACTATGTGGTCAATTTTGGAATAAGTGCGATGTGGTGCTGAGAAGAATGTATATTCTGTTGATTTGGGGTGGAGAGTTCTGTAGATGTCTATTAGGTCTGCTTGGTGCAGAGTTGAGTTCAATTCCTGGATATCCTTGTTAACTTTCTGTCTCGTTGATCTGTCTAATGTTGACAGTGGGGCGTTAAAGTCTCCCATTATTATTGTATGGGAGTCTAAGTCTCTTTGTAAGTCTCTAAGGACTTGCTTTATGAATCTGGGTGCTCCTGTATTGGGTGCATATATATTTAGGATAGTTAGCTCTTCCTGATGAATTGGTCCCTTTACTATTATGTAATGGCCTTCTTTGTCTCTTTTGATCTTTGATGGTTTAAAGTCCGTTTTATCAGAGACTAGGATTGCAACCCCTGTTTCTTTTTGTTCTCCATTTGCTTGGTAGATCTTCCTCCATCCCTTTATTTTGAGCCTATGTGTGTCTCTGCATGCGAGATGGGTCTCCTGAATACAGCAGACTGATGGGTCTTGACTCTTTATCCAATTTGCCAGTCTGTGTCTTTTAATTGGACCATTTAGTCCATTTACATTTAAGGTTAATATTGTTATGTGTGAACTTGATCCTGTCATTATGATATTAGCTGGTTATTTTGCTCGCTTGTTGATGCAGTTTTTTCCTAGCATTGATGGACTTTACATTTTGACATGTTTTTGCAATGGCTGGTACCTGTTGTTCCTTTCCATGTTTAGTGCTTTCTTCAGAATCTCTTGTAGGGCAGGCCTGGTGGTGACAATATCTCTAAGCATTTGCTTCTCCGTAAAGGATTTTATTTCTCCTTCACTTATGAAACTTAGTTTGGCTGGATATGAAATTCTGGGTTGAAAATTCTTTTCTTTAAGAATGTTGAATATTGGCTCCCACTCTCTTCTGGCTTGGAGAGTTTCTGCCAAGAAATCTGCTGTTAGTCTGATGGGCTTCTCTTTGGGTGTAACCCGACCTTTCTCTCTGGCTGCCCTTAACATTTTTCCTTCATTTCAACTTTGGTGAATCTGACAATTATGTGTCTTGGAGTTGCTCTTCTCGAGGAATATCTTTGTGCCGTTCTCTGTATTTCCTGAATTTGAATGTTGGCCTGCCTTACTAGGTTGGGGAAGTTCTCCTGGATGATATCCTGAAGAGTGTTTTCCAACTTGGTTCCATTTTCCCTGTCACTTTCAGGTACACCAATCAGATGTAGATTTGGTCTTTTCACATAATCCCATATTTCTTGGAGGCTTTGTTCATTTCTTTTTACTCTTTTTTCTCTACACTTCTCTTCTTGCTTCGTTTCATTCATTTGATCTTCAATCGCTGATACTCTTTCTTCCAGTTGATCGAGTCAGTTACTGAAGCTTGTGCATTTGTCACACAGTTCTCCTGTTACGGTTTTCATCTCTATCAGTTCTTTTAAGGTCGTCTCTGCATTGATTATTCTGGTTATCCATTCATCCATTCTTTTTCAAGGTTTTTAGTTTCTTTGCGCTGGTTACGTAGTTCCTCCTTTAGCTCTGAGAAGTTTGATCGACTGAAGCCTTCTTCTCTTAACTTGTCAAAGTCATTCTCCATCCAGCTTTGTTCCGTTGCTGGCGATGAGCTGCATTCCTTTGGAGGGGGAGATGCACTCTGATTTTTTGAATTTCCAGCTTTTCTGCACTGCTTTTTCCCCATCTTTGTGGTTTTATCTGCCTTTGGTCTTTGTTGATGGTGATGTACTGATGGGGTTTTGGTGTGGGTGTCCTTTCTATTTGTTAGTTTTCCTTCTAACAGTCAGGACCCTCAGCTATAGGTCTGTTGGAGCTTGCTTGAGGTCCACTCCAGACCCTGTTTGCCTGGGTATCAGCAGCAGAGGCTGCAGAAGATAGAATATTCCTGAACAGCAAGTGTTGCTATCTGATTCTTGCTCTGGAAGCTTCGTCTCAGGTGTGTACCCCACCGTGTGAGGTGTGAGGTGTCGGTCTGCACCTCGTGGGGGGTGTCTCCCAGTTAGGCTACTCAGGGGTCAGGGACCCACTTGAGCAGGCAGTCTGTCCGTTCTCAGATCTCAACCTCTGTGCCGGGAGATCCACTGCTCTCTTCAAAGCTGTCAGACAGGGGCATTTACCTCTGCTGAGGTTTCTGCTGCTTTTTGTTTAGCTAGACCCTGTTCCCAGAGGAGGAGTCTACAGAGGCAGGATGGCCTCCTTGAGCTGTGGTTGGCTCCACCCAATTTGAGGCTTTGTTTACCTACTTAAGCCTCAGCAATGGCAGGCGCCCCTCCCCCAGCCTCGCTGCCTCCTTGCAGTTAGATCTCAGACTGCTGTGCTAGCAATGAGGGAGGCTCCATGGGCGTGGGATCCTCTGGGCCAGGTGTGGGATATAATCTCCTGGTGTGCCATTTGCTAAGATCCTTGGTAAAGTGCAGTATTAGGGTGGGAGTTACCTGATTTTCCAGGTGTTGTGTGTCTCAATTTCCTTTGGCTAGGAAAAGGAATTCCTTTCCCCCTTGTGCTACACAGGTGAGGCGATGCCTCACCCTGCTTCAGCTCTTGCTGCTCGGGCTGCACCTGCAGACCAGCGCCATGTGTCCGACACGCCCCAGTGAGATAAACCCAGTACCTCAGTTGAAAATGCAGAAATCACCTGTCTTCTGTGTCACTCACGCTGGGAGCTGGAGGCTGGAGCTGTTACTATTCAGCGATCTTGGGCGTGCCCCATCTAGCACTTTCTAAGCAGACACTGTTCTGAGCACTTTTACTTACATTCATTCATTTCATTTTCACAACCTATGGGACAAATACCATTTTCTTTCCCATTTTACAGATGAGGGGAACAAAACCACTTGGCGATTAAATTATTTTGCCAGAGTCACACAGCAAATAAATGGCAGAGCCAAAGGTCAAACTTAGGCTGGTCCTAGAGTCCATGCTCTTGTCCCCTCTAACCTCCAAACTATGTGTGGCCCACAGTCCTAAATGCCCACTGGGTAGTGGTTATCTGTTGGTTAAAGGAAATTTTCATATATTTCCCAGGATATGTGAATACAGCAATCAATACTACACACACTTAGCCAATTTTGTTTCCTCACCGCCTCTCTCTACCCCCAGTATCCCTGTCTCATCACCTCTCTTCCCTTAGAAGGAATGTAAAGCTTTGTTTCCTCACAGCACCCTGACTAGTTTCCTCTGGTTAATTCAAATGACTCAGACTTCATTCACCAAAGTTTGGTCCAAGAACCATCTGAGTATGAGCCACGAATAGTGATTATTAAAAGTACAGATTCTTGAATCCTACCTTAGATCCGCTGAATC
The DNA here is from genome assembly GCF_008728515.1 of Papio anubis. Taxonomy (NCBI): domain Eukaryota; kingdom Metazoa; phylum Chordata; class Mammalia; order Primates; family Cercopithecidae; genus Papio; species Papio anubis. The sequence continues at coordinate 15,222,413 of NC_044984.1, read as the reverse complement.
AAAATCTCCAGGAATGAGGACCAAGACTCTGTACTGTAAACAAGCTCTGTGAATGAATTTCCTACACACAAAAAATGAGCTCAACTGAGACTTTTGTGGTGGGTAATTCAACTGATTAGGGCTAATTATGTTGAAGTTCAATTCTCAGACAGAAGAGCCAACTTTGCTTGGCAGTTTTACTCTGGACCTTTCCTTATTTAGCCATCTTCCAAATTATAAGCAGCTAGAACACATGAGGACATGGAGAGACAGTTTGGATAGACGAAGTCAAGCTAGTACCCAAACTGAAAAACTAATTTCAACTGCATCATTTTTATTGCAATGGGAAATATTCTTTTCCCATTGGCAGTTATTGAATGAGTAAAAGGGCCTAACTATAATCAGGACATAGGATAAGTGTCCAAAAAAGGAAAACATCAATGAGACTTTATCCCAGTTCTTGGTAAACTCATGTCTGTGTCTAAGGCACAAGGATCTTAAAGGCAGCAGAGCTTGCACTTTCCTGCATGCAGAATCTTGCATGGTTACATTGTGAGTATACTGTTTTCCCAGCAGGAACTGAGTGCTGGACTGCTCCTTAGTTACAAACAAGTTTTATTGTTTTCCCCAAATGAAAATAAAATAGTCTAGTGGTAGAATAGAATCAGAGAAACAAAACATCATTGAAAGCTCTCAATAGGCTAGCTAACCCCAATTTACAAGAGTTATGCCTTGGTCATGGACCCCAACTGGATCCATGGATGATCTCTTTATATGCCCAACTCCTGATCTACCAAATCTCTCAGCAGTTTAGACTCAACTGAGCCAAAGCTAAAGATTTAGAATCTTACTCTCAAGTCATTCAAATCAGACCGTATCTCTAAGTTAACTTTCATTTAAGTTGCCAATGCCAGAAGTACTATCTGATTTTTTTTGGCAGGGAGGTTGGTTGGGGGGGGCGGGGGTTGTTACTGTTAAATTGCTAATCTATATAGAGATATTGGTGCTACTGTAGAGAATACATAGCCAAAAAACAAAGTTAGCTTCCTCCTCTTTTGAGAAATATTAATTAGGAGCCTGGCAGTCAGTGCTCAGAAGGGAGCATGAGTTCTCTCCCCATAGATGAGCCCCAGTACTGTCTTCCCAGCAGGAACTGAGTGCCGGGAATGCTCCTTAGTTACCAGCAAGTTTTATTGTTTTCCCCAAACGAAAATAAAATAGTCTAGTGGTAGAATGGAATTAGAGAAACAAAACTTCATTTGAGAGCCTGATGGAGTCTTTTAGGAGAAGAAAATCCTCTGTTTTCCATATTCTCTGAATGTTTCAGACCCTAGGTGAAGAAGAAATGACCCTAATTCTACTGCACTTTTTCCTCTCACTTTGTCTTCTATGCTACCAAGAGATTGATGGTGCAAAGTCACTTTGTCTCAACTTTGCACGGAGTTCTGTACTTCAGCTAGTCGCCAATAAAGAAATTCAGTTCATTCACACTCTCCTTTCTTTTCTCTAAATCCTAAGAATTAGCTAAGTATCTGTAGTACTTTTCTTTTAAGAAGGTTCCACTTTCCAAGGCTTTGGGATTTTTTTCCTTTTTAGGTGAGGCATTCACTAGCTATGTATAATTCTCCCTTTGGGACAATTGCAAAGAGGGAGCTGATGTAGTTAAATAATTTTTATTAACTCTGAACAGATAATAAAATATATTGTAAATAACACTAAATCCTTCTATTTCCATTTTAACTAGACGAAAGATCTTTTGAAGTTATAAAATCCTTATTTAACTTTTCATTGCCTCCCAAATTCTTAAGAAATTTGACAGTTATTCTGTAACCACTGTGTCCTAGGCTATTTCATATAAAAAACATAATTTAAGTTTTCCAAGAAATCTGAGGAAAGCACTATATCACCCCATTTTACAGACAAGGGCCCAAGATTCAGAGACACAAAGCATACTTGTCACATATCATGAAACAAGTAATAGAAATTAGATGCAAATCCTGGTCTTAACTCTTAAGTCCATGTTCAGTCAATTGCCCCACTGCTATTACTGACCAGTTACAACTGCTGAGAATAAAACAGTGATCAAAATTCAGACCTTTCACCATGCTAAAGAATATCATATACATTTTATCCTTCATTCCCAGGAAGTAGTTTCTCATGTTTGCTGCAAAGTTGTCATGCTCATTCTCCCATGTTCTCACCGTTTTCAACTCATATTTGTTTCACTTCTGATGATTACAGTAGAAGTATCCTCAGATCTCCTCCCCTTTTAGAGCTTTTTAGGGAAAAACAAAAAAAGCAATTGGAGAAGATTACAGAAGTAAATATGCAATGACATAGAATGACATAAGCCCAATAATTCCTCTCACTGAACTCAGTCTTTTAAGTCACCCATTTCTAATCAGCTCTGCTATTGCCAGGGACAAACAATCCTGCCAAACACACCCAGAACTCTTGCAGGATGTTTCTGAAGGTTCCCTGGAAAATGCATTGTTTTTATAACTGCCAGTTAAGTGATGCCTTAGCTGCATTTGAGGAAGAGTGGGGACATCCAGTGGCCATGTGGGTTGATAACAACTGAATTCTCCATACAAAGATATGTTGTGATTTTGATAGAGACTCCTATATTGCAAAAGACCTTAAAAGATTTCTGGTTTTGATAATTTTTTTAATTATTATACATGGGACTCTTTGGTTACCAGTGTATCTTCACCTAGAGTTCAGTTGGCAGGTGTAGCTCCCCAAATAATCTAATTTGTGGACACCTGGGTCACAGTCTACTGCTCAAAATTATCTACCACATCAAACCAAGTACCAGATAATGTTAATTTCTTCCCCCACCTTCCCCCACAAAATATCTGATCATAACAGGCTGCTTACATGGTTCATTTACATGGATGACCTTCTGGCCTCGGGCGCAAAGAATACATTAGTATTGAAAGGAGTCTTATTTTTGTCAATATAAAGAAAAATGAAAAAGTTTCAAAGGGTCAAGAGGTCACATTGACTGGCTAGCACAATTTGGGAACTGAAATCAGGGAGGAAAGAATACACATGTCTTTTAGTCTCCCTAGAACAATGTTATTGAAAGCTATTTGGTGGTCCTCTGATACGAGATGAAATACTTAGTCAATATAAAACAGTATATAAACGCTATTCCCCTGGAATGTAATTTGATTGTTATGCTTGTGATTTTCCCCCATTACACGGGAAATTTTAAAACTATTCTAAACCCAATATTCAGACTCTTATGTGAATAGGTCGGGTAAAGGACAATCAGAACAGGTTAAGAACAAGGGAATACAGGCCGGGCACGGTGGCTCACACCTGTAATCCCAGCACTTTGGGAGGCCGAGGCGGGCGGATCATGAGGTCTGGAGATCAAGACCATCCTGGCTAACACGGTGAAACCCCATCTCTACCAAAAACAAAAAAATTAGCCCGGCGTGTGGTGGGCGCCTGTAATCCCAGCTGCTCGGGAGGCTGAGGCAGCAGAATGGTGTGAACCCGGGAGGCGGAGCTTGCAGTGAGCCCAGATCGAGCCACTGCACTCCAGCCTGGGCGACAGAGCGAGACTCCGTCTCAAAAAAAAAAAAAAGAAAAAGAAAAAAAAGAACAAGGGAATATAAATTGATCTATCTGCTCTCCAACTGGCTTAACTCAGGGGCAGCCTCCTCAAACAAGTTGTGAATAGAGGTATCTAGCTTCAATGGGCTTTCTCAGTTTTGGTCCTTCCCCTTGCTCTCTGCAACACCTCACTGCAGAGCCTGATGGGCTTGCCCTGGATGCCATTCTCTAACTTTCCTTATCTTTCCCATTAATTATCAAAATTTAGCATCATATACAATCACAGAATTGTAGCAACACCTTGCTTGCAGTGAGGTGTTCCTAATCAAAAAGGAAATTAGTGAATCTTTTGAAATTAAAGGGTAAAGAACAGATGCTGGTTCCACAGAGTTATTGCTCCGGAGGAATTTCTCCCTAATAGAAGACAATGCCTTATCACCTGAAAATAACTGCAGTGTTGGAATTTCAGGTATAATGGCAGGTGTTCAAGCAGTCTGTCTCAGAGTTTTGCAAATCCCACCATGTAGACTCTCAGCTATAAATAAAACCAATCCCAATTCTTATCGCATTAAAAGTAATCAGTAGAAATCTGCATCCTGGCATTCCTTAAATCCCTAGATTTTTTCTTGAAAACAGTATTTTGAGATTCAGACACAGTACCTAACACTATTGTCAACTCACCTTGAATACAAAGTTCATGATGACAGTCTACCACTTAATAATTCTTCTAGAATATATTTACTTTAAGTTCTGCCGTTTCTATTGCAACACATCTCTGTGGTAACACAATGTTAGATTTTAATATTGCTTTGGAAAGACTAAGGATCCAGAAACCAGTGTTCCAGCTCTGACTCTCCCACTCATTGACCATCTGACCCCATGTTAGTCAATGCACATTTTGTGCTTGGCTTTCTCATCTGGAAAGTGAGTAAATTGGAAGATCTATAAGAGTGTACCATTATAAAACATTTTCTCATCACATTCCCTTGTTTGTAACTGATCTATATCTGAACAGCATTAAGATTGTACAAAAAGTTATCTGACGCCTTGAGGTCTTTGTAAGAGTCTCTTTCTAAAAGAAAGAACTACAGAAGTTTCACTATCAAAAAGATCCTCTGTAATTAGGAAATCATACGTCAACATTTAGGCTAAATATATTTAGCACAGAAATGCCTCATGGTACACCCTCCTCTAAACTTCCAAAGTACTATATTCTGCCTCCTATTTTATGTGAGATGTGGAAAAAAAGGTCAAAATGAGAACCCGGGAATCTTGCATCCTCATTTTCTACTGTAAACACTATGAAAGGAAAAAAAAAAAAAAAAAAAAAAAAGAGCAATGATATTGCTCATGTCATGGTTCTCCACAGTTTGCCATAGCATGCATTTGAAGATTGTTCCTATTTCTCTCCTGCCAATACGGGAACGGGAAGCAAATCAGCAATAAGGGCTATCACAAGAATTTGCTTTCTCTGTCGTAAGCAGAGCCATTCCATTTCTTGCCTGAAGTTTAACTTGATTATGCATTCATTAAAGACGAGTGATGGTGATGATTAAACAAAAACATCTTTAAAATGCAGAGTTCATTTCAGCCCATTTGGTTTTGTTACACACAAATTGGATTTGCATTGCATCCTGCACAGCAGGTACTCCACTTGAAATCAAAGACAGATGCTTTTATGGGATTAAAAGGAAAACCTAGAGGAGGGGGAGTGTGTTAGAGATTGAGATATTTTGCATTTCGGTAATAATGGCTCCAAAATGAAATAGTGATCATATTGCTGCATTACCCATATAAGTGTTTGGGCTATAATTAAAAGGAAACAAGAATCCCCATCATAACTTGAATCATTGTCAAAGAAGAACATTTAATTTGCAGGGGGAAAAATGATTTTTCCCATAAATGTCTAATAATACCTTAGCATATTTGAAATTTAATCATAAGTGGCTTAGAATTAAACCATTTGAATTATTACTGAAACATTTCAAGTGGTGACATTAAATGCTTTGTTTGAAATTAGCCATTAATTCAAAAGTCTTCTCCAGAGCTGCTGTGAGAGTTTAACTCCTTATCTGTAAACAGTAGTCCCTGATTCTCACACTATCATTAATCTTCATGCCTCTAGAATATTCACATTGCTGACTATTTACTCTGGCACCTTTGGTTAAATTATTCTGAATGCTACAATTTTAGAATTGATATCATCTGCTGTTTTAAAAGTATAATACAATTGTCAGCTTCTTGGATATATGTTGGGAATGCTGACCAGTTTTCTTAGAAAAAAGTCAGAACTGATCAATCCCCAGTGTAATTCACCTTTCCATTGCCTCCAAGAAGCTTTATATGGTCAATCTGGTTACTCTCCTGCAGAGTGCCTGACTCTCTAACAGGGTTTTATTAGCATTTTTCATCTTTTTGATGATGTATCTCGTAGATTGATTGTACTGATGGCCCCAATTATTGACCTCCCTATATCCAGGCTCTTTGCACTGTGAATCTGTCAATCCTCTCATGAAGTGGTGTCATATATTTCCCCACCTCTTGGGTAGGTTTGTGACTTACTATGGTCAACAGAGCTTGGTGAAAAGGATGGGGTGCTAGTTCTAAACCTAGGCTCCAGAGGCCTTGTACATTCAGTTCTTTCTCTTGAACTCCTGCTTCTGTAAACAAGCCCAGGCTAGCTTGATGAAAACTGAGAGCTATGCGACCCAGTCACCCCAGAACTCCTGCCAGTATCCAACCTAGCCCCTAGAAGCAGAGCTGCCCAGCCAAGCTGCAGCTGACCACAACCAAGACCAGAAGAACTGCCTGGCTGAGTCCAACACACACACAAAAATCATTAATTTGAGTAGTGCTTTACCATAAAGCAATGGGTAATGATACTTACACAGGTCAGATTTTTTTTTTTTGAGAGGGAATCTCGCTCTGTCGCCCAGGCTGGAGTGCAGTGGCCGGATCTCAGCTCACTGCAAGCTCCGCCTCCCGGGTTCACGCCATTCTCCTGCCTCAGCCTCCCGAGTAGCTGGGACTACAGGCGCCTGTCACCTCGCCCGGCTAGTTTTTTGTATTTTTTTAGTAGAGACGGGGTTTCACCGGGTTAGCCAGGATGGTCTTGATCTCCTGACCTCGTGATCCGCCCGTCTCGGCCTCCCAAAGTGCTGGGATTACAGGCTTGAGCCACCGCGCCCGGCCAGGTCAGATTATTTTAAGTAGTATTCGATTTGGACTTTAATGATGAATATCATTTTCAATGCTGAGCACAATGCCTATAACGTGTTCAATAAATATTTATTGATGTATAGGTGGGTAGAGATTTATTTATCTATTTTAGGCTATTAATATGTTCTCATAAACTCTCACGGCATGTAACTGTGCCCTCCATGCTTTGGAAGAATGCTTAGGAGAAAATAGAAAAGAACATTGTATCCCCCCTCTTTTTTCCTCACTGAGAATATCACATGAAAGGTGACCCAGGAACACAGATAAAGAACTTGTTGGGAAGAAAAGTCAGCCTCATCTTCCAACATTTTAACTAGCCTGAAAAATTTACACAAAATCATACCTAGATGAAGCTTATCATTTCAAAATTCATGTGGAAGATAATCCCACAATCAAGGCTGGGTATCACCTTCCAGTGATGTGCAAATCTCTGAAAAGTATACTTCCCAAAACGTTGAACCTACTGAAAGATAGAAGCGGATAAAATTTTAGAGATCATCTTGACCAAACTCTCACTTCACACAGAAATCTCCACAGAAAATTCCCCCGGAAAGTAATAATTGTAAGTGGTAACCAACATATAATGTGCACCTACTAATTTCTAGGTCCTATTCTAAGTATCATCTATGTACTGATTATTCACAAAAATCTTACGCAGTAAGTACCATTTTAAGTTGGGGAAAATGGACTCAGAAAGTTTCAGCAACATGTCCAAAGTCACACAGCTTGTACATGGCCGAGATGGAATTCAAACTCTTAAGAGTCTACTATCTTAACTGTGATAGGGTTTCTCACTGTCAACAACTAGAGCCATTTATTGAAGAAATCAGCCAGCTTTTGGTGAGGTAAGTTCTCCCCTTCCTTATAAATACTTCAGCAGAGGCAAAACCTCTGAGAACCCATGTAATATAATGGCTCAAGCTCAAATCTCCCACACTGTCATTTCCACACATTGGATTTATTTCCAGCCTTTAGAGCAGCAAAGGAAAATTCTGCTTTCTCTTACACATGACAGACCTTCAAAGAGGTGACCTTTTCCCTCTCATTCATTCTTTATCCAACATAGTTTTCATGTTCTTCGCTAACTTGATTAGCCTCCTAATGAAATTTCTATAGCCTTTCACTACCTAGCTCACCATTTTAGTTCAGGAGACTAGCCATCTTTGCAGCCTAAAATAGCGTCTGGTTTTTATATGTGGTTGGTAGGTGGTTGGTAGGTGGTTGATCAATTAGATGATTTTAAGTAGGAAAAAAATCAAGTCTGAAAACTTATATCAAACACTGAATTACTAAAATTAGAAATATTTTAAGCTATCCTGTATACATGGAGTTATATATTTTCGTTCTTTACCAGAGTGTAAGGCTCCAGTTAAAGCTCAAAAGGACACATGAGATGGGTACATTACCAGATTCAAAACAATTTTATTGTTAGCCTATCATAAACATACAGAACTCAGAAAATGGTACAAATCAATTTATTTCTCCAGGAGTACCTGCTGTGAAGGATGCAATGCAAAATCTATTTATTTTGCCTCTCAGTTCATCCAGAATCTGACAGGTAACCTACATGACTTCTCACTGAGGGTCCATTCCCAACGTTCCACATCCATTTGGGTGGTACATCTATGTTCTAAAGTCATGATGTCCATGTTCTTAGTATGGACATGGCACCAATAGTAAAGGTTTCTTCCAGATTCTTCAAAATGAAGCATCTAAAGGACCAATAAATCTTTGTTTTGCTAATACGGATCAATTCTCACCGAAGAAATTAAAGGATTGTTATGCCAACAAAGTATCTGCTTTATTTGTTGTTTCCTTTTTTTTTATTTTTTAACAAAGTCTTTGTCTATAAGCTACTGGCACTTTACAATAACCACAGTTTACATTCATGTATTTCATTCATTTGTATTTCATTTCAGATTTTGAATTTAATTTTTATATTTTACATACACAATTGTAGACTACCAGTGAGCTCTCAAACTGACCCAATATATTTTTAAGTTTGTAATCTAAAAAGTTGGCATTTAAACAATAAAATGCATTCAACCTTAAGTGTAGAGTTCGATGAATTTTGAAAAATGAATACGTCATGAAACCACCACCTAAATCAAAATAAAGAACATGTCCAAGATATTCCCTTGGATGCCTTTTCAGTGTAACCCAGCTGCTTTCTTTCTGCATCCAGGCAACCACTGATCTTATTTCTGTTACAATGGATTACTTTTGCCTGTTCTAGAATCTCACTTAAATGGAATTGTACAGTAAATACTGTTTTGTGTTTGGTTTCTTTTTCTCGGCATTATATTTCAGATTCCTCAGGGTTGTAACACTGTGGAGTGTTAATATCCCATTATATGTCTATAACACAATTTATTCATTCATTTGTTGATAGACGTTTGAGCTTTACCCAATTTGGGGCTTTTTTTTTTAAGCTGCTATGAACATTTGTGTACAAGCCTTTTAGTGGACATATGTTTTCATTTCTTTTGGATATATGCCTAGGTATAGAATTTGTGGGTATATGATAAGTGTTTATTTAACTTTATAGGAAACTGCCAAACTGTTTTCCAAAGTGATTGTGCTATTTTCCATTCCCAACAGCAAAATAGATATTATCGGTCTTTTTAAATTTTGACTGTTCTAGTAGGTATGAAATAGTATTTCATTCCGGTTTCCATTTGAATTTCCCTAATGACTAATATGTTGAACATCCTTTCATGGCCATCATGGTCTTCTTTTCTTTAAATATGTATTCAAATATTTTGTTTATTTTGGATCATTGTTTGTCTTCTTACTAAGTTTTAAGAGTTATTATTCTAGATTCAAATTCTTTATTAGCTATTGCAAATATTCTTTTCCTCAGTTTGGTATTTGCCTTTTTATTTACTCAATGGTGTCTTTTGAAGAGTAACTGCTGACAGTTTTGATGCTGTCTGGTTCATTAACTATTTTCTTGTATAGTTAGTGCTTCCTGTGTCCTAAGAAATCTTGTGTACCCAATTGTTTAAAATATTTTTGTTATCTTATCTTCTATGTGTTTTACAGTTCTGTGACTTGTCTTTAGGGCTATGATTCATCTCCAGTTTACTTTAGAGGATGCTGTAAAGTAGAGATTTAGATTAATTTTTTCCATACAAATAACCAGTTTTTCAGCACCATTTATTTAAAAAATTATTCTTTCCCCACTGAATTATCGAAGTAACTTTGTCAAAAATCACCTGACAGTACATATCTGAACTCTATTCTATTCCATCTATCTATATGTCTATAATTATGCCACTATCACATGGTATTGATTACTAAGGTAAGTCTTGAAATCTGAAGGTATAAGTTCTGTATCTTCCTTGATCTTCTTCAAATTTTTTCTGCCTCTTCCAGATCTTTTGTGTCTCCTTATAAATTTTAGAATCAGTGTATCATTTTCTATAAAAATCACACTCACATTAAGGTTTTTATTGGCATTAGTTTGACTCTATACATCAATTTATGAAGAATTACTCAACTATATTAAATCCTCCAATCTATGAGTATATCTTTTCACATATTCATATCTTCCTTAATTTTTCTTTCAATGTTTCTGTGTTTTCAGTGTATAAGTCTTGAACATATGTTAGCAATTTATGCCTAACTATTTGAGTAATTATTAACTACATTTTTCAAATGAAAGAAGATCATCAGAGATTATGTAATTCTCCCAACGTCACAGAGCCAACAAGTGCCTTAGCCAGGATTTAAATACAGAAGTAACGGAATCCAAAGAACATGTTCTTAAGTACTAGGCCAGCAATTCTCAGAGCAAAGATAGGCAGAGGGATTGAACCAACTGGGAAGCTTTTCCAAATCTCACATGCTTGTTGCCCCATCAGAATGTCTGATATCTCACTGGAGGGAGGATGAGCGGGACCAGATAGTTTGAGAAATTTCCAAGGTGTTTCTGTTATAACCTTACTGATTGTGAACTGGGTAGAGAATTTTTTTGCAGTCAGAAACCTACAGCATGGTTAGTTTCAGCTGGTCACCCTTTGAAGCCCTTGCCAACAGTTTTCTAAAAAGATCAAGCCAGTAGAGAAAGAGCCTGGCAGGATAATAAGAGCCAGACAGGTCTCATACAGCAGCAGCAACTTCATACACAAGAAAAATGGGTATCTGTTCTACATTCAGGTCTCACCTAAGCTTCCATTTGATGAATATGCTTATAGTCTAGGTGTCAGAGATGAGACTGACACAAATTAATTTTGAATACAAATAATGTCTTAAAGTCCAACATTTATTTAAGATATTTTCTTATTCATTCATTCTACTTCGACCCATTTTGCTCTATCTTCTGTCTCTCCTTCCTTAAATAAGCTAAATCAAATAATGAAGTTTGAAGCAAACTTCATTAAGAAGCAAACAATAAAATAAAACACGGGATATCATATTGCAGATTAGATGTGCCTGGTGCTATGTTTATAGAAAAGGGGATCATGGTTACAGGCAACATGGCAACAAGGAGGTGTGCTCAGCAGCTGCCCTGCCTGATGAGGCCTGCCATGACATATTGGTTATGGGATACATCAAGGGATCTAATAGCAGCATGGATGTGAGAAAGAAATGGGCTTAGTAGTGACATCTGTGTATGTGTGTTAGAGAGGGCAGGAATGGGGCTGGGCACGGTGGCTCAAGTCTGTAATACCAGCACTTTGGAAGGCTGAGGTGGGTGGATCACCTGAGGCCAGGAGTTCGAGACCAGCCTGGCCAATCTGGTGAAACCTCATCTCTACTAAAAATACAAAAAATTAGCCAGGTGTGGTGGCACGTGCCTGCAGTCCCAGCTACTCAGGAGGCTGAGGCAGGAGAATCGCTTGAACTCAGGAGGTGGAGGTTGCAGGGAGCCAAGATCACACCACTGCACTCCAGCCTGGGCAACAGAGTGAGACTCCATCTCAAAAAAAAAAAAAAAAAAAAAAAAAAAGCAGGAGTGGCTAGCAGTTCACAAATAAGCTATTTAACTGGAAAGCAAACTTTCAATGGATATTTATGATAACATTAATAACTGCTAAAATATATTTACACAGTCTATTAAGTACATCTACTGTCCTCAGAGCTAAATAAGGAGAATAAGATGGTGCTTACTGCTCTCAGGGAGTTTTCATTTCATCAGGGAGAAAATGCACACATGTAAAAAACAACCCAAGGCATCCTGTAGCAAATATCGTCGACTACGCAGGGAAAAGTTCTGTTCCTCCAGTCCACCCTGCACAATACCTTGACATCCTGAAAGAAGCAGGCCTCTTACATGAAATAGCAGTGGACTTGGATTCATAGGAGCTGAGTCAATTTACTTGCAATATAGCCTCAGACAAGTCATTTGATGCATCTAGATGTATCCTTTTATCTGTAAAATGAAATGGGTACTTTAGTAGTTTTTCATGGGTATTAATAGAGATAATGAAGAATGTTAGGTAGACCGGCAACGTATTGTTATTGGTGGTGGTGGAGGTAGTAATAACAACAGTGTAATTACCATCTATGTCATCTAGGCCACTGCCTATAAGCCTCATCTCATTTCAATTATTTCCATCTTCATGTATATTTAGCAACATCCATGATACTCCTTTATCTATAAAAATCATCTAGTTCCTTAGCTCCCATTCAATGACATTCCAAATATCATCAGAATACCTTACCCAAGATTCAGATGCCTGAGTGGTGATTGTTGGGACCATAAACTGACCATGGAGCAAACTTGCCTTGTTGCCAGTCAGACTTAGAACCCTGTACTTTAGTTACAACTACATGGAATCTACGCTATTCCCAAGTCACAAGACTTCCCGTCCTCTTTAGTCGGCCCATCAATATAGAGCCTTCTCTCTTGGCCTCTGATTCTCATCACTGATGTAATTTACCCCAGAATAACTGGCATACTGCCAGGAATAGCACTCTTCATTTCTCCATTGTGGAAAGAATATGCTACTTTATGACTAATAGGGCAACCTCCCTTTAAATGTTGCACTATAGTGTAGAATATATGAATGTTAGTGTAATATAATATTGTCTAGTGTAGAATATAAGAATGTTATTGCAGTAATTACTAACATCTAAATAGCACATTCAATTGGAGAGCTCTTGCACATTCACCCTCATAGCAACCTTTTAAGAGAGAGATAATTTTATCCCCAAGTTTAGGAAAATGTGACTAGAAAAGGTTAAGTAAATTTTCCAGTATCATCCTAGTATATACAAGCTAAGACGTAAAACCAGGGCTTCTGACTCCAGTACCTATTTTCTTAATATGCCCAAACTTCAGTTTGGTAAATGAGTTTTTTTTTGCAACTTTATCAGAACATTTATCCATTTATTCATAAATTCAAATATTCATTCAACAGACAGATAGCGAGCACCTATGTGCTACAAATACATTTCTCCTCAAAGATGTTCAGTTTAGTAAGAATACAATATATAAACAAAGGAGCAATGTCTTATTCATCTTTGAATTACCAACTCCTGACACAGCATCTGGCACACAACATACTTGAATGAATGAATTAATGAATGAATGGATGGATACGTTAAAAATTTAAATTACTTCTTAAGCCAAATCATAATACAATGAGAAATTTCTTTGAAAAGTACAAAGTGCCATATAAATTTTAAGCATTATAACTGTACTCAATTATAGGTGAAACTTTCATTTCAGTTAGAATGCCAGAGTGAGTTTTCAGATAATCTTAGTAATGTCCTTTTTTTCTTTATTTAGCATTATTTCCTTCATATTGAACATATCATAAGTAGGAAGACTGTCTTAAGTTCCCACTTCAAGAGTTTTTTAATCCCCTGACCTGATTGCAATCACTTCAGCAAATTCACCCACACCCTGATTCTGTCATTGCCAAAAATCCCCATATGGAAGGGGAGGAGCCCTCTCAGAGGACTTGGCACAAATCCTTATAATAGCACTTATCACATTTTATTGTAATTATCTGTTGACATGTCTTTTTCCTCCTAGCACCAATGCCACTTGATAATTCACCTACAAAAAGTTTTCAAGATCTCAAAACATAACTCACAATATTTTTAAAGTAAGATTTTCTCCCAAAAAAATTAACCCCAAATAAAGGTTCTGTGTATTTAACAAAATATTTAACAATACTCCCACTGTTTGGTCCAGCTTCCCAAATGCATGTCTTTCACTAAAGTCTTAAATCAACATTTAAAATCCTAAGATGAATATTCAATTTTGGAAAACACACACAAGATAATTTGAGAGGATATTTTTGAACTAGAAGGCCCTTTGCTTCTAGTTGATGGTGATGATGCCCAGGCTAATACATTTCATTTAAAAAGGTCAGTCTACTCATTCATTACCAAATTGTAAGCTAAAAAGTGTTGTGTTGCTAAGAATCCCATGAAACACTTTCAAACAGATGTCATGGACCTTGCGCTGATCTTTTACATAAGATAAATTTAAAGTAGCTTCTTTTGATGTCAGAAAATCACTGTTTAAATATCAAATGGTCATTGCTTCAAATTCATTTTCTTGTGTGTTAAATTTGCTTATCTTTATATGTGGATATTTCTGTATATCTGCTCAGAGATTTCAAATTTTGTTAGGATCTGATCACTATGATTTTTTCAGAGAAAGAGAAGTAGAAGTATTTTGAAAGTTCAGTATCTGAAATGGTTGGAATAGTTCCTGGCGTGATCTGTTACTGAGACCCTTGGAAGGCGGAGATTTTTCTGCTTTAAATAAATATGCCACGAAGTGTTTAGAATCTGTGCTATGTACCAGCACCATGAGATATTTGGGTTTAGTTCAGGCTATGAGATGTACGAGAACAGAAACAATATTTAATTCTTCAAATTTAGCTAAATAAGAATAGCTAGTTAATTTTAAGTAAAATTTAGAACAAAATATTATATAAATAGGATACTATGTGACATTTATTGATTAATTATGTAGCACTTATGTACTGCTCTTTTTTATAATTTCAGCTTTTATTTTAGATTCAAGGGGTACATGTGCAGGTTTGTTACATGAGTATATTGCGTGATGCTGAGGTTTGGGGTACGACTGATCCCATCACTCACGTAATGAATATATGTACTGCTATTTCTTTATATGAATTCTAAAGTCCATCCTTTCCACTCAGTACTCCCCCAGAATTTCTTTCAAAAAATAAATCCAAGCTATCATGTTCAGAATGTTAATTTTAATAGTAAATACAGTCATAAAAAGAAAAGACTCACAAACAGGTTAAAGAAAATATTTAGGAGAGGAATGTTCTGTCTAAAGAAATCCAACCACATTGACAATAGTTCTTTGACAGCGGTTACTCCTGATAGCCTACTGTCTAAGGCAGAGTTGCTGGAAAATGACTGACACATTTCATCAAAGCCTCCGCTCAGCTGCCTTAGCCAACTGTCGCTGGTAAATGACTTAATCTTTGCTAAACTTTCATGCAGGAAAGCGGAGTAGTTGAAAATGCACCCACATATAGACCTGAAACTCTAATGAGATCATTTTACATTCTGATTGATACAAAATCTACATTGTGTTTTGACTTGCCTGCCACCATTGATATGGTGTATTTCCAGTTTGAAAGGTTCAAAAGTGATAGTTGTTTTACAATGCATCCCAACTGTAACTGAGAATGAAGAAATGTGGAAATGAATGAGTTAACTGCAAGTTATTTGGTACAAGGTAAATTTTTAATCACATTTCATATGTATTATTTTTTTTCTTAGGGAAAGTAATTGGTTAGGAAGACAGAGGGATATAAATATTTTATGTAATCTCCTAAAAATAAAGAGAGTCGTGTGGATTCTTTCATGAATGTGTGTTTATATGCCTTAGGTTGAGGGAATTTATTCATGAATGTTAAAATGCAAGATACAACATCTGCCTAAATCAATTGTGGATAAGCCACCACCACCCTAAGACACCCGTAACTTTCTGACCAGGATTTTAGATTTTTATTTTACGGTAAACTCATACTTTCCAAAAGTGTTAGGATGGCTGTGACTTTTTCTGCTTAATGCTGATCTTTTCTACAAACCTATATAGCCTTTGTGAGCAGGGGTAAGAATCAAAATGAATTCTGGGAGCCTCCACTGTACTGCTAAGTCAGGTAAATCCTATTATAACATTTACATATGAGGTGGGCAGAGAGGTCCAGCATCTGCATTCGTGTGCATTCCTCCATTTCCACCACTGCTTGAAAAAGATAAATTGCTATTACCAGGAGAATTAAGAGGAAAAATGTTTGGCTTATGTCATCCAAAGCTCCTTTACCAGGGAAAATCGGCCTAAGCTTGTTAGTTACCCAACATGCTAAGGCTATGTGATCAAAAGCAACGACCCCCAAATTGCATTCTGCCACTCACTGTTTTCCCTCTATTTTCCTTTCTATCTCTTAAGAAGACATCAGTCCATCTGTTTCTGATTCTTTACAATTAACTCGGCACATTAGGTCTCTCTCTCTCTCTTTCATAACCTTAAAAACTGATTTTCTTTTAACTGGGAAATTTTATCTTGCCAGCAATCAGAGCTCAAATACAGACATCTACAACTTTCAGTCGAAAGTCTTAATACATAAAATTTGAATTGCTTCTAAATTTGGCAAAATGCCCTGCTTTCTCCAAATTCATAAGACAGATGAGGCACAAAAGTGAGATAAATGATGGCGTCCTGCTATTTCAAATGCCATATTGATGTAGTCATTATTTGTGCCAATAAGGCTCACTGTCATCTAATTTTAACCTGTTTCTGTGTTAATTATGCTCATTTTTTCTTTCCTCTCTTTTGATATTTTATGCTCTTCATTTCATGTAGTCTAAGTTTGTGAACAACTGAATCTTTCCAACAATTTACTGAAGTCCTATTATGCGCAAAACACTACTTTTTCTCTCAAGTAGGGTTTTAGGGAGTATAAAAATATAAACCAGATAAGCCTGATACATAATATGGGCTCCAGAAAATGTGTGAAGGAAGCAAAGGAGAAAGAAAAAGACGGAGGAGAGGAGGAGGAAAAATAAAAATGTCTAATAATTCACTTTATGCAAGAAGATGTGTACACTGTCTCACCATTCTGCTGTAATTTCTTCACCGTAGATGTTAATATCTGGTATTTTCTTGTTTACTTGTGTGTTTACTGTCTTTCTCTTTAGGAAAATAGTAACGGCCATAAAAGAACAAATTTGTTGGTCTTGCTTACAATTGTGAAAAAGTGTTTTTGTCTGGAACCTAGGTAATGCCAAAAAAAAAAAAAAGTTTCAGTAAAGAATGAATGAATTAATGAATTAATTCCCTGAGCTTAGAAGGGCAAGAACACTTTCTACTCTCCACATTCACCCCAATGCACAACCTTCCTTCTAAAATCATTACTCCACAACAGTGAGGGTGCCTACTATGGGTATATCTTGCTCATCCAGTGATCAACTGTTATGTGTAAGAAAAAAAAATAGAAGCTGAATTTGTCCCTGTTGAATGAAGTATTTTCTAATGAAATCCAGGATGGAAGTTGATTGCTTTTGGTTGGACTCCCCCTAGCAGGTTACATATATGATCCTTGTATCACCTTTTTAGCGCAAGCCCACTTCTCCACATACTCCTCCAACTTCATGTTTATTTAGGTTTTTCTCTTATTAAATTCCTCTTCATTTAGCCTGTAAAAGTTCTCCTATGTCTTCTCGACTCGGGAATTCTTTCTCTACTTTCCTGGAGTCTTCTCTCTCTTATTTCCCACTTTGTTGTATGCCCTTTTTTCCACACACATTTGATTTACAGCAAACAGTAATCTATTTTCCCTTGGGAAAAGTTTCGTTGCCTCAGAGAACACACTGCTAAAATAATGGAAAGTTCATAGTTGATTATTTGTATTTAATTATAGTTCAGATACTCATGAAAAATTCTTTGCTCCTCTTTGCAATTAGGTGTAGTGATTAGGAAACCTTCTATATCACTCTCCAGTTATCTTTTAAAAGCCCTCCTCTATTTGATGATGGTGTAATTGGCTCTTAATTTTATATTGCATAGGTAGATTAAAAAGAGGCAGCTAACCCTTGAGACATCTAAATGAGTAGGTTAAAATAGTAATTTTTATGTTATGTATATCTTACCACCATAAAAAATTAGTTTAAGGAGGGAAAAAAGCAGATAAAGGACTGAAGACTACCTGTCAACACAAATGGGTCTGGGGTCTCCTAATGACTTGTAAACAAACAGCTCTACACCAAACTGAGCTAATGCCTTGAGCAATGTTCCTGACTCTGCAAATTCATTAATTGTAGCTTCCTTTGTGGTCTTACAGTGAAGAATAACTATTATTATTATTATTTATTTATTTATTTATTTTCACTTAAATAAGATCCAATACCTCCCTGAAAACTGTCATTTGGTAAAAATATTGCTGTAGGGCAGGGCCCTACTAAGAAATGTAAGACATGTGCAATTCACACATCCTTGTGAAATGCAAGTGCCTGTGAACCCTGACAGGCTATAATTACTGGCAGGCAGAGTTGGCTGTCAGTAACTAGCATGATTTTAGTGGGGTAAAATGCTTCACGCTTAAGATTTCTTCCTGAGTGGCCTCTTGCACTCCCTCAGATCCCTGAGATTACCTTGTTAGACATTTATATGTCTAGGTCAATGATTCTCAAGAGGGTGGGAGGAGGAAGAGATGCAGGCAAGGAAGGAGAAGGGGAATAAGAGAATCTTCGTGTAATTTGGAAAACATACTTAATACATTCATTGTTTCATTATACAAATTAATAGAACTGAATATTCCAGTATTCTTCTTCATAGCTTAGGAAATAAAGTGGAAAAGCACTGAAAGATCCCCAAGTTTTGCAATGTTTAATAAGAATAGCTTAGGTGAAAATTTGCCTTCTCCATGGTTCTTACAGAAAATGAAAGTGCCTGAGCACGAATTCGTTTCTCCACTTACTTTCTCCAACAGGGTTCTTCTAGTATATCTTTATGATCATTTTGAAAGTTGACATAGCAAAATCAGATTTGTTCACATGTAGAACCCTCCTCCGGTCTTTCTGGGGTTCCACTGGGTCTTGCAATGCATTCCAGAGCATTGAGGAACAGTTGTGCAGGTCATACCCTGCACCCTTCCAGAAAGTGCCATTCCAGCAGGCTACAGGATGTAGCAGCCCAGAATCCTTCTTCTTTTCACTGCCTTTCACCTCCTTTTCCGTCTCTCCCTCCTTATCCAGATACGATTCCATGATGATTATAATAACTCTCTGGTATACGACCTCACTTTTCTTGCCCGCTCTTTCCACCTTGTGCTCATCTGGTTGCGCTAATTATTAAGTTGTTGTGCTAATTATTAAGTCATTGTCTTTCAGTTCGTAACCCCACTCTTCTTTGCCCTGCTTTGTGATACAAGAGCTGGATTCTGCAGACATTTCTTCAGAATAAGCTCTGCCCATAGAAAATGCTAGAGGGAAACTGCAAGGCTACAAGTGAAAGAAGAGACATTTCTAGTGCTGTGATTGGCATGTAGGCATCTAGTCACCCTCGCAGGCACCGCCTCTGTGCACCTTAGAGTTCTCTTTCACCCCTGTTTAGTAGTTAACCATCTCTCAGCTAGGTATTGTTTATATTAGATTTCCTCTGTTCTAGTTGGTGGTATGGTTTCTGTTTTCTCACTGGATCTTGACAGGTACACCTAGATAAATCCCTGTGCTGGTTAAACCAACTCTTGTCTATTCTGTACCTACAATCACAAAGCTAAACAAGGTTGGAAAAAAATATTCATTTCTTCTGACTGTCTCACTTTAAATTCATAATCAGGAATATCAAGCAGCTCTTCCACATATACTGAATTCATTCACTCCTCTTCTTCTAGACCCCAATTTCACAACTTCTCATCTCTTCTCAAACCTCCAATTCCTCTCTCCTGACCCTCTCTTAGCTGAGGACCCTGCTTCCTATGTGGTTAATAAAATAGAAGCCATCAGAAAAGAATGTCCACACATTTCCACTGCTGTGTCTATCAACTTACTTGCATCTATACTCATTTTCCCTACCTTCCTTCATGAAAGTGGATGAAGCGTGTTCCTATTTAAGATCAAGATCAATGCTCAAACACTAGATTCCATTGCTTAGGGTCATTCCAATGATTATCACTCCTTCTTACACATTGTGATATTTTTCTTTCTCTATTGGATTATCCCTATGAATATATAACCTGTTTTAATATATCTCATATTAAAAGAACCTTTCATGTTCCCGTAGTTTCCTTCAAGTTACTACTCCACTTCACTACTTCCCTTAATCTTTAAACTTCTCCAAAATTTGGTCATGTTTGGTCTTTACTTTTTCTAGTCCCATTCTCTCTTCAACTCCATCCAACGTAACACTCGGTCAAGGTCACCAGTTAGGCTACACATTGCCGTTTGATTGTCAGTTTCAACTTCATCGAAATACCAATATTTGACCTAGTCTGCGACTATCTCTTTCCTGAAATACCTTCTTCTCTTGTATTTAGGGAAACTTTTATCTCTTAATTCTCCCCCTACCTTCCTGGCCACCCTGTCAATAGTCTTTACTGGTTTCTCCCAATCTCTTTGGCTTCTAAACACTGGAGTGCACTAAAGCTCAGTTCTTAGAGCTCTTTGCTTTTTTCGCTTCACTCACTTTCTAGATGGTATTACAGATGCATGGCTTTAAATACCATCTACACACTGATGGCCCCAGAAATGTATATCTTCAATAACATTCCGGAACTCCAAACTTATATATCCCCACATGACCTGCTTACTTGGATGTCTAATTAGTTCAAAATCTAATTCTTTATTTTCCCCATCTCAATCCTGCCCTTCCTCTAATTTTCCCTCTCTCGGTACATGTCACTGCTCAGGTACATAAGCCAAAAATCTTAGAGTCACCTTCTTCTCTCATACCCATATCCAATCAATTAGCAAATTCTACTAGCTTTCAAAATATATCTAAAATCCAACTCCTTCTCAACACCTTTACTACTGCTCCTCTACAAAGACATGATCATTGCAAACCTTGATGATTGCAGCAGCCTCTTAACTAGGATCCCTACTTTTAGACGGTCTCCCATAACAGAGGCTGCTGACTAGCATTCTCACTTTTTTCATAATAATACAACTGAAGCTTTGCACAAGGCTGCTTACACACACTACAGCTCCCAGATTCCCTTTCAGTTAGATGTGGCTTTGTTCTCACCACTAAAATATGAGCAGAACATAAGTGTGCCTACTTCTAGACCCACCTCCTTCACAATCTCCTCTTTACACAATGGACATACCTGAGATATAGTTTTAATCTTGCAAATGAAGACAATACCCCATGAGGTAGTAAGAAAATAACATACAAAGAATCTGAGTCCCTGATTATTTATATGGAAGACAGCTACCTATCAACCTGAAATTCAGATGATTATGTGAGCTAGGAAAAATCTTCCACCTTGTTTTAAGCATTGTATTTTATAGTCTCTTTATTTAGCTGCTATCTTTAACCTAATACAGAAAGAACTACCATATATGGAGCGCTACCATTATAATACGTAAAATGTGGCATTGTTCATCAGAAGGGCAACTGGAGATGAGAAACCCACAAATACTTGGTATATCCTGGCAAAACATTGTGTAAACTATTGCCTCAAACAATTGGGAAGGGAGATCACATGCCTTCTGAAGTAGCAGGTCTAAGAAATGTCTAGAAAGAACAGATCCTTATTGCTTGCAAGTTATAACAAAGAAGTGATGAGCTCGGTTGAGAATTAGCCTGTTGGCAGGCAGAAATGGAAAAGAATAGAAAGGATCAGGGTCTGAAGGTTGAAAAAGCTTTCTGATCACAGAACCCAAACTGTAAGGTTCTTATCTTGCCTTCTTATCCAAGTCTATTGTTTCAGAGAGTTGCTAAGGTAGCATATGGGTTGGCGGCGGGGGTGGTAATGGGTAGCAAGGCACAATTACATAAAACAAATGAAAACACTATGCCTAAAGGAAAAAAAACCTTGGATTTGGCTATAGCCAAACGTGACTGAGAATGAATACAGCAGAAACATATTATGTTTTTGAGAGAACTGAGAAATGTATTTCCAAAGGAACCAAAGCCTAGTCTGCAAAACACCTGTGACTGAGGTTTAAAACAAATGTGGTATCACCAAATTTGCACAAGCAAGAAGCGGGCTCCAAAAGTGGCACAGTCCCTAAAGAGGACACTTTGGATATTTTCCAGGAGGATAATAGACAAGAAATTCCTTTGAGAAAGCAGAACCAGGGTTAAATCAAGTAAATTCAACTGCCAGATTAGGGCATTTAAGCAATTCCTACACAGCAGGACCCATCACTACGTAAAACATTGACTGCTGTTTGTTCATTTGTTTGTTTCCAATTGATAGTTTTTAATACGGTTATCCTGTCCCTAGTCCATAATTGTGTATAGGGTGTGTTTGTTGCATTGTCAGTTTGCAAACAACATGTCTTTTAGTTTTTGTGTCCTAGGAATACACCCAGATTTGGTGGAGAAAATTGTTCATCATCCAGAGATTCTGGGCTCTGATCTAAATTCAAAAATTGGTGGGGCTTAGGGTTGTCTTTTTTGAGAGGGATTGTGTGTATTTTTACATTAAAAGAAAGGTCCATAGATACCTGGTGGCCAAAGGATCAGGCTGTAGTAAAAAATAATTAGTTGTCCAATATAATCTGTTCTCCCCTTCTGTCATAGTAATACAATTGGAGCCTGATACATGACTAGCCATCTTTACTGCATTCCCCAGTCTCCCTGCCCCACTCATGTAACAAGGTTCATGACAATGGAGTATGAACCACTACTGAGACAGATCTTTTAAGAGACTGGGATTGCTCCTTTATATGCCTTTTCTTCTTCTCATCAGTCTGGTGCAACATAAGAATATGGCTTTGGCAATGCAGATGATGACAATACAGTAAACTTGATAGAGAAACAAGATGGAAAAACCTGAGCCCCTAAATAATCGAATGGAGCAGAACTGTCCACTAGCCTAGAACTTAGATTATTCTATGGGAGAGAAATCAACCTTTATCTTATATATAGGGGTACCTTTGTTATAGTAGCTTAGTCTGCTAGATCTGACATAACAACATACCACACAGTGGGTGGCTTAAACAGCAGAAATTTATTTTCTCACAGTCATGGAGGTCAGAAGTCCAAGATCAGGGTGCTGTCAGGTTTGGTTTCTGGTAAGCCTCTCTTTCTGGCTTGCAGACGGCTACACCCTTGCTTTGTCCTCACATGGCCTTTTCTCTGTACCCATGTGTAATCGCTCTACATGTTCATCTTGCCTGCTGCCCAGAAAAGCCGATGAACTGAGAACAGCCAGTTTTTGCAACAGAGAAAGAGTTTAATATACACAGAACTACCTAAGCAGAAGGACTGGAGTTATCACTCAAATCAGCCCCCCTGAAAATTCAGACACTAGGGTTTTTTAAGGATAGTTTGGCAGGCAGGGGCTAGAGAGTGGGGAGTGCTGATTGGCTGGGTCAGGGATAAAATCACAGGGAGTCAGAGCTTGTTCTCTTGCACTGAGTCTGTTCCTGGGTGGGAGCAACAAGGCTAGATGAGCCAGTTTACCAATCTGGTTGGTGCCAGCTGGTCCATCAGAATTCCGGGTCTGAAAAATTTGAACACCAATCTTAGATTTTACAATAGTGATGTTATCTATTGAAACATTTGGGAAAACTGGGAATCTTGTGGCCTCTGGCTGCATGACTCCTGAGCCATAATTTCTGATCTATGGCTAATTCATTAGTTTTTTAAAAAGTGGTCTGATCCTCAAGCAAGGAGGGGGTTTGTTTCTGGGAAAAGGCTATCATCATCTTTGTTTCACAGTTAAACTATGTTGGCTGGGCACAGTGGCTCACACCTGTAGTCCCAGTACTTTGGGAGACCAAGGCAGGCAGATCACTTGAGGTCAGGAGTTTGAGACCAGCCTAGCCAAAATGGTGAAACCCCATCTCTATTAAAAATACAAAAATTAGCTGGGCGTGGTGGCAGGCGCCTGTAATCCCAGCTACTCAGGAGGCTGAGGCAAGGAAACTGCTTGAACCCAGGAGAGGGAGGTTGCAGTGAGCCAAGACTGCACCAGTGCACTCCAGCCTGGGTGACAGAGCAAGATTCCAACTCAAAAAAAAAAAAAAAGGTAAACTGTAAAGTAAATTCCTCCCATAGTTAGCTTGGTCTACACCCAGGAATGAACAACGCAGCTTGAAGGTGAGAAGAAAGATGGGGTTGAGTCAGATTTCTTTCACTGCCATGATTTTCCTATGCCAGATTTTTCTCACTGTAATAATCTTTGCAAAGGCGGTTTCACATGTAGAGAGAAAGAAAGAGTGGGAAGGGAGATCGAGATCTAGTGTCTCGTTCTCTTCTTATAAGAACATCAATCATATCAGATTAAGGCCGCAACCTAATGACATCATTTAACTTTAATTACCTTCTTAAAGACCCTGTCTCCAAATATAGTGATGTTATGGGGTAAGACTTCAGCACATAAATTTTGGGGAGATAAAACTCAGTCCATAACAATCCTAAAACTATAGTCTGTTTTCCACTTCCACAGTTTTCAGACTGTTCTTTTTACAATGTTAGATTAACTCATTCTTTGGCTGGGAACTCTCCAATGACTTCTCCTTTTATTTATTTATTTATTTTTGAGACAGAATTTCATTCTGTCACCCAGGCTGGAGTTCAGTGGTGCCATCTCGACTTACTGCGACCTCTGCCTCCCAGGTTCAAGCAAATCTTCTGCTTCAGCCTCCTGAGTAGCTGGGATTACAGACGCCCGCCACCATGCCAGGCTAATTTTTCATATTTTTAGTTGAGACAGGGTTTCACCGTGTTATCCAGATGGTCTCAATATCCTGACCTCGTGACTTGCCCACCTCAGCCTCCCAAAGTGCTGGGATTATAGGTGTGAGCTACCATGTCAGGGCTGACTTCTCCTTTTACTCCATAAAAGCCAAAACCTTACAATGCCCTCCCCTGATCTGATCCCCCCATCCCGATTACCCTCGCTGTCAGTATTTGCTACCATCATGCCCTTGCTCCTTCCACTTCAGCTACATGGGACTCCTTGGTATCCTATGCATGTACACTTACCCCTATACATTCTGCTGTTCTGTACGCTGAATCTCATTTCACTCCCATATCCACATTGCTCATTCCTTTGTTCCTTTAAAGTCTTCTGTCAAAAGTTATTTTATCAGAGAAACTTTCCATGACCACACTGCAGAAAACAGCAACTCCCCACTCCAAATTCTCTCTCTACCTCTTACCTGTTTTAGTTACGTTTATTCACATATTCACTCTCTCTTCCCAAAAAAATACAGGCTTTATGAGAGCAGGACATTTGTGTTGCTCACTGTTGTATAACAATATCTAAAATAGACTTTTACATGGTAAGTATGAAATTGAGACATGTAAAATGTGGCTTGAATGAACATGTGAGTGGAAGTCATGTAGAAGATGGATTGAAAGATGCAAAAAGTGTCAACAGGTATCATCTGGGGGAGGGGTTCTCGAAAATGACCCCCAAGTTTATGGCTTAGATTGGGTTGGTGAAATGGCAAGCCAAGATAGAGAACACAGGAAGTGGAACAGGACTCAAGACAGTTCAGTATTAAATATTACGGATTTGAGATGCCAGTAGGAGCTGAATTGTATTTGGACCTAGACAATGAATCTCATCTGGAGAAAGATGTAACTTCTATCTACATATGACTGTATTTGAAGTCCTGAAAGTGGATGATCTCCCCATGAGAAAAAGTGTCACAAGAAGATCAATAATATGCCTTCAGAAACTCCAGCTGTTTACTGATAATGGTGCCAAGTTATTGGTATTCCTTGTGTCCGAGAATATCTTCATGGGACTATTATATTTATTTTATATCCAACTCTAATGGCTGAAACTTACATAGTTCCCTTCAGTGAACAGCATCCCGATAAGCTGATACTAGGCTGTCAACTTCTATGCTGACTACAAAGAAAAACAAAAGTTGTATTAGAAGAAATAACAGAGTTTCGCACAGGTATTTCTTTGTAGGTCAAGAGCCCATTTCCCAGAGGTGAACCTTTTATTTTCCAAGGGGCTGGCAAGAAAAGGTGATTGTCCTCCAACTGCTTTCATGCGGCATGGGGCACTAGATCTTCTAGTGACTGCTCAGTTTGCCAATTCTTACTCCAATCGGACCTACATCTTTGGTCTTTAGAAGCAGCTGGGTTTACAATCTCTTTAGTAAGCCTGCAGAATTTTGTACTGAACTTTTGTGGTCTTTTGTTCTGCTGCCCCTTGTGATATCAGTGCCTCTCCTGTTCCCTTTGTTCTCCTGCCCTCCTTCACTCTCCCAGTATGGATTTCTGATGTAGTTGACACCATACCAGCTTCAGGAATGAACATGTCACTCAGAGCTGCACAAGAATAAAATTCCAGCCTCTTGGCTACAGGGATTCATCTGGGGTTGGGCTAATGAGAATTAGTCCCAATACTGTACTTGTATCTAAACTAGTTAATGTGTGAAGTTCTATTTTCCCATAAGACATGAATCTTGAGTTCTTTGTAGATTCTGGATATTAGCCCTTTGTCAGATGAGTAGATTGCGAAAATTTTCTCCCATTCTGTAGGTTGCCTGTTCACTCGGATGGTAGTTTCTTTTGCTGTGCAGAAGATCTTTGGTTTAATTAGATCCCATTTGTCTATTTTGGCTTTTGTTGCCATTGCTTTTGGTGCTTTAGACATGAAGTCCTTGCCCATGCCTATGTCCTGAATGGTATTGCCTAGGTTTTCTTCTAGGGTTTTTATGGTTTTAGATCTAACATTTAAGTCTCTAATCCATCTTGAATTAATTTTTGTATAAGGTGTAAGGAAGAGATCCAGTTACAGCTTTCTACACATGGCTAGCCAGTTTTCCCAGCATCATTTGTTAAATAGGGAATCCATTCCTCATTTCTTGTTTATGTCAGGTTTGTCAAAGATCAGATAGTTGTAGATGTGTGATATTATTTCTGAGCACTTTGTTCAATTCCATTGGTCTATATCTCTGTTTTGGTACCAGTATCATGCTGTTTTGGTTACTGTAGACTTGTAGTATACTTTCAAGTCAGGTAGCGTGATGCCTCCAGCTTTGTTCTTTTGACTTAGAATTGACTTGGCAACGTGGGCTCTTTTTTGGTTCCATATGAACTTTAAAGCAGTTTTTTCCAATTCTGTGAAGAAAGTCATTGGTAGCTTGATGGGGAAGGCATTGAATCTATGAATTACCTTGGGCAGTATGGCCATTTTCACGATATTGATTCTTCCTATCCATGAGCATGGAATGTTCTTCCATTTGTTTGTATCCTCTTTTATTTCATTGAGCAGTGATCTGTAGTTCTCCTTGAAGAGGTCCTTCACAAAGAACTCAAACAAATTTACAAGGAAAAAAACAAACAACCCCATCAACAAGTGGGCAAAGGATATGAACAGACACTTCTCAAAAGAAGACATTTATGCAGCCAACAGACACATGAAAAAATGCTCATCATCACTCACCATCAGAGAAATGCAAATCAAAACCATAATGAGATACCATCTCACACCAGTTAGAATGGTGATCATTAAAAAGTTAGGAAACAACAGGTGCTGGAGAGGATGTGGAGAAATAGGAACACTTTTACACTGTTGGTGGGACTGTAAACTAGCTCAACCATTGTGGAAGACAGTGTGGCGATTCCTCAGGGATCTAGAACTAGAAATACCATTTGACCCAGCCTCCCATTACTGGGTATATACCCAAAGGATTATAAATCGTGCTGTTATAAAGACACATGCACACATGTTTATTGCGGCACTATTCACAATAGCAAAGACTTAGAACCAACCCAAATGTCCATCAATGATAGACTGGATTAAGAAAATGTGGCAAATATATACCATGGAATACTATGCAGCCACAAGAAATGATGAGTTCATGTCCTTTGTAGGGACATGGATGAAGCTGGACACCATCATTCTGAGCAAACTATCGCAAAGCCAAAAAAAGAAACACTGCATGTTCTCACTCAGAGGTGGGAATTGAACAATGAGATCACTTGGACACAGGAAGGGGAACATCACACACCGGGACCTGTCATGGGGTGGGGGAAGGGGGGAAGGATAGCATTAGGAGATACATCTAATGTAAATGACGAGTTAATGGGTGCAGCACACCAACATGGCACATGTATACATATGTAACAAACCCACACGTTATGCACATGTACCCTAGAACTTAAAGTATAATAAAAAATTTTTTTAAAAAAGACATAAATATTGAAAGATGCTGCACTAGAGCTAAAAGCTGCCCACCTGCCTCCAAAAAGAGCTGTGAATGATATCAATAAGGGAGGCAGAATGAGGAGATGAAAAGAGAATTGGTCTTGTTTGCATCATTTTAGCCCCTAGATCAAGGGATGTATGAAGTTTGTTCTAGCTTGACTTTTCGCACTTTCCCAAGCCAATGAACACCTTTTTCCTGCCTAAGTCAACTAGAGTTGGGTTTTCTGTCATTCACAGATCTAAAAGTCTAACTAACATAGATAAGACTTAAAATATATCCTCATGAAGAAAATTCCAGGTCACAATCTGTAGTTGACCTGTGGGAAGACAAAAATCCTGCATCATTCACATAGCCCCATCTGTGTCAGTGCCACCCACAAACTCTGAATCTGGCCCTCAGTTTCATTAGGGTCAAGTTGATAGAGGAGGTACACACTTTATTATTTTCAGGTGCAATTGGCACTTGCAAATCTGCCCTCATCTAGTAAAGGTGAGATCTGTCTGGGTCTCACAATTCCAGGGAGTACAAAATCAGGACTTCCCTGGAGACTGCAAGACAATTTAAATCAGGTCATCCAGCTCTCACCTGCTCCTTAGAACAGGTTATAGCTATGAGCGATGTCAGTGCAATTCTAGGACTTCGGCTTGTTTAAGTAAACCTAATAAACTTGTCCCCATGTTTCCTATTCTCCAGCTTGTGGGTTTGATTAGTGTCATAATCAATTTATCAATGGTCTGGATACAAAAAGACTTTCATCTCAAGATTTTCCACCTTCAGCCTCCTCCCTTTTAGGCAGAATCTTAATGAAACACATTGATTAAATAAGCTCCTGAAATAATTCTATTACCTTTTTATGCCAATCAATGAATAGCAGATCAACTGAAATTTTACTCTATCCACATGGCAAACTACTGGAAGAGGTAACTTTTTTTGTTGTTTGCTTGTTTTTTGAAGGGAATAGGAGCTGGCACTGCCTACATAAACCTTGTTCTTTTCATCCTCTGACAAGGATTCCCGAAGGAAGATCCTGTGGGACACTATCTGTCCTAGCAGGAAAATAAACAAAGGCCCATTCCGCTTTTGAAGTTTATCACTTTTAAAATATTGCTATTATTATGATAAGCCCTTTTGAGATTGACTTTTTTCATGGATATTCTGATAATGTTCAAATCGAAACCAAAACAAAGTCACCTTTGGATTTTTTTTTTTTTTCATGTGAAGTGTACTTCGCTGAAAACTGAACATCTTATTAGCATGGAAAGAGGAGACCAACAAAGCAGGCTGGCATTTAGCCCTAAAATCTGTATTCCTGGGCACAGTTCGATGATCTCCATAATGCAGGCTGTCTAAACTTTAGTACGTCATTGGACATGGTCCCAGATATGGTCTTAAGGTACTTCCAGTGTTTCTTCCTCCACTCCTGCTTTCTAGAAAAATGTATATTATGGGCCAGACGGCTGAGAAAATGCTCATTGTATCTCTGAACCTCATGGCCAATTTGGAACTAAGAGATCATGCTCCTGGAGGAAGTTGGTAGAGACAAGATTTCTACTGGATTCTAAGTGGGCTATTCCTAGCTTTTTCTTACCAAGAGGCAAGCAGCAGACTCAAGGTCATTATCTTACACATTCAACAAATAGTTGTTGGAGACCCACAATGGCACAGGTGTTCCTTAGCCCTTGTCCTCTGGGAAGACCATCCAGAGTTGTGTTATTGACCGAATATTATTTACATTATAAAGACTATTTTGGTCTTGACATAAGAGAAATATGTTTCATCCTATTCCCATACAGACCAGGTACAATATTTTCATGTAAGGTGCAAATGCCAGGGGCAAAGGATCTGAGTAGACAATTCACAGAAGAAAAAATGAACAACCAAAAAATAAATTTAAATCATCTGAAAAAAATGTTCAGCCTCATGACTAATAAAAAATATCCAACTTTAAATAACTGTAAAATATAACCCAATTTAGTTTTCAGAGAGGAAAGCCTGACTCCTTCCTAATGCCTGTAGAGCTCTTCAGAATCACTTTAACTCTTTCTAAATCTTATTCCACTTTGGGTCCATGAGTTCAGAGCATAAATGGAGCATCTCGCCATTTCACAAGGTGAAATGTCCTTTGGAAACGATGTCACAGACATGGAACATATCTCTTCCTTAATTTCCATATCAAGAACAGACTTTCCAAAGGTTTATGGTCACAGAGAGGTTGACTATTTTTCCCTACTTCCTTTAGAAACTGCTAGCCGCTCTTTTGGAATTCCTCTCCTCAGACTTGCCTGCACCACCACCCTCCCATCTCCTACTCATATCAAAAACTCAAGTTCTCTCCTTTTATCCTGCAGTTTTCTACCCCCTAGTTGGCTCAAGGCATCCTGAGTCACTGGTATTTTCCCCTAAATAATAAATCTCTATTCCGTGTCCCACCTTCAGCACAGAAAAATTGAACTGACAGAAACTTTGAAATTTCCTGCCTTGCTCTTCTATCAATTCCACAAGTTTCTCTGAAAGGAATGGAGTAGTTTAGATATTTGTTTTCTCATTATTTTGAATTATGCTACCTCCTTTTAAAAAGTATAAATTGCTGTAATCATCTTTTGCTTCAAATAACATTTTTTCTCCTTTGTATTAAATTAACTAAGATTTCACAATACTCAATGCCAGTGAGAGAGTACAGTGAGATAGTCACATTCACAAATTGCTACCAGCAGTGCAAATTGGTAAAAATTCGCTGGAGAACAATACAAAAATAGCATTAAAATCAAGACATTTTAAAGACTATACTTTTAAGACTGGTAATTCAAATTCTAGAAAATTATAATAGAAATAACAATTTACTGGCCAGGCATGATGGCTCACGCCTGTAATCCCAGCACTTTGAGAGGCCAAGGCGGGCAGGTTACTTGAGGTCAGGAGCTCGAGATAAGCCTAGTCAACATGGTGAAACTCCATCTCTACTAAAAATACAAAAATTAGCTGGGCATGGTAGTGGGTGCCTGTAATACCAGCTACTCAGGAGGTTGAAGCAGGAGAATCGCTTGAACCTGGGAGGCAAAGGTTGTAGTGAGCCGAGATCGTGCCAGTGCACTCCAGCCTGGGTGACAGCGCAAGACTTTGTCTCAAATTTACTAATTAAGTTTTACGTGTAAGTTTGTTCCTTGTAGTATTGTTTATAACGAAGAATTAAAAGACCAATAATAAGACAATAATTTTAGGCAAGTGGAAGGCACACAAAAGTGTGTTATTCTTACTACTGAACTTTAAGCTCTCTAAAAGCATGATAAATTGATGACTAATTTATATTTGTATCCCTAAAAGTTCCAGCACAGTGTCTGTGCTATGGTTTAAATGTATCCTCAGAGCTGATGTGTTGAAAACTTAATCTTCATTGCAATATTGTTGAGAGGTGGTATTTCTTCTGTGTGTGTGTGTGTGTGTGTGTGTGTGTGTGTGTGTGTGTATGT
Source organism: Papio anubis (assembly GCF_008728515.1). Taxonomy (NCBI): domain Eukaryota; kingdom Metazoa; phylum Chordata; class Mammalia; order Primates; family Cercopithecidae; genus Papio; species Papio anubis. Next base: position 15,190,878 of record NC_044984.1, on the reverse strand, counting down.
CAGGGTCTCGCTCTGCCACCTAGGCTGGAGAGCAGTGGCACAGTTTTGGGTCACTGTAACCTCTGCCTCCTAGGCTCAGGTGATATCCCACCCTACCCTTCTGAGTAGATTGGACTACAGGCATGTGCCACCACACCTAGCTTTATTTTTTTTTTTTAAACAGGGTTTTGCCATGTTGCCCAGGCTGGTCTCAAACTCCTGGGCTCAAGCAATTCACCTGTCTTGGCCTCCCAAAGTGCTGGGATTACAGGCATGAGCCACTGACGAGAGATGGGATTTTTAAGAGACAATTAGGTCATGAGGCTCGGCCCTCATGAATGGATTAATGCCGTTATCAAGGAAGTGGGTTAGTTATCTCAGGAGTGGGTTCCTGATTAAAGGATGAGTTTGGCCCTTTCTTCTTTCTCTCTCAAGCTTGCTCTCTTGCCCTTCTGCCCTCCCTCATGGGATGATGCAGCAAGGAGGCCCTTATCAGATATAACACCTCAATCTTGGACTTGCCGGCCTCCAGAAACATTAACCAAATAAATTTATCTTCTTTATAAATTACCCAGTCTCAGGTGTTCTGTTATAGCAGCAGAAAACAAACCAAGACAGCCTGTCATGTGCTAAGTGTGCAATAAATATTTGTTGAATGATGACTGAATGAACAAACTAACAAGTGAATTTTGGCTTTTTGAGAAATGAGTTCCCTTCCTTTTCCTCTAATGCTTTGTGATTCTACATGGGTTCTTCTCTTTCAGAGTATACAATTTAGATGGAAAGACACAATAGACACAGATAATACCAGCAAAGCAAACAAGACTCTTCATAAACAGATACTGAATAATGTTCATACTATGGAGATGTGGAGGGAAAGAAATAAATGTTCTGGTGAGAACTCATAAACTCTTTTCATGGCTTGGATTAACAGACCCAAGTACATTACTAACTACCTTTCAATGTTTATATAGTATTCATGATCAGAGAGTAGCACACTTTTCGAAAATTGTAGTAAACATCTTCCGCCCACATTCCCACACTCTCTAACAGTTCAGGGAGACTAACAGGTAGATAATCTATGAAGAAGTCAGACTTATGCCCACTAGCCTACACAGACTCTTTTTTCATTTAGCTGTTAGTCTTGAAACTAAGTTTCCTACAAAGCAAAGTCCTCGTAAAATCACCTGGTTAAATATCCTCCAAAATAATACAACCAGAAAGAAAAATTTCCATAGTTAAAGCTGTTGTTATAAGGAGAGACTGAAGTAAAAGATAGATACTGTGGATCTGTATATGTACTATGCCTCATTTGAGAGCCATAAACTATAATGAGATCTAATTATTTCACCTCCCCTCCCTCCAAATCAATTTTTACTTCTTCCTTCATGGCAATATTGTCCCCATTGAGAATGGGTGGTCTGCACTATTCTCATGGTGGGGGAAAATAATTTAAAGTGCAATGTTCTTAATGTGTGGTGCTGGATCAGAAGGATTATCTTTATACATAAGATTCATGGTGTATATAAAAGGCAGTACATTTTTTTCTTAAGCATTTGGTTCCATCAGTTTATTACTCTTTTCCTAATCATGAGTACTTCTTTGGAACTTTTGGGGAGGGAATGAGAAGTAAAATTTAAAAAGAAACAAAACTTTGATAACAGAAAAACAAAAATGATTAAATTAGAGATAAAATCCACCAACTATTCTAGCACTCCTGACATTCCTTTGATAGACTGCTATTGGCAATTCTATACATAGTGGCTTGCATTTCTCTCATGCCCCCCTCCCCGCTTTCGCTCTCAATCATTCATTCTGCATATAACATATACGGCCACATAGCTATATCACTGAGAAAGGATCAATCATTTTTCCCCTATGCTGCTGAGACATACAATATTTATCACAGGTTATAGAAAAGAAGAAAAGAAAATCTAAGAATATTCCCTTCAGCTGTATTTCTGTTGTGGAACCAAGAGCATCCCAGTCCTCCTCAGTTTTGCTTAGCTGTCAGCTCAGTCCAGCACAATCAGAAGTGCAACGAGGCTGGTAAACTTAGTACCCACTGGCCATTGCAAAGAAAAACAGCCCTGGTTATTGGTGATCTTCCTCACTATATTAAACACAACTCCCATTAGGCAAACTCCCCTCCATTTCTTCAAACCTCTCAATACCTTGGAAATCAAATATTTATCAACAGAGAACCTCTCTTCTAGCTGTCTGTTGTTTCAGCTCTGACAAAGTTGGCCACTGGCCAGTTCGTAAAGAAACCTGTGAAAGGAAATCGGCCACAAGAAAAAAGAAAACTCTATTTCATTTTTATTTCACAGAAACAAACTGCCAACAAATCTTCCCCTCACCCCTTTTTTTTAACTTACTCTTGTGAAAAAGCTTGCCTGGAATGAGCATGGCTTGGCCACTCACTTAGTCAACAAGTATTTACTGGACATTCATCAGCTGAGTCCATATGACCTTGGATCCTTGCAATTCATATTAAAAAGTCACTAAACTCCTATTGAAGTAGACATGGTGACTAATAATGCAGCTCATAGACGTAGCTGCATAGAAGTATGTGCATAATAAGACACTGCAATTTACAAAGGTAAATAGGCACCAGTTTGACTAACAGTGTGCTTAAGAAGAATAGATAGAACTGTTTATGGAAACTTGCTAAAGGAGACAGGCCCTAAAACCTGACTTAAAACAGTAGAAGGAATGCATATGGTGAGTGGGTGGAGGGAGGTGACAAAACTACATGAAGGCACAATTGGCACATTTCAAGAAAAGTAATTGCGGCCACAGAATTACTATGTAGATGGACCACATTTAAAATAAGTCAGAACCATTTTCCTTATTGTTCTATAACCAAATACACAGACAGTAGACTAATGTAATACTATCAATGGTTATCTACAAAATATCTTTAATTAACGTCTTTGTCCGTTTTATGCTGCTATAACAAAATATCGCAGACTGGGTAATTTATAAAGAAAGTAAAACTCTCACAGTTCTGGAGGATGGGAAGTCCAATGTCAAGGTGCTGGCATCTGGCCTTCTTGCTGCATCGTCTCATGGCAGAAGGCAGAAGGGCAAGAGAGGGAGAGAGAGCACACAATATAATAGAACTTGCAGCCTCAAGCCTGTTTATAATCAGCATTAATCCATTCATGATGGTGGATTCCTCATGACCTAAACACCTCCCATTAGGCCCCACCTCCCTATCCTGTTGCATTAGGGATTCAGTTTTCAACCTACGCATTTTGGGGACATGGTTAAATCATAGCAATCAATAAAATTAAATATCATGCATAATCTCTCAGCCACTGTAGTGACTAGCTTACTGATTTTCAAAAGAAAATACTCAACACACCAAACACAAATTTGGTTATCCACGACCTAAGTTCATTCTCTAGTTTGTTCTAAATTCTGGTATACGACAGAATCAACAGAATGACAAGTGGCAAGCTTAAAATATATACATGCCCAGGGCCCATCACTGGAGTTTCTGATCCAATGGATCCTAGGGAAGGGCCAGGGCATCAGTATGTTTCAGAAGCCCTATAGGCGATCCTATTTTCCACCATAGTTGCAAACTATGACTCAGCATAATTTCTTATTGCAACCAGGTTCTTACAGTAACTGGTTTCAGCTTATTCCATAAGTATGCCTACCTATTGTTCTGCAAGCCAATTCTTTAGCTTACCATGCATTTTCCACTTTCAGAACCTAAATTTCCTTTTTGGAAGAAGTAAAAAGTGATCACTCTGCTTCCAGGCCCTCTAGCTAATGATTTCTGCATGCCTGTACTAGTTTCTTCCACATAACACAAACATAAGAACTCCCATGCAGACTAAAGCTGCACCACCACCAGCAAAAACGTAATGGCAATCACATGATCAAGAATTTTAAGTAAACAATGGTGCTGATTTATCTCAGGGGTAGGGGTGTGTGTGCGCGTGTGCAAGGAAAGAAGGTATGTTCTGGTCTCAGCTCTCAAACCCAGTGCCTACACAGTACCAAGCATCTTGCTGGGGCACTGGGTACATAGTGGTAAGCATCACATCACCAACCGTGCTTTCATGTACCTTACAGTGTAGCAGAAAAGGCAGAAAAGAATGCAGCATATTGTGATTCATATGTGAAGTTCCAGGAAGAAAAATCAAGAAAATGCAGTGATAGAAAAAGGACAAATATTTTTCTCAAGAGAGTCAGAGAAGGTCTTTTTAAAGTCATGACACTTAACATTTCAGCTTTCAGCTGAGACCTTAAAGGTAAGATATGGCAGCCATATAAAGAAGGAGGAGGAAAATATTTCTGGCATGTCAGAAAACTCAGGGCTAAAGAGAACTTACCCATCTTAGGCCATCTGTAAAATCATGAAACTGGGCTGCACAGTTTCAAATGATACTTCTTGCTCAAAAATTCTATAAAGAAAATTCTATATTTAGTGACTAAGGAGGTAGATGAAATGGATTAAGCAAAGCATTTTGTCTCAATTTGATAGACACACTAAAGTTAGAGATGGGAAAGATCTGTTTGTCTAATTCCAATTCTACTGATTGGTTTAATGACCCAGAAATAAGGTTACTCACCTCTTCATATTAGTATAATCATGAACTTCTACTCACAGATGATCAATATGGCATTTCTTGAAAACATCACTTTAAAAGGGAAAGCTTAATGGACAAAAATACATAAATGTATAATGTAAAAAGAAGACAGGAATGAATTATTCTCATTAGTCAAGAAGACAGAATAAGAACTAATGGCTTTTAAGCTGTAGTAGGGAAAACTTGGGTTAAACAGAGCAGCACCTCACTAATTCTCACTTCAATAATTGCCAAACCCTATAATTTCCAGAAAGAAAATTGGTAGTCAAAGCCATATTTCAATAAGCATTTAATAGCACAAAGGTAGATGGAGAGATCTCGTGAATTAGCATCTACCGTTCTTCAAATCATTCTACAAGGATGTTTGCTAGGTAGAGTCCCATGGAATATTACCCATAAAGTAGGAGTCGTTTGTCAAAAGTAATAAGCTAATACAAAGTTGGTTATGGCAGTCTTTTGTCTTTGTAGAAATTTCCCTTTCCGTTGAGCTCTTACTCTCCAAATCAATAAATCATCAGGGTGGTTTCCATATAGCAGTGTGAATTAAAAATCAGACAGCAAAGTATCCTCTTTCCACCAGGAAGGATAAGATTTATTTCATAAGGTTTTCTATCATATTTATTTTAAATTGATACATATATCACATAGACAGATGAAAACTGCCCTACAATGTCATCTTTTCTATATACTCAGAATACAAAGAAAAGCACTACTTAATAAAGCAACAACAAAAATAAGTAAATGATGTCTGTACTAGCATCTAAGAGGTGACTCACTTGTCCCCTTTAGTTTACAAAGTTGATGACTATCTTTGGACATGGAGTCATTCAGCCCTGGATCAGTGGATTTGAATCAGATCTCCACCACATGCTGATGGGCGGCAAACCTTCCCAGGGATACATTAGCAATTTGCGGTTGAAGTACGAAATGTATTGGTATTAAAACTGAGGATACAATCAGCCAGGCATGGTGGCAAGCACCTGTAGTCCCAGGTACTTGGGAGGCTGACACAGGAGAATGGCGTGAACCCGGGAGGCAGAGCTTGCAGTGAGTTGAGAATGCACCACTGCACTACAGCCTGGGCGACAGAGAGAGACTCCGTCGCAAAAAAAAAAAAAAAAAATGAGGATACATGCTGTTGTGTGACAGGCAATGGCTTGTCAAAAAAAATGCCACAGAAAGAGGGCTACAATTTTCTGGGAGTAAAAAAGAAAAAGGCATCGCATAATATCAAAGTAGGTAATACAAAATAAATACTACTAGAAACACTGGCCAACATTTACTGAGCAGTCATTATGTGTCAGGTGCTCTTGGAAAATTTTGTTACTTCTTTGAATCTTCACAATAAGTCTCAAATGAGTGATTGTTATTATTCCTATTTTCAAGACCAGGAAACAGTGACTCATAAAGACTAAGTAACTTTGCCAGTTTCAAACAGTGAGTGATGAACTGGGATTTAAACTCAGGTAGTCTCACTCCAAAGCCTATTCTCTTAATACACGATAATCCAAGCTTTTAGCATGTGAGTAAGATAATATTTTCTGTGATATTAAACCAGTATATTTGGTTGTCTTTGGTTATTCCTAATTCAAAGACATCTTCAGGTTCTCACATGGAAACCCATTTCTAGAAGACTCACATCATAGTTTATTTCAAATTGAAAAGGTCATACCTTTTCTTCCACCATGATCTGGCAAGAAGGTTTATTGCCTGATGTATAAGGTCAGTTTGACACAGAGAGAGAAAAAAAAAAAAAAAGGCCTACTCCTTTTAGCACAAGAGATTGTGGGAAGAAGATGGAAGACAGAGGTAGAAAAGGAAGGCAGATGTCACAGTCCTTTATTACTATTTTCTTCCTCTTACCTCATCTCAGGCCAATCTTGTGGAAGTAGATGGTGTGGGAAGCAGAAACCCACAGTTAGGTATGGAAGAGCTCAAAAGCAGAAAGGTTTTTACTCTGCTTCCTATTTATGCCTCTGGGAAGAGGCTGCTTATGGGATTACATTAATCCAATGTGACTAGTATCCTTATAAGTACCTGGTCATGTGAAAACAGAGATACAGTGAGAGAATGCCACCCCTTATGTAGGAGTGGCTACAGTAAAGAAATCTTAATGGCTCGTCATGTTTAGACAGAGGGAAAGCCAGAATTCAGCTCTCCTGAGAGACCTCAGTCTCTGATGGTGGGGATGGGATTGAGAAATTGGACTGCAAATTTCCCACATTCTTCGAAAGGAAAACTAAGTAGTCAGTTGAGAATTGACCAAGCAGAGGGAGAATGGATTACGCGTATGCCAGTATCACATTTTGGCAGTGGACATGATTAGAACAAGAATAGAATGAATTGTACACTTCAGCTATCACTCCTAAAAGCAACTCAGAATACCCACCCCTCAGCAGAGACCAGCAAAAAACAGAGACCCATGGTCAGGCAAGTCATTACTCTCCTTTATGTACCTCAAAGCCATCTTAAAGACAAGATAGGTGGTCCTAGTTTGAATTTTGTCTCCCAAAAAACTTAATGTTGTAGTCCTAGCCCCTAGTACCTTGGAATATGATGTTATTTGGAAACAAGTTTGTTGTAGACATGATTAATTAAGATGAGGTCATACTGGAGTACACTGGGCACCTATTCTAATGTGACTGGTGTCTTTAAAAGCATGTGGTTGGCCAGGCGCAGTGGCTTATGCCTATAATCCAGCACTTTGGGAAGCCAAGGCAGGCGAATCACGAGGTCAAGAGATCAAGACCATCCTGGCCAACATGGTGAAACCCCGTCTCTACCAAAAATACAAAAATTATCCGGGTGTGGTGGTGCATGCCTATAGTCGCAGCTACTCAGGAGGCTGAGGTAGGAGAATCACTTGGACATGGGAGGCGGAGGTTGCAGTGAGCCGAGATCATGCCACTGCACTCTAGCCTGGGGACAGAGTGAGACTCTATCTCAAAAAAAAAAAAAAAAAAAAAAAAAACAAGCATGTGATCACGTGATGTCAGAGACACACTGGGAGAATGTCATTCATGCCAATGTCATGACAAAGGCAGAGATGACAGTTATGCAGCTGCAAGCTGAGGACCAACGAAGATTGCTAGCAAACCACGAGATCCTAGGAAGAAGCAAGGAAGCATTCACTACAAGTTTCAGAGGGAACAAGACCTTCCAACACCTTAATTTTAGACTTCTAGCCTTCAGAACTGTGAGATAATAAATGTCTGTTTGAAGCTACCCAGTTTGGAGCATGTTGTTACCACAACCTTCTTGAAAGCTAATACAATAGTCATAGAGAAGAAATTTCAAAAAACTGAGCATTTTATTTGAGTCCTCTAAATAGAGGCCAATTTATGTAAAGAGACTATTTAAACACAAGATTAAAATATAGCTATTTTTTTCTTCCAGTATCTAATGGGGGAAAGCTTGTGAAGAAGATCAGATAACTATTGAAAAATAAAGAATCTACATTCTCTTTGCACATCTGACTGTAGTTTGAGTGTGTTTGTGATCTCATGGTATGTGATCATTAAAATTGTCAGAAATTTACCTCATAAATAAATTTTTAAAACATGGCCAGGGCGGTAAACAGCCCTAGTTACATTCCTGAATGGCAGCAAATGATTAGTGTTATAACAATAAACGTTATTTTTCTCAGTTTTTCCAATGTGTTTATTTAAACAACTTTTTATGTTTTAATTCCTTTAAGTGTGTTGCCAGAAATGCTGGTATTGCACAGGGTGTTGACACAGATGTTTGAGAACCTTTGTTCATTATTCCCTCCTTCAGACACATTGTCAACCAGACTCAGGCATTAAATACACATGAGGGTTGGGCATTACAGATAAGAACTCAAAAACACAAAATCTCTCTCCTCAGGAAATAGGTAAATCATAGACGATAGAAAAGTGTGTTAATTATGTGGCAGAATATTATTTTTTAAATAACTTTCCCAAAATGAAGTAAAACACAAAGGGGAGAAGAGACACAGTGAGTCTCTGTATAGTGAATGTACATGGAGCTACAGGGAACCAGGAAGATGCCCTCCCTAGCAAGGCATGGAACCAGCAGAGGCCTGAAGCGGCCATATGGATTATGGGTAGACTACTTTCTGAGGGATGCCATAAGAAAATACCATGAACTAGGTGGCTTAAAACAACAGAAACTTATTCTCTCATGCCAGAAGTCCAAAATCAAGGTGTGGGCAGGCCATTCACCCTCGAAAGCCCATAGGAAAGGATCTGCTCCAAGCCTCTCTCTCTAGCTCCCAGTGCTTGCTGGCAAACCTCAGCATCATTGGACTTGTAGATGCATCCATTTTCACATGGCCTTCTTCCTTGTTTCTCCTTTGTCTTCAAATCTCCTTCTCATAAGGACACGAGTCATTGGTTTTGGGGCACATCCTAATCCAGTATGACTTCATCTTAACTTGACTATGACTGCAAAGACCCTATCTCCAGATCAGGTCACATTCACAGGTACCAGGAATTAAGATTTAATCATACGTTAAACATATCTTTTTGGGGGACACAATTCAATCTAGAACATGGTGTGATGGATGTCTAACAGATGTTGCCTTTGAGAGACAACATCAAGGAGGAAATGTTGCCCCCTGGCAACCCCAACCGCTCCAAACCCTTCCCACTGCCCAAGCCTCAGCACCATGCAGGGCCTTATAGATTTAGTCTTACCATGTGTAGTGCACTCTGATATTTTCTATTCCATTGTTGCTTTTTAATGCTCATCACGACTCCCTGCATGGATTTTATAACCCATTCATGGGTCACAATTTAGAAACTACATAGAAAAACATTTACTGAGGGGAAGATGATGCTGTCATAAGAGAATCAAATGCAGGAGAAGTTGCTTGGAAGGAGGATAGATGAAGGATTTTTAGACCTGTTATTTTTGATATGCTGGGAGTAAAGCTTGTATAGGCTGCTTTTGTTCAGACCATAAAGTTAAGATTAAGGTGCCTGCAGTTTTCCCATTGCTAATACAGACATACCCAAGACAGACTGGGTAATTTATAAAGAGGTTGAATCGACTCACATTTCCACATGGCTGTAGGAGGCCTCACAGTCATGGCGGAATGTTAATGAGGAGCAAAGTCATGTTTTACATGGCAGCAGGCAAGAGAGCATGTGCAGGGGAACTCCCATATATAAAACCATCAGATCTCATGAGACTTACTGACTATCATGAGAATAGCACAGGAAAGATCCACCACTATGATTCAATTACCTTCCATCAGGTCCCTCCCATGACACATGGGAATTATAGGAGCTACAATTCAAGGTGTGATTTGGGTAGGGACATAGCCAAACCATATCAGTGCCCTTTTGCCCCTAGAGCTGGCATTCCTGAGATCTACCTGCTAAGAGACATGCTGGACCTACAAGAGGCAGCACTACACTTCTCACCTCCATGTCCAGGCACTGCTTTGCTCTGTGACCCTGTTGCCCAGCAAGAGGATGAAGTAATTTTCCCTGACCCTGTACATGTTTCAGACATGGCAAGAAATGAAGTCGATAAATGTTTGATGAACCAGTTTTAAAATAAATTAATCCAAAGAAGGATAAGCACCCTTTTATTCTGAATTTTTGAAATTGTAAGTGCACATTGTTGACAGACATGAATACTGGAAGTATAATTTTAAACTTAATAGTAAATTTTTACTAGGTGGATGATGCTTGTGACCAAAGACTCAAGTATACACATCAGTTACCTTTGGAGTACATTTCTATACATAATATAGTTTTGTAAATGGCTGCTAAATGCAAAGGGATATTCACTGAATATTCTACAGCTCAGTTTTGCCTACACATACCCATATACATACCCACACATATATTTTCCCCTCCCTTTAAACATATTTGTCTCTACCTCTCATTCTCCCATGCTCTGGTCCCCTGATGCCTTCACATGCAAACTTCTACGAAATCTTGCACTCTGAAAGATACCCTGTTTTACCACCAACCACCACCATCTATCTCAGAGTATAATTTATGAAGATGACTATAATTTTATCATCATGGTTTAGATCAACAGACGGTTTCTATTTCCATTTCAGTTGGGTATCATGTGTCCTGGTGGTAATTTTTATGTACTGATTTTCTTCTGTCATCATTGCCACAAGACCTTGATGTTCTCTCCACACTCACCTTATGAACCATTGTCCCTAAGAAATCTCATTTAAATGTCAACCACTATCTAGGCCTGAATGAGCCATGTTCAGCCCATATCACTTTTCTGAGTTTCAGAACTATTTCTGAACCCATCTATTAGTTATCTCCATGTGAAGCACTTCCATTTCAATATTTCCAAATAAAATTCATTTTTCATGTACCTCCCCAAACTGTTACATCTCTTGTATTTTTTTATCTTAGTTAATGGTAGGGTCAGGGGAATCCTTTAAATTAAAAGAGAGATGGAAAGTCAGAATAACCACTGTCCCAGAATTCTATTGCTTTGACAGATGCACTTCACCCTCATACAAGAAGGGAAGATTTAGGACTTTCTATCCAGAGAGTTGGTCTTATCAGTAACAGACCATGGGAATCACCCCACAAAAGCACCCCACCATGCTTATGGAAATATCCTGTGGACTGTCAAATTCGGCTTGATCTCTCTTTTTCTCTTTCATTTTTCTCCTTAGTCTATGAATTCCAGCAGGCTAATAGAGTCAAGTGAAAGCCTATCTAAAATGTGAATCAAAGTAAGATTTCGCTGAAGACTTCGACTCCCTTTAGTCCAAAGATGGGACTCTCAAAAGCAAAATCAAAAAAAAAAAAAAAAAAAAAGCAAATATTTTATCAACTCAGCAAAAATCCAGATCTGGAACCCCAGTGTGTTCATCTTACCAAGCAGGTGCCCATTTTAAGCATCTGTGTTCTCCAAGAAACACCTTCTAGGCGGGCACTCAAGGAAAGCTTTTGTGTGAATGTCACAGTCTGGTTAGATAAGGTGCATCTAACCTGTTAATTGGTCTCTAGGCGTTATTCATCTATCTCTTATCACTAAACTTACTGCTCCTCAGGAAACACAGAAAAACTCTCAAACGTTGGTGAGTAGCTTCATCAGGACTTCAGCATTCTGAAGGACCATAGAATACTTGGCTGCTGGGCTAACCTGTAAAGTACAAAACTCTGGCTTAAGAGTACAGGAGTATACCTTGTCTATTTAGCAAGGCAAAGAGGAATTCTTTTTCCCCATTCAAAGGTGTCACCTGGCTCAAAGAGATAGAAAGTAATTTTTTAGTTATTGTCACTTCATCTGAAAACAATCAGTTAATCTCAAATGTCCAGTAATCATTGGAATAGGCAAAGAATGTGCCACACTGCATGGTTTAACTTCCTAAAATGTAAAATGCCTGGTGCAGTGTTTGACACACAGCAGGTGCTCAATATGTGCTCCTGTCCTTTCACTCCTTTCCTCCCCTTCTTTCTCTGCTCCCTCCCTTTCATTCTGTCCATCTGTGTCTACGACCACCTCACTTACATGACCAAAAGGCATAGAAAATAGGCAGAAAAGTATCCTATGGGCACAATTACTTTAGCTCAATAAGTAAAATGGGAAATCCTATTCAAGACATGAATGGGGCCGGGCACGGTGGCTCACACCTGTAATCCCAGCACTTTGGGAGGCTGAGGTGGGCAGATCACGAGGTCAGGAGATCAAGACCATCCTGGCTAACATGGTGAAACCCCATCTCTACTAAAAATGCAAAAGACTGGGCACAGTGGTGGGCGCCTGTAGTCCCAGCTACTCGGGAGACTGAGGCAAGAGAATGGCATGAACCCAGGAGGCAGAGCTTGCAGTGAGCCGAGATCGCGTCACTGCACTCCAGCCTGGGCGACAGAGGGAGACTCTGTCAAAAAAAAAAAAAAAAAAGACATGAATGAAAGAACTGGTTTTCTGGCCAAGTAGCCTTTTATTCACCCTGTAAGAGAAAATAGTTCTGTATCTCATGTAGGTGCCACTCCTCAAATCTCAACACTCTAAAATCTGTTTTTCCTTCAGTAAATGAAGTGTAACTAGCCTTGTCAGGTTAGAGGAATGATTAAATGCTAGACAAAGCCCCAGCAACCTCTGAAGTGCAAGAAACTTTTATTTCACCTTTTTAGGCCTCCTTTTATAGTGGCCCTTCCCCGCTCCACTTGCCTAATCCTTAGGAGTCTGTCCTGCATACTCTGCTCTCCAGAAAAAGACAACCATCCTTTCTTCATTGTTCTTCACAATCACTGATGTTTGTTATCATGCCACTGCCTGACATCACATATAAAGCTTTGGGTATTTCATCGGGACTACAGCTGGTATTGACCACTTTTAGGCTTCCCAACTCTGCAAAGCAAGAACAGCAGTTCTCTCTATTTAATGAATAGATAAAGTGATGCTCAGGACTTGTACAAGGTCACACGGCCATAAAGTGAAAAACGATGTAAGGCAGCCTTCCTGTTGGCCTTACTGAGATGATGGCATGCTAGGAGTTCTATTAGAAAGGGTCTCCATTGAACTATAAGGGAGTGAGATGTAATTCCAAGATAAATGTTCTACTCCCTTCACCTGAGTTTTCCTGGCTGACCTATACAGCACCAACAGTGCGAGTTTCTAAAATTAAAAAATTGCTCCAAAAAATAGACTAGCCTATGATTTAAGTTGGGTTCCTGGACTTGTTTCACTAAAATGTCTTTCTCTGAGTCTCATGCCCAGACTCTACTAGTTGAGGAAGCAAATGGGAGAGATAAATTCCGTGGCTTTTTCAAAATGAAGTAACTTACACATACCCTTCTCAATCTCTACATTCTAGATTTGGTAGTTGATATCTAGCCAACTCATAAATACTGATGCATAAATGTCTTTAATATGTCAGATTTTAAATTATGCAAATAACGACTAGAAATTACTAGAAAGTAGATTGTTCTCATTTGCAACCTTGGAGCTAAGGGAACATGTATAACCTCTATCCATATATAAATTGATATTTCCCACACTGCTCCTGCTGATAATAGCAGGCTGTCACCAGACTGTCACCCACAGCATGTGGGTTAAAAAATGGAAAGAAGGAAGGAGAGAAGGGAGGGGAAAGGAAAGGAAGGAAGGGAAGAAGAAAGAGAGGAAAGGAGGAAAGAAGGGAAACGGAGGAAAACAGAAAGGGAGGGAGGAAAGAAATATTTATCTAAATACTAAATAAAGCCTTTATCTAAATACTCAGTATTGAATAAGTCATTTTGAGAACTAGATAGCAGAGTCAAATTGCCTTTTTGAGTCTTGAAGTAAATTATCAGCCTACTACAGACCCAGGCTAAGACAGATATAGCATTTAACTTCACGGGTGGCTATAATTTCTGGATTTGTGAAAGAGTGATTCCTGCTTAGTACGTTCCAAAAAGGACATGAAGTTTCTTAAGGCCCTGTATAAATCAATTCACAATCATACTGAGGTAGTTTGACTGTGACTCCAAAATGTCTGAGTTTCATTTTCTCCCTGTTAGAGATGAAACCACTGACATTCATTTTTTATGGACATTTCCAGCTAAAGACTTTTTTTCGTAAGTTAAAATTTGAAGAGCATGAAAGAGAAATTATTCTGATTTATGATGACTTCCAATCAGGACCAATTAAGAGAAAATGAACCAGGGAAATTGGAGTGGGGGAGGGAAATAAGATCCTGCAAAGTGAAAGTGTTTAAACCGAAGTTTTCTTTCCCTTACAATCCCCTGGGTAGAATCAAGCAAAGGCAGCTTCAGGATCAAGGGCTCCTGTGCCCCCAGGACTCACCCACAACCACTCTTTCACTTCTAATCTTGCTCTAGGCACAAACAACTACCTGGGACTCGTCTATGCACCCACTGTCCTTTCATCAAGAGTCCTTCAGACATACAGAAACGCTTGTCCTTTATTACAATATTCAAGTATAAATGTAAAGAGAAATCTAGTATTACAGTAGGCTCCACTGATTTCCTGACTTGATTCCCAGCTAAACACCTTCTGGTTTCAAGCTGAAAATCCAAGGTCTCAAATTTCACACATTTAAAAAATATTTATGACAGAACTGTCCTTAAATCTGAACACAAGAGGCCTCTGTGCTGGGCCGGTGCTTTAGGGGGTCTGCATAACACATGCGCACGTGTACACATACACAGGCAAACACACACACACACACACAGGCATTGCACACCGCATTCATGCCTCTGTCCCTCAGGAACTAATGTTGGCACAACACTTATATTCCCAGAAATGCTCTTCATCTCTTGCCCCATATCTCCCACAAAAAGCATAACTTCATTCAGTTGCTGTAAAAGTTTGTGGGTTGTGGCACTCCTAATGAATGAGCACTGCTTTAGAGTATGAGGAAGATTTCAGTGGCAGAGGTACTTAAGAGACAAGACAAATTAATTAACTTGTCAGATCTTTCCTCTGAGGTAGCATGAACACAATAGATTATTGCATAATGAAGTATTGTTTCCCCGGAATGCTAAATGTTTTTCTTGATTTTCTTTGCGTTCCAATTCATGGTTCCAGAGCTACTCACAAATTAGTACAATATAAGAAACTATCACACATGGTGACTGAGGAGCATCTTGCGATCTTCATGTTGCTCTTACCTTTGTGCGTGTGTGTGTTCCTCAACCTCTAACCTATTTACATTTGTAAGTTATTTATTTTATTTGTTGTGGGGGCTATTCTGTGCTTTGTAAGATATTTACCAGTATCCCTGGCTCTATCCACTAGATGCCAGTAATGTCTCCCCACTCACCATTCTTTCCCAACGTTTGTGACAACCAAAAATATTTCTAGGTATTGCCAAATCTCTCCTAAGGGGCAAAACTGCCACTGCCCCCACTGGTTCAAAACCACTGGGCTAGACATAACATACATGAAGCATGTTATCGTTTCTTTATGCTGGCAACCTGATGCATACTGAACTCTAGAATTTCAAACAGTTCTTTTTGTAAAAATATTTCATAACATTTAATTCGATATTTTTAAAATTAAAATGTCAGTTATATAAATGTGATTTCTATAACACTTAAAATTCATTTACTATATTCATTTACTATAATTTGTATTTTACCTTTTAATTGTAATAGATTCTCTTGACTGGAAAGAAAATAACTTGTTGCAAGCATAGATAAAAAGAATCTTTAATCTTTTTATACCCACTTTAATTTACATTTTTGATAAACATATATTACAATTTTGTACTTTGTATAGATTACATTGTATTTTTAATCTCTTAAATTATTTGAAAATAACAGAAATAGAAAATACCAACATGAGCTGGGCACGGAGGCTCACGCCTGTAATTCCAGCACTTTGGGAGGCTGAGGCGGGCAGCTCACGAGGTCAAGAAATTGAGACCAGCCTGACCAACATGGTGAAACCCCAGCTCTACTAAAAATACAAAAACACTTAGCTGGGCATGGTGGCGCGTGCCTGTAGTCCCAGCTACTTGGGAGGCTGAGGCAGGAGGATTGCTTGAACCTGGGAGGCAGAGGTTGCAGGAATAGGATTTTACAAATTATTTAATAAAGATGTAATTACTGATTATAACAATTAAGTGACCAAGAAAGTTTTTCTCAAACGACAATAAGTGGAACAGACCATATACACTCCCAGCAACTTCATCCTCTCTACTAAGCAAAGATTTAATTAATTACTGACCAAAACAATGAAAGGGAAAGTTAGGCTCCCTCTGTATTTCTTCTTGGCCTGACTTGGAAACTATTATGTGTGGAACTGATTTAACTTGATTTAAAAAGGCCTTGAAATGCCTCACAGAAAAGTATATATACTAGGGAATAAATGATAGATGAGGAAATCACAATGAAGGGAAAATGAAGAGATAGAGATGCATCTCTGTTCTCCAGAAAAATAACTGCATAAAAGCTCATGTCTTTAGGGATATTATAATATTTGTTGAGATAAGTCACAAATGTGATTCCCTAGTGATCAAATCAAAGAGATAATCATTATTAGTTTCAAGAGTCACAAAATACCTATCAGAAAATAAACACATTTAGTTGTTGGCAGAAAAAAAAAAAAAAATCTGCCTTCTCTAGAAACTGGAAACCTGAGGAGAATCCATTCTGGATTCTTGGAGCTGAAAACCATCTGCGTAGTGGGAACCACAGCCCACATTTGTAGCAGGAGGCTTTCTAGTCCCCATGTTAGCTAACAGATTCTTTTCACCTTAGGATTTTCCTTCATAAGAATGTACTGGAGCCAATGGTACAGTTATTGTCACCCAAGCTTATTATCTGTCAGCTTACCAGACTTCCCAGGTGGGGAACCAGGCCCAGGAAGGCAGGTGCACGAATGCAATCACTAACTAGCAGAAATACATCTCAACTGGCAACACTGCCTACAGCACCGGGGAATTCCTTTTGCACCATACCTAACCCTCTCTATCTTCGCCACATTGTGCGCATGGAAAATGGCCTCTATATCACTTCCAGATGCTAACAGGCATCTTATCACTGAACAAATGATGCTATAGCCCAAAACTAGAAAGGGAGAAATCCTGTTTATCCATTTCAAATCACGTATTTGCACGCAATAAAATGAAATGCTTCTATTAGCCCAACAGCAACCATCACAAAATAGCAAATTCCACGGGGGAGGAGAGGTGTGTATTACACTTTCCAGGAAGAACCACATTCTTATAACCAATTAAACTCATTGCAGTTGAATAGTCTAACAATTCGCACCAATACATATTTCAAGTTACCACTTCAGTACAATTTGTTTACAATTATCAGGGTTACAAATGGCCTTCCAAATCAGTTCCTGGGGAGACCTGACAAAGTTTTCTGTCACATATATACTGGCTCAGCAGGGCAATTTTCAATCTGTCCCCAGAACACTACAGGAAGTCAATTTCCTAGTTGCAACAAGTATCTGACCTATACATGCTTTTTATATGATGTGTGAGCTGTCATTTCCACACTGGACCACCCACTCCACCTACTCTAAGGCTACTTACTTTAACTCTCATTTCCCCCAGTTGTGACATTTTTTTTAAAGGCACTCATCGATCTCTGATAAATTGGTTAAAAAACTCCCCGCACCCCTCCACAAAGCAAACAAACAAAAAAGCCATCTATTTCTGCAGGCTTGACATTACGCAGAATTTTTCTCAGAATGGCTACAATCCTCCTTTTACTTCCAATACACCTAATTTTTGTTGTTGTTTTTTTTTTAATTTCACAACCATATTTGCTGAGTGCTTATTATTGCTGAGTACTGCCTTAAGTGCTTTGCTTCACATGTATTATGTCATTTTATGACCAAGACAATCCTATGAAGTCATTCCACTGTACAGATGAGGAAACTGAAGCTTGAATGAGCTGAATAACTCATCCAAGGTAACCAAATAAGACAAAGACCCAGTGTTCAAACTCAAGTCTGTCTAAACACAGAACTGACATCTTTAACCGTTAAGCACCTTAACAATTATGCTATTACTATTACTTTCACAGATGTATGATTTGCTGCTTTAATCAAATGTCTGTGTATGTATAAGTATCCACATGCATGTATACATACTGTATTCCAGGTACATCATTAATTAAATAAACTTTTGAAGACTCGCCAAGGAATTTTGCAAACCTGCTTGTTTTAATTTTTAAAATAAGGTGTATTGGATGTTTCATTTTAAGTTAATATAGACTCATTAGAGAAATGTGAGGATGTGAACAAAAGAAAAAAATCATCCGAATTCTCATGCTCAAAAACTAATGTTTTCTAAACCATAAATTACAATATTTTGGTTAGAAATCATTCTATGGGAATATATTTTTAAAATTTTAAAGAACTGATTTAAAAATATTTTTGACATAAAGATTAGCAGACTTAGTAGTCACACAAACATTGGTTCGAATCCCAGCTCTACCACTTCAAAAGCTATTTGACTTCCTGAGCCAGGGTTTCCTCCTATGTGAAATAAAAATGATAATTATTCCTACCCCACCTGGATGTTGTAAAAATTGAATGAGACAATATGTAAGAGAATCTTGGCAAATACTTAGTGTTCAAAAGGAGATGGTGGCAGTGGACATGATATACATACCCATTTTATCTCTCTGAATCCCTGCATTAAAACAGACAAAGTAATCAGATAGCAAACCAAAACTCCATGGCTAACATTTCCAATGAAATTAGAGGACTACATTTCTTTACAAACCTCAAATATCAGCCAGCAAGGACAAACCACTGACAGCTGCAAGACCAGAGT
The DNA here is from genome assembly GCF_008728515.1 of Papio anubis. NCBI lineage: Eukaryota > Metazoa > Chordata > Mammalia > Primates > Cercopithecidae > Papio > Papio anubis. The sequence continues at coordinate 15,172,062 of NC_044984.1, read as the reverse complement.
GGTATCAGTGTCTGTGCAGAAGAAAGCAGAGAGAATCAAAGACAAAGTACTATGTGCCCATTTGGAAACAGCTACTGAAACTGGGAGGTTTACCCAACCCAACAACGGGCAGTACAAGGGAGCTCATCGTGGGAACTGGGGGAACCTTAGGAATCTCACGCTTATGAGCCTTCCTCCAGGATAGAGTTCCCTTCCAGGAAAGGGCCATGCACTGAGGTGAAACTGCTGGAATGGAATCAAAACTGAGCAAATTAGGCTCAATAGAGACAAAGGAAAGAAATGATCCAGATAAAAGTGGGGGAGGAAAACAGAACCCGGAAGTCTTAGAACACAACAGAAGAGGGAACTCTCCAAAGTTAGAAACGCCAGTTAGAAGAGCCAGGCCTCTAAAATTTCAGAAAACTGATCTCACATAAAAATGAGCAGCAGAAAAGTATTGAAGTCAAGTCCCATGCAAAGTTATTATAAGATAAAAGAGAATAAGGAGCAGAATAACATCACTATAGATAATAAAAGCATATCAGAAAGACAGGGACAGATCAAAACTGTAACCTATTTCAAAATGAGCTAAAAGACATTAAGAACATGATACAAGATGTAAAAGAACAGCACAAATCAGAATTAGAAAAACTCAGAAATCAGGTGACAGAACATAGGAAAGAATTATAAATAAATGAAAAAGTCATTTCAGAAGTGAAGACTAAACTAGAAGGAACACAAAAGCAAATAAGAACTAAATATGCCTGAAGAGAGTATTTGGTGAAAAGGAAAAAAAATAAAAATAAAAAAGAAATAAAGAGATAAAAAGGATTAAAGAGAAATCGAAAAAGAGAAGACAGGAAAAGGAGGTTCAGATTATATAATACAGGAATTCCTGAGAAAGAAAATTGAACTAAGGAAGAGAAAAAGTAGTAAAAACAATGAATTAAAAATACTTTCCTGAAATTAAAAAAGAAAATTAAAACTGTATCTTGAAAGAGCACACCACAAATCTAAGAATATCATCTCAGAATGACCAACAACAAGGTGTATTCTAATAAAAATCATTGGATTTTAAAGCAAAAAAAGTTTATTGAGCATCCCAGAAAAAAAGGCAAGTGATTTATAAAGAAAAAATTAGGTTACCATCAGACGTTACAACAGCAATACGTTATGACAGAAGAAAACAGAGTAGCCTAATTAATATACTCAAAGAAAGAAATGTCTATAGGAAATATTTTTAAAGGACTTTTTCCCAGTAAAAGTGACTTTCAGATAGAAAGAACATAAACAAACTGTCATCAATATGCAGGAACTCAAGGAATATTACTCCCATGAGCCCTTACTGAGGAATATACTAGTAATGAGCTTCAGATAATCCAAATCACTAGAGAGACACAGACATAAGGACTGATGAGTAGGACTAAACACAGTATGTAAAACATACAGTTACTATAGAACTAAGATCAAATGAGCTTTAATAAAAGGGGAAAGTACAGTATTAAAGGCTACATGTTTAGATAACATAGATATAGCACAGCTATAACACTTAATGGGGAGAATGAGGAAAGTATATGCAAAAACAATTTAGTTATTTTCAGTAATTATATTGCCAGTGGTCTGTTAATATTGTTTGGGTATATAATATTAGAATTGAGTAAATGATTAATCATGCAATGTTCTGATTCTATGATCCCCTGTGTCCTTGGGAACTAAGATTCTGGTATGCAAGAAAGGAAATACAGATGCAATGCGGAAGTTAAAAAAAAAACAAAACTGTGTTCTGGAATTTAAATTAAAACTATCAGTGTGAACTCATGAAATAACTTTGTCCACTGAAGATGCTTAGAAACAACAACCATCTCTAGCAAACAAGTAGTGGCTTTAAAGTAACATTTCCCCCTAAAACAACACTCAAGTGTTCTTGAAGAAGTGGCTATTTCCATGTCTATGGTAAGAAATGTACGAGATGCACCTGGAAAACCTCATCATGCCAAATAGCAAAACAAGTCAGAGTCATGTTAAAAGAACTTGATGGCGCAGTGGCCAACGCGTGTAATCTCAGCACTTTGGGAAGCCAAAGGGGGTGGATCAGTTGAGGTCAGGAGTTCAAGACCAGCCTGGCCAACATGGCGAAACACCGTCTCTGCTAAATATACGAAAATTAGCAGGCCATGGTGGCGGGCGCTTGTAATCCCAGCTTCTCGGGAGACTGAGGCAGGAGAATCATTTGAACCCGGGAGGTGGAGGTTGTAGTGAACTGAGATTGCACCACTGCACTCCAGCCTGGGCAACAGAGCAAGACTCCATCTCAGAGATAAATAAACAAACAAACAAAAAAATAAGTAAAAAAACTTGAAAGCTAACCTGAAGAAGCCCCCACTAGCCAAATGCAGGACAATGTAAGCTTCAGTGAAGATATCTGAATGGATTGAATGGGGATTAAAATTTCATCTTTCAGAAGGGATCAACACGACTCTGGATCCAGCTGCCAATTTGTAGAAATACAGAGGACAGAAGTGTTAAAAGGAAAAATACAGGCTATAAGAAATTCTGCAGATCAAATCCCTCAGGTTCTTCAGTGAATATCCCTCAGGTTCTTCAATAAATAATTTGTGAGGAAAAGAAAGGGATAGAGGGAGGACCTGCAGATTTAAAAATATTTAGAAGATTTAAAATTTGAAAAATAGGCAAGACAAAATTATAGTGGTTAGGGATACATAATTTTGATGAAACTATAATGAACTGTCAAAAAATGCTTATTATAGAATTAGGATATTGGTTACTTTGAAGGGAAAGAGAAGTGTTGAAACTAGAACCGGTTCCTTGGGTAGCCAGAAAAGTTATATTTCTAAACATGGGTAATTATTTCAACAAATGCATCGCTCATTAATCTACACAGTTCTGGGTGATTTTTCTGTAACTGTGTTTCATTTTACAACAGAAATAGTAAACAAATAAGTACTAAATAAATATTAGCTACACTTAAAATTAAACTGAAAATATTTTGTAATATTCTAACGTAATAATAAGTAGCTAAATGGTAGAAAACAGAGCTTCAAAATTAAGACATTCTTAGAAAGTCTCTCTGATTCTCTGGTTACCACTTTACATTTTTTGGAACACATGGGTGCCTAGCACTGAGCTTGAAATAAGGCCCAAACCCAGGTCTCCCCGGATGTTTTAGCTTTTAGAAGAGCTCCCTCTTCTTTATTTAGAAAAAATAAGTGACATAGAACATCGCTGGTCAGACTCCCCAGCACACTAACTCTGGGACACAGAGCTGCATGCTTGAAGTTTACTGGGGAGTGCTCATGGGACCAACATCTGTGAGGAAGTGAAGGAAGATGGATTTGGTGAAAGAATGCAATTGCGATGCAGGCAGACCTCAGACAGTCCCATGGAAGTGCCGGAGCTGGAATAAGAATTCAGAGTTGTCCCACCTTGAGGCAAGGAGCATGGGACTTTATTACACACACCTTGTTCCGGCCCCAACAGCCAGTCATAGATAAGGGCTGCTCTAGGGAAAGGAGCATGAGCTACTTTGGGCCAAGTAGCTCTCTTCCTTTGAGGGTAATTCCCAGATAGTCATTCAGGTCCGTGCTGTCCACCACCAATTTCCCAGGTGTTTGGAATGAGTGCCTGCATCCTGAAGGAAGATCTAGACAGTGACCCACTACCAAGGGCAATTCAACCATTTTGCTTCTCTTCAGTCAATCTATGTGTCAAGCATACTTTGTCTCTAGAAGCTTGCATTTCACTTTGCTCCTTCAGTACCTTTTGAGCCTATGTTCTGAAGAAGAGTTTTGCTTCAAACTTTCAAAGAAGTCTAGAAGTTTGGCCTTTAAAAGATTTTCTATGCATATCAAAATTCAATTTAAGTGAAGAGTTGCAACACATTTCTTCACAACATTGTTACTCATTCAATCAACACTTATTGTATGCAAAGCTGTAGAAACCCAGCGGTGAACAGAGTCCCCTTTTGACTAAAGTTTACTGTCTCCTGCTTATTCATGCAATGTTGTTTAGTGCTGCATAATGATGACATTCTCATATGTTCTGAGTAATCCTTCATTCACTTCCATTCTGGGGATAAATGTTACAGATGATATTTATGCCATTCTTAAAAAATCAGTAACATTTCAAGATTTTTCTGTGACATTTCTTCTCTGTGCTAAATGGTTTCTTTAACTTGATATCTACTTGAGATTGCAGCCAGAAGAATGAGGCAGGGGCTTTAGATAGCAATTCAAGATAGACTTCCTGATGTCTTTATAACAATCGGGTTTCATACTCAACATCATTTTGGCTACATATTTGTTTATATTTAGGATTATTAAATATAATCAAATATTTAATAATATTAGATTAAATGTTATTAATATTATTTGTTCACAATAAATATTATTTATTATTTTATATATTAATACATATTATATATTAATTGGATGGTCTATGTTATCTTTAGTCACTGCACTTCTGTAATTTAGGGAATATATTCTATATAGAAAAGGGGCTTCCTGTGTCCCTCAATTTTCATTTTCCAAACACAAAAAAGAAACAAAACAAAACAAAATTTGAACCTTTAGCAAAAAGGTTGGCTATTTATTTAGGTTGTTTATGGCTACTAATTGTTATCAGTACACAGAGATTTTAGGAATAGCTGTGGATTCTTGACAACTGTATACATGAAGATGTAAAGTTGTAATTTTGACATGTGTTTTAATTTCACACCCTGATTTGGCCTTTGTGCCTGTTGGAAGATAACATTTGTTCTCTTTGATAAGCAGTAGAAATTTTATCAGATTTTGTAACAATTAATGAAGTACAAAAAGTCAGAGACAAATGTTCTGTGATATCACTTTGCTAGGGCAAGATGACAGGAAAGTGGCAGGTTAGGGGCTTCCTAGGGGGTCTCTGAGCACTCATGAGGGAGCGTTGGAAGATCTGGAGATGGAGTGCATGAGCTGGGAATCCCTTCTTGGTGGACTGTGGGTGTACCCATAGTCCATAGGTAATTTCTTCTTTCTTCCAGCTGCCATCTAACTATAGAGTAGGGGATCTGCAAAGAGTCTCCTATGAGCTCTTGAAACAATTCTCCTTCCCCTCCTGGCCTTCTATCTAGGTGAGAGCAAACAGGGCTGCCCCCAAATATCCTTGAACTTGAGGCAGGTTAAACTGTGTAACAGCTTCAATTTCCCCCATCAGCACCACAAATACTTAATTCCAGGCTCAGTCTGTAGCAAAGACCATAGCTGCCCCCTGTCTTAGTCTGTATTGCTATAAAGGAATACCCAAGGCTGGGTAATTTATAAAGAAAAGAGGTTTACTTGGCTTACAATTCTGCAAGCTAAACCACAGCACCAGCATCTGCTTCTAATAAGGGCTTCAGGCTGTTTCCACTCACAGCAGAAGGTAAAGCGGAGCCAGTGTGTGAGAGATCTCATGACAAGAGAGGGAAGCAAGGGTAGGGGAGGCGCCAGGTGCTTTTTAACAACCGGCTCTTCCGGGAACAAACAGCAAGAGCTCGCTTACTACCACGTGAATGGCAGCAAGCCGTTCATGAGGGATCCACCCCCTGAGGCAAACACTTCCCACTAGACCCCATCTCCAACACTGGAGATCAAATTTCAACATGAGATTTAGAGGGGACAAATATTCAAACCATAGCACTCCCCTCTTCACCCAGGACCTAGAGGCAAGGCCTGACCACTATGAAAGTAAGGATGGTATCAATACATGGCTTTGAAGTCGCTAGCTACATTCAGAATAAGAGGACTATGGAAGGAGACCATCCGTAGTCTCATTTAATAATAGTAAATTGATCCGAATTCAAAAATAGCTTTCTGTTGCAGAGAAGTAAAATTCTTGTAAAGGATTTATTTCAAAGCAGTGCTAATTAATCCCTGGAGCTAGACAACGGTGTCCTTTCATGCTGTTCCTGAGAAAAAGCCTCTCTCAGGTCACCAGCATTTCCCTCTCAGCCTCTGAGGCTCCAGGGGGCCGGCACAGCTGCACTCTGGCCACCACCCCTGGGCAGAACCTACAGAAGCTTCCTTTCTGTTCCTCTCAAGTAGCTTAGCAGACACTCCCAAAAATGGATAAAAATGCAAGCAGACGCAGGATAGGATGTAGGGAGAAGAGTTCAGGAATTCCAGAACTTAGTAAAACTGAAAAATTTTATAGGCTGTGAATGAAGTATAGTATATATATACATGTATAATTTCAATTCTCCTTTCTCTTTATTTCATGGGATGAGGGGAGGACGTTCCATAGTTACCAAAGGAACAAAATTTCAGAATCATTGCCTTGGGGATAAGGGTCCAAATTTCCCTGGTGTTTCACAATATTGAAGTAGAGAGGCCACTTGTAGCTGTAGAGGTATTAAACTGGGCCAGCCACAGTAGCTCACGCCTGTAATCCCAGCACTGGCTGTGATTTGACGAGGAATTTGAGACCTGCGCAACACAGTGAGACCTCGTCTTTATATATATATTTTTTAAATTAATCAATGTATTAGTCCGTTTTCACACTGCTGATAAAGACATATCCAAGACTGGGAAGAAAAAGAAGTTTAATTGGACTCACAGTTCCACATGGCTGGGAGGTCTCAGAATCATGGCGGGAGGCAAAAGCGACTTCCTACATAGCAGTGTCAAGGAAAAATGAGGAAGAAGCAAAAGCGGAAACCCCCGATAAACTCATCACATCTCGTGAGACTTATTCACTATCACGAGAATAGCATGAGAAAGACAGCGGAAAGAATTGCCTCCCCTTGGGTCCCTCCTACAACACGTGGAAATTCTGGGAGATACAATTCAAGTTGAGATGTGGATGGCGACACAGCCAAATCATATCAATCAACAAGTAATTTTTTTAAATAAAAAATAAATATTTTTAGGGGAGGAGAAAGGCGAATCCATCAGCATCACTATTTGGGAAAAAGGAGAATATGATAGCGGCTTAGGAAGACAAAACATCAATTTATGCAACTAATATCATTTACAAGTTAGGAAAAGAGGAAGTGGCCATGGAGTGATATTTTGAAAGCTGAATAAATGCCAAGATGAGGAAGAACATTTGGGAACAGAGAATTGCATGCGAGAAAGAGGAGCAGGGTAAGTGAGCCAGCAGAGTTCAGGAAAGCTGTAGCAAGGATATTGATTAATGAAGATAGCTGAGAATACATCTGGAGAGACAAGCAGGGGCCATACCAAAGTCTCAGCTTGATGTCTTGGGCAGTGGGGACTCAGGCCATCAACACAACTGTGTCCTGAGATGTAACTAGTAGTTACAGGACATTAAAGGTAGAGAAACATAATGTACTGCAGTCAAGCAAAAGACAGCCATATCCTTGCAAGGGAGGATGTGGAAACCCACCTCTTCACTGCCCTAGGGCAAGCCTTGTACCCAGAGGCTCCAGTCCCACCACTGACATTTATTCACTGTGTGAGAAAGTTAGCTAATCTCCCTGGAATTCCTCTTTTATTTCCTTTATATTGGTGGATATTTATACCTATTTTGCAGGGTTGTTGTAACAATTAAGTGAGTTAATAATATAGGTAATATCATATATAATATAATATCTGGGGCTGGGCACGGTGGCTCACGCCTGTAATCCCAGCCCTTTGGGAGGCCAAGGCGGGCAGATCACGAGGTCAGGAGATCGAGACCATCCTGAACATGGTGAAACCCTGTCTCTACTAAAAATACAAAAAAATTAGCCAGGCGTGGAGGTGGTCGCCTGTAGTCTCAGCTACTCGGGAGGCTGAGTCAGGAGAATGGCATGAACCCAGGAGGCGGAGCTTGCAGTGAGCCAAGATCATGCCAGCCTGGGCGACAGAGCAAGACTTCACCCAGCCTGGGCAACAGAGCGAGACTTCATCTCAAAAAAATATACATATATTATATATATTTTATATATAATATATATTATAAATATCTGGCATGTAAATACTCAGTGAATGCAATTTTATTTTATCTTCTCCTTTACTGTATATTTTTATGTGATCATAACCCTACTGGAATGAATTTCTATCCCTTTCACCTGTTCAAGTCTGACTTGATTTGTTTATTCGCTGATTCATTAGTTCATTCATTCAGTGATGGTTATAAAGTGCTTGTCATGTACCAGGAAATGTGACAGGGGCTGAAGATGAATATGGCAGTGCCTACTCTATTGGAAAAGGGAAATAAATAACTACACAAAGGCAATGTAAAAATTATATGAAATCTCCCTTCACCACTCCAGTTGTAAGTGATCAATCATCTCTCTGATTTTTTATGCCACTTTCATCACTTACGGCAAAATTACCTTGAAATGTAGTTAACTTTTCAAGTGACTGTGACTCTTTTCCCCAACCAGATGTAAGTTCTGTAAGGAAGGGCATTATAGCTCGTCATTGTATTTCCTTGGTGCCCTGATCATGAGAATTTCATAAATACATGTTAGTGATTGCGATAAAATGAAGAGGCAGGACCTTATTCATTCACACAGTTATGCAGACGAATTCCTGTCATTAACATGCTAACATTTTGCTCCCCATTTTGTGACTTACCATGGTATCAATGTCAAAGAAAACAAGGCAAGCATTCTAAGTTAACATCCATAAGACTACGGTGTCCTTGTCCATTCCCTACAAATAATCATATTCCTAAACTTCAATACTTCTCAAGTCTTCATTCTCACTCCTACCCCACTTATAGTCTGTGGATGGGAGACCTAGCTTTTTCTTTCACATAAAAAGTAAAATGTGCTGAATGAACATTCCTCAGACTTTGTGTCTCCTGTCCCTCACCTACATACCCATTTATATCTCCATCTACATTGCTTCTTCCCCATCCTGTCTTCATTCTTGCTCAGCAATATGCACTTCAACTCTCCTCTGAATTTGATTTTTTCTCAAATTCAGATGAAACTTAGTTCTTCACTTATTCTTCCCTATTGCAAGCCCAATATATTTTTTAAGCCTTTTCTGATGGCTACTTCCTTGGAGCAAATAAGCATGTTCAAGTGTCTCCAATTAATTAAAAAGTAAGAAAGACGATTGAGGAGGGGAAGGAAGATGAAGATAAAAACCATTCTTTGATTCCCCCCGACTACCTTATCTCTTCTCTCTATTCATAGCCAACCTTAGTTTGGGTGTAAGCACATTTTTAATGACTTTCTCTGAATTACAAAATGACTACAGTCTCAATGCAGAAGTCTTAGAAAACATATTTCACAAACATTTTTTTATGTCTGTATATTTTCTTCAACATAATTTTAAGTGTTGTATGTTTTTTCATGACTGAATCCTAAATTGCTTAATCAATGCCTCACAGTTGCACATTAAAGTTGTTTCCAATTTTTTTCTTATAAACAATTCTATGATGAGTATCTGGAGATGTACTTCTTTTTACGTATCTGTGATAATTTACTTAGTAACAAAATGCAATTTCTTGGCCAGAGACCACATTTTGGAGTTTAATGTATGCACAGCTAACCTGCCTTGAAAGAGTTCACTTAATATCTATCCTTCTTCTCCCGATATTCTCTCTTCAGCCCACTGAGGTGACATGGCACAGTGGCCAGAGAAAAATGAGGAAGAAGCAAAGTGGAAGCCCCAGATAAACTCATTAGATCTCATGAGACTTATTCACTATTATGAGAATAGCATGGAAAAGACTGGGGAAAGAATTTCCTCCCCCTGGGTACCTTCCACAACACGTGACATCACTAAATCTCTTTGAATTGCCCTCCAAGTGTCCAATTTTTAGATTGGACTCACTAACCTCTAAAGCATTTGGAACTCACTAAGCAAAAAGCATTTGGCACCACTGACAATCCCTTCCCACCTCCATGAAATTTTCTCCCCTCTTGTTTTCTGTCACATCACTGTCCTTTGTTTTCTCTCTTGCCTTTCTGTGCCCTGACCTCCCCAGTCAGGCTTTTCCATATTCATTGTGCTGCCCATTAAAGTTGTTACTCTGTCCTTGACCTTCTTAACAGTGTATTTGATCTTCCTGGGCAATCCCATCAACCAAATATTAAACTACCACCTAGAAACAGATAATTCCAAAATCTCCACTTTCAGTCTAGAAATTTGTCTCCTTAGCTCTAAAACAGTATATCCGACTACCCACTGGACATTGTCTTCAAACTCAATATTTCTAAAGTTGAACTCGTTATTTTCCACCCAAATTTTTCCTTTGCCTGCACTTTATATTTCAGTTATGATGGCTCTATGATAGTACCTAGTTTTCTACACTAGAAATCTTACAGCCATCTCCACTTCTGGTTATTTATCAAGTTCTACTCCTGTTCTCCTAGAGTTCTCCTTTCCTCTAAATGTGAATGGACTGTGACACATCCATTACATAGCACATTATACTTTGAACAATGATCAGCCTTCCATATTTTTCTGTAACCTATTATTCTTTGCTCTGTACATCATGTCCACACCGAGAACTAGGTCTGTGTCCCCAGTAGACAGGACAATACTTATTTTTGTTACAAGGAGAGATATAAATTAATAACTTACTTGTTTACATTAAATAAATGTTTGTTGAATTGGATGAATGATGGTATTTTGCTCCTTGGCAAAATTCTTAAGTAGGAGATGTATCTTTGGTGCTTGCCTTCCTTTTCCTCATCCCTGCTATTATTTCTGCCTCTCCCAAGGCACTCGTGTTGACCAATCTCTCTTGTGAAATAGAAAAAAATGACTTGATAAAAACTGTCCTCGTGAGATGCATGATAACTCTCTCTGGAATATTTGCATGTTGAGAAGACAATGGGATAGCAAAATTTAACAAAAGCAGATGAATGGCAAGGGGAGGACAAATTGGGATGTCCCAGAGGATGTTTGCAGCCATCTCATGTTGTCTGTGTGTAGCAGAGACAGAATTCTCATATGATATAGTAGTAATTAAAATTATTTTAATTTGAAAAGATATATGAGGGTAGATTCCAGTGTCTCTCATTCACCATGTAGAAACCATGGTCTTAGCTCACCCTCTTGGTTGCCAGCTCAGTGACATGGGCTATGTTGTAGAAGTCAGTGGAGAGGAAGCCCCTGTAAGGGATAAAAACCAAGCTACAGTCCCATGGTCTAAAACAGTCCTCGCAGTACATAGTTTTGCTATGTCAATAAGCCACATATCTCAATATCTCAATCTAGAAACTATTGTGTCCTTTATTCAATAGTTTAAAGTAGGAGGGAAAAAAAATCTTCAAACATGCTAATTCTACACACAGTTCTTGCACTAAGTCATTAAAATCCCTCTTCAAAGCTTTGCAGGTATTTAAGTGGATTTAAAGAAAAGTACAGGACAGTTCGTGTTTCAAGAATAATATAATACTCAGTCGGCTTAGCCCATGTTTTTTCTTTTCAAACTCACAGTAGCCCCCAGCTTTATGTGGAGAATAATGTGCTCACAGTAATGCTGATAGGCACAGCAGTCTCCTATTTTTTCAGGCCACAAGACTCCTCATTACACACAGCTAATATAATGTTTTGCATTGATACACTGGGCTCTCCCCAAACATCACTACATTCAATGTTGTTTCATAGGTGAAAAGAGGAAATTTCAGGGTAGGATCAGGACAAGAAACTGGTGCTTGAAGTGCTATGACATTATTTCACAAACTGTATATCTCAATCCAAAGATATTTTATATAGTAGACACTATAAATTTCACTTCACTTTTTTTAGTATCTGCTGAAATGTATTTTCTTTTATTCCTGTGAAGGCATTAGAATGAAAAATTGAAGTGTTCCCATCTTCCCAAATAGTAATCCTTCATTTCACTGGAATCTGCACTTGCCACTGTTGCTTTCAAAAGCAGTAGTATTTAGCAAATGACCTCACTGAAGATTCTGTTTCTGTTATCCCCACCAACAATACGTATATGAAGAAGGCAAATATGCAATCCTGCTTGTCATCCTCATTTGTATTTCTTCTCAGAAGTAACTCCTCCAAACACAGTACTTTATTTATTAATCTGTGTAACATTTATTATCAACTATGTGCAAGGAATTTGTATTCCTCATTATTCCCCCCTTGACTTCCTAGAATTCTCTGCCAGGCCTTTTTTTCTTTCTTTCTTTTTATGGTGGCAGTGGTGAGATTCTAGTCAAGAATGACATAGAGGCTGGGTGGCGGCTTACACCTATAATCCCAGCACTTTGGGAGGCTGAGGTGGGCAGATCACTTGAGGTCAGGAATTCAAGACCAGCCTGGCCAACATGGTGAAACCCATGTCTACTAAAAAAAACAAAAATTAGCCAGTTGTGGTGGCACATGCCTGCAATGCCAGCTACTCAGAAGGCTGAGACAGGAGAATTGCTTGAACCCAGGAGGCAGAGGTTGAAGTAAGCCAAGATTGCACCAATGCACTCCAGCCTAGGCGACAGATGGAGACCCTATTTCAATAAAGAAAATAAAAAAGAATGACATAGAGACATCTACTTCCAGCTAAGATGAATACCAGGGACCAGACTTAACCCTTGGCTGAAAAAAATACACAAAATACATGAGAAGGTTGTTTTCAAGATATTGAACACCAGAAAATTAAGGGCAACGATCACTGAGAGACGTGAAAGAAATGATATGAGCCTTATGAATGCACCAGCCTACTTACTGGAGAGTTCTAGGCTGTAGGACAAGAAATAAAAACCGAGGAAAAGCCCGGAGGAGTTCCTGAATTGAGGAAACACAGCTAAAAGTCTCAGTAGGCCAAGGCAACCAGAATTCACAGTGCAGAGTACCAGAGAAGAGAGAGCTTCAGACAAAGAGAGGTCTGAAAGTCTTCAGTGGGTCTCCCTGGAGTATAAAAGAATTATACCCCATTATAGAACACTGCCCAGAAATAGCACAGGTAATAGAATTACTAGACAAGGACATTGGAACAGTTATTTTAACTGTATTAGTCCATGTGTTCACTAAGTTAGAGGAAAGCTTGAGCAAAGATATGCAAATATATAAAAGATGTAAATCAAATTTCTAGATACAAAAACTACAATAACTGAGATGAAAAATACAACACATGGCAATAACAACATATTAGATGAGGCACATGAAAATATTAGTGAATTTTCAGATACAGAATTAGTGATATGGTTTGGCTCTGTGTTTCCACCCAAATCTCATATTGTAGCTCCCATAATTCTCACGTGTTGTGGAAGGGACCTGGTGGGAGATGACTGAATCATGGAGTGGGTCTTTCCCATGCTGTTCTCATGATAGTGAATGGGTCTCATAAGATCTGATGGTTTTATAAACAAGAGTTTCCCTGCACAAGCTCTCTCTTTGCCTGCCGCCATCCACGTAAGATGCGACTTGCTCCTCTTTGCCTTCCGCCATGATTGTGAGGCCTCCCCAGCCATGTGGAACAGTAAGTCCAATTAAACCTCTTTCTTTTGTAAATTGCCCAGTCTCAGGTATGTCTTTATCAGCAGTGTGAAAATGGACTAATACAATTAGAAATTATCAAAAAAGAAACACACACCCAAAAACAGGCTAAAAAAATGAACAGTGCTTCTGTGAGTTGTGGTACAACTTCAAGTGGCTTAATATACATGTAATTAGTGTCTGCAAAAGGGAAGGGACAGATAAAACATTTAAAGGTATCATGGTCAATTTTTTTCCAAATTTGATAAAAACTATAAACCCACAAATCCTAGAATCTCAATGAATCCCAAGCACAATAAAAATATTAAAAAAATACATCAAGGAACATCATAATTAATTTAGTCAGAACCAGGCATAAAATTTCAAAATTGGCCAGGCACAGTAGCTCACACCTATAATCCCAGTGATTTAGGAGACCACAGCAGGAGGCTGTCTTGAGGGCAGGAGTTCAAGACCAGCCTGGGCTACATGGCATGAAGCTATCTCTACAAATTTTTTTTAATCAGCCAGGCATCGTGGTATGTGCCTGTAGTCCCAACTACTTGGGAGGTTGAGGTGGGAGAACCCGTTGGGCCCATGAGTTTGAGGTTGCATGAGCTATGATGGCACCATTGCACTCCAGCCTGAGCAACAGAGCCAGATCCTGTCTCACAAAAAAAAAAAAAAAAAAAAAAAAACAACCGTAAAAAGAAAAAGTTGTAAAGTAGCCAGAAGGGGGGAAAGCATATTATATACAGAAGAACAAACATGACAGCAGACCTTTTATTAGAAACAAGACAAGCAGGAAGACATTGGAACGGTATCTTTTTTTTTTTTTTTTTAAGACAGAGTCACATTCTGTCACCTAGGCTGGAGTGCAGTGGTGCAGTCTCAGCTCACTGCAACCTTGGGCTCCCAGGTTCAAGCGATTCTTCTACCTCAGCCTCCCAAGTAGCTGGGACTGCATGTGTGTGCCACCATGCCCAGCTAATTTTTGTATTTTTAGTAGAGACAGTGTTTTGCCATTTTGGCCAGGTTGGTCTTGAACTCCTGACCTCTGGTGATCTGCCTGCCTAGGCTTCCCAAGGTGCTGAGTGTGAGCCACCGCACTCAACCCAGTATCCTTTAATAAGAAGAATAAAATTGTCAATCTAGAATTTTATACCCAGCAAAAATATCTTTCAAAAATAAAGGAAAAATAAAGACTCATTTAGGTGCACAAAGCTGAAATAATGCATTAGAAACTATGTAAATAAATATAATATCTTTTTATTATTATTAAAATCTCCCCCCAAAAAAAATCATTTAAAGCAAAAACAATAAAAATATATTAGATCTTAAACATCAGTAGTTAAGGAAATGCAAATTAAAACCACAATTAAATACTAGTATATACCTATTAAAATGTCCAAAATTAAAAATACTGATGATGTTGAGCAACTGGAACTCTTGGACACTGCCAGAAAAATGTAAAATGTTACAACCACTTTGAAAAAGTTTAACAATTTCGTAAAAAGTTAAAGATACACCTGCTAGCCATTCTCCTCTTAGGTGTTTATATAACAGAAATGAAAGCCTATGTCCACACAACAACTCTTCACAAATGTTCACAGCTTTATTTGTAATAGTCAATAACTGGAAACAATCTAAATGTCCACCAGCAAATAAATGAATGGGCAAACAATGTGAAGTATTCATACAAAGGAGTTTTATTCAATAATACAAAAAATGAACTACCTATATATGTACCGACATGAATGAATATCAAGATAATTATGTTAATAATAATGGAAGTCCTAGCCAGAGCAATCAGGCAAGAGAAATAAATAAAAGGCATTCAAATTGGAAAAGAAGAGGTCAAATTATCTGTGTTCACTAATAACAAGATCTTATACCTAGGAAAAATTAAAGAGTCCTCCAAAAGACTTTTAGACCTGATAAATCACCTTAGTAAATTATTGGGACATAAAATTAACATACACAAATCAGTTGCATTTCTATACAGCAACACTCAAGCTGAGAACCAAATCAAGAACTCAAATCCATTTACAGTAGCTGCAAAAATAATAAAATGCCTAGTAATCCATTTAACCTAGGAATACATTTAACTAAGGAGGTGAAAGAGCTCTATAAGAAGAACTACAAAACACAGATGAAAGAAATTGTAGATGATACAAACAAATGGAAAAATATCCCATGCTCATGGATTAGAAGAATCAATATTGTTAAAAATCATCATACCACCCAAAGCAATCTAGAGATTCAATACAATTCTTATCAAATTACCAAAGTCATTTTTACAGAATTAGAAAAACAATTCTAAAATTCATATGAAACCAAAAAAGAGCTGAAATAGCCAAAGCAATTCTAAGCAAAAGAAAAAACCAGAGGCATCACATTACCTGACTTCAAAATACACTACAAAGCTTTAGTAATCAAAACAGCATAGTCCTGGTACAAAAATAGACACATAGATCAATGAAACAGAACAGAGAACCCAGAAATAAAGCCACATACGTACAACCAACTGATCTTCGACAGAGTCAACAAAAATAAACAATGGGAAAAGGACACTCCAGGCAATAAATATGCTAGGAAAACTGGCTAGCCTTAAGCAAAAGGCTTACCATATACAAAAATTAACTCTCTTATCATATATAAAAATTAACCCTACACAAAATCCATATACAAAAATTAACTCAAGATAGATGAAAGACTTAAACGTAAGACCTGAAACTGAAAATCCTAGGGGAAAAAACCTAGGAAAAACTTCTGTAGACATTGGCTTAGGCAAGTAACTTATGAGTAAGACCTCGAAAGTAATTGCAACAAAAACAAAAATAGACAAATGAGAATTTAACTGAAGGGCACAGCAAAAGAAACAATCGGCAGAGTAAACAGGCAATCTACAGAATGGGAGAAAATATGCATATGACATATGCATCTAACAAACTATGCATCTGACAAAAGCCTAATATCCAGAATCTGTAAGGAACCCAAACAAATCAACAAGAAAAAAAGCAAGTAACCCCATTAAAAAGTAGGCAAAGTAAATTAACAGACATTTCTCAAAAGAAGACATACATGTGGCCAACAAACATATGAAAAAAGTGTTCAACATCACTAACCATCAGAGAAATGCAAATTAAAATCAAAATGAGATACCATCTTACACCAGTCAGAATGGCAATTATTAAAAAGTCAAAAAATAACAGATGTTGACAAGAATGCAGACCACCAACACATTTACACTGTTGGTGGGAATGTAAATTAGTACAACATTTATGGAAAACGGTATGGAGATTCCTCAAAGAACTAAAAGTAGAACCACCGTTTGATCCAGCAATCCCACTACCAACTTTCTACCCAAAAGAAAATAAATTGGTATATCAAAAGGACACCTGGCCTCATGTTTATCACAGTGCTATTCACAGTAGCAAAGTTATAGAATCAACTAAATTTCCTTCAATGGTTGATTGGATAAAGAAAATGTGGTATATGTACACCACGGAATACTACACAGCCATAAAAAGAATGAAATTATGTATTTTGCAGCATGATGGATGGAGCTGGAGGCCATCATCCTAAGTGAAATAATAGAGATACAGAAAACCAAATACTGCATGGTCTCACTTATAAGTAGGAGCTAAAATAGTGGGTACACATGGACACGTCGATGGAGATAATAGACATTGGGAACTCCAAAAGTGGGGATGTTGGGAGGGGAGTGAGGGTTGAAAAATTACCTGTTGAGTACAACGTTCACTGCTTGGGTGATGGGTTAACTAGAAGCCCAAAGTTCATCATTACACAATATATCCATGAAACAAACCTGCACATGTATCCTCTGAATCTAAAATGTAAAAATTACTCTTACTATTATGTTGAGAAAAAGAAGCCACCCAAATAACAGTACACATATATTAAATTCCAGAAAATACAATGTAATCTATATTGATGAAAAGTGGATCAATGGTTGTCTGGGGATTAAGTAAGGTAGGGAGAGGATGTCACCAGATTATACATATGCTAAATTATATTTAAATGAAAGTTAAATAATATACTTTGAATGTATGCAGTTTATGTATGTCAACTATATTTATATAAAACTGTTTTTAAAATATAAAAGAATTGCATAAAATATAAGTGCTATGAATCAGGGTTTGTTTGTTTTTTTGGTCTATCTTAACTGTGGTATCCCAAGCATAGAAATATAATGTATACTCATTCAATATTTCTTTAAGCCAAAGTGCTAGAAAAACAGGCATGTGGTTACAGTCGTCACATATATCTGTGCCATGTTGCCTTTTCAAAGGGCCATGTGCAGAAGATGCCCATCTATTAAGATATGCCCCTGTTATAAATTTTTACTAGCTGAGCTGGTAGCATTCTGTGATTTAGAAAAGCATTAAGTTTACCAGCACTTAATTTTGACTCTTCTCACTTGATTACTGGGGATTATTAAATAATGAAATTGTAAGATATTATATTGACTCTTATTTGTTTCAAACATGGAAACTTTAAACTTGGGTGGCAGAGATTGCTTGCTGTCTACCAAATATTCATGATCATCTTCCATAAGGTAGAGATGATATTGAGAAGGGGCTGCCGTGTTAAAGCCTCAGGTTGTGCTATATGATTTGTGTGGACTACTGCAAAATAAAAATGATAAAAATGCAGACCCCTCTTTAAAAATATATATATTAAGAATTTCAAGATGGTAATAGCAGAGCATTAAACCAAACATGGAACCCTTCTAAGTGCGGGGCCCTGTGCTGCACAGGTCACATTATCCTAAAGCCATACCTGCTCAGCCCCTGTTGCATATGGGGTAGGAGGTAAGGAAAGGATGTGATTAGTTCTCGCCATTGGAATGTGAGCAGAAGTGATACATATCACTTAAAGCGAAGATGTTTAAGAAGCAAGTGTGTCTTCTCTATCCTCCATCTTCTGCCAGTTGGATATCCTTGAACAAAGTGATCTCAAATGCCTTGTAGTGAGCATGTCAGAGCCTCCATAGTTGAGTCTCAGAATAACTGCAACCCACAGAGCCTGCCCTTCCCTCCTCCACTTAAGCTAGTACCAGTCAAAAGCACTGAATGTTATTTTAGTGAAAATAAGTGTCTGACATGATAAGACCTTAAGGTTTAGGGATTTTCTGCTATGGCAGCTAGCATTAACTTAACTAATACATGAGTTGAGAAGGTAAGACTTTGAAATTCCTTAAAATCCAGAGAGACAAAGGAGTTTGTCATTCCACTCATATCAAGTCGCAATCTCTAGTTCTCCTCTCTGTTATGAGTTCTGAATAACTTGGGACACATAGTAGATGCTCAAAGCACATTTATCCATTCATTATTTTTAACAAATAGTTTCTGAGCAACTCCTATGTGCCAGGTACTGGGTACTATGGATTCAGCAGTGAATAAAATAGACGAGGTCCCTACCCTCATGAAACTTACATTTAAAAGGAAGACTCCATTAAATAAATGAATGAATAAAAGGATGAATGTATCAGGAGGAAAGGAGACGATATCAGGTAACAGTGAGGAATTTTATTCCCCAAAAATTGTCATGATGCATATAAAATTGCTATATCAGTTAAGGTTAACTTAACCTATATCCTCCATAGGACTTAACTGCCTTTGAGTAGAAAATTCCCCTGTAAATGAATGGGTTTCAAACCATCACTGAGTAGACCTGCAATCATCCATGGTGGCAGGAAAGTGGTAGAAAGTGGAAGAATTATTCATTCTCTTCCTAACCCAAAATGAAAGGCTTAGAGAGATGCCATTTAAAAGAAATCCATTTTTGCCCATTAACTAGATTCTATTCCACTACCATCACCTTTGGCAGATACAGCCCACATTCTCTAATCATAAAAAAATATAGTGTTTTGGATCTTATTGTAAAAATCTTACAGAAATAGCTGTAACACTACAGTATAATAGTGAACTTAAAGTGCTATGATAAGTATACATAGGCTAGCAGGGCTTTCAAGTTCAACATTTGAAGCAGTAATCATTTTTTAATTATTGTAATTATTTTACATCTAAGTAAGCAACTTTAAGGGCAAAATATTTTAATTAACATATGCAGAAGCTATACAATTTAACTGTAGCCCTTATTTCCCAAAACTCAAGAGATTTCTGAAGGCTTTGCCCAAGCACAGACACAGCTTTATATTAGTCCAGTATTTTACCTACCCTTTCCAAATTTCATCCCAGTAGAAATAAGCTATTCTAAAATGTTAATTTTCTACTCTGTCTTTTTAGGTACAAAATATGTACAAAATATGCACAAATAATGAGACTCGGTGATCTATCTCAATGAAACACACCCATGTAATCACTTCCCAAGTTAAGAATCAGAACAATCCCAGACTTCATTTGTGTTCCCTGCCAATCACAATCCCTTCTGTCCTCCTCAAAGGTAACTTCTAATACCACAGATTATTTTTGACTATTTTTGAACTCTATATAAATGAATTTTATAATACATATTCTTTGTTCTCCCAACTTTCTATTTGAAAAACTTTTAAACCTACAGAAAAGTTACAAGAATAGTACCACACAAACCCCAGATATTATTAACTTATGTTTTCTAGTTAACATTTGCCTATACTTGCTTAACCTATCTCTATCTCTTGATAGATGATAGATAATAGATTATTGATAGATAGATAGATAGATAGATAGATAGATAGATAGATAGATAGACAACTGAATCACTAGAGAGTAAGTTTCAGATTATGGATATGATACCCCATTTTAAATACTTTATCCATATCCCCAAAATAAAGCTATACTGTTATATAACCATATTACCACACTTAAAAAATTGATAACTCCATAATACCTAATATCAAGTCCATATTTAATTTTCTTCAGTGATACCAAAAATAAATTTTATAAACTTTTTTTCCAACAGGTCTCATTCATTACATTTGGTTGTTAACTGTCTCTTTAGCCTCTTTTAATTTAGGATCTAACCCCTACTTCCTTTTTATCCATAACATTTCCTTTTCGGAAAATCCTGATCAATTTGTCTTTTTAGGGTATGTCACACTCTGGATCTGTCTACTTCTTTATGGTGTTGTTTAGCTTGTGTCTCCATCATCTGTATTTCCCCTACATTGTAGGTTTGAGCTGGAAGATTGAGATATTTAGGTTAAATATTTTTGAAAAGTATACTTCATAGAAGGACATCCTATCTGTACATCTATTCAATACACTTTGATATCCATCCTTCTCATGTAACTTCCTTCCTAATTCTCTGTGGCCATTTCCAAGAATAGCAGCAGTTAAGCCCCAGGGACCCTTCAGTAAAACTGAAGACATTAACAGAAAATATGGAGAGATGCTTGTCCATAAGCACATGGCAGTTTGACTCAGTTGGCCGTAGCATCATTTTCATTGAGGACTTAGTTCCCTGATCCTCATGATTGGCTGCTATAATCTGAATGTGTGCCCCTTAAATTCATATGTTGAACTTCTAACCCCAAAGGTGATAGTATTGGTTAGTGGGCCCTTTGGGAGGAGATTAAGTGATGAGGGCTCCACCCTCGTGAACAGAATTAGCACCCTTATAAAAGAAACCTGAGACCCCTCATTCCTTCCTTATGTGAGGTTGCAGTGAGAAAATGGCTGTCTAGAGAAAGTGGGCCCTCAATAGACTCAATAGACTGCCAGTGCCTTGATCTTAGACGTCTCAGCCTCCAGAACTGTGAGAAATAAATTTCTGTTGTTTATAAGCCACCCAGTTTAAAGTATGACTATGGCAGCCCCAATGAACTAAGACAATGGCAGAACAGAATCTTTAATTCCATGAAAAAAGGACAACATACTTTTCAAAAAGTTATTTTACAGGGAGTAGCCAAGCCTGTTTTTGTAGTGACCGTTTATTAAAGACAAATATCTCTCCCTAGCACATTTCATGTCTATCAACATCAAAATGGCAGGAAAATAGAAGTAAAATGAAATTAGAGAATCAACAGGGAGACAATGATAGTATTAGAGACATGGTTCTCAAACTTTTTAGGCCATGACTTACAACCAATTATACGTAAGTATATATAAACTGAAATAAACATTTCACAAAACTTATCCTTACTACATGTGAAGAAACATATCTTAGCCTATGTCATTAAAAAAAAAAAAGAATCTGTTTTTATCCATAAAATGTTCATAACTCCCAAAGGTTCATGAGTTGGAGCTGGAGGGAAAAATGCATTAGATTAGCTAGGCTAAGTGTTCAGCAAAAAAATGAGGAAGAGTTAGAGTAATAGCTTACCTCAGTTGAGAGTTAGCTGTTATATCTTAATTATTCAAATCCACTTTTTTCTCAGCTATAGCATCATGCAAAGACCAATTGGAATCAAAAGACTAAGTTTGAATTCCTACTTATCTGCTTTTAGTTGGAAGACCTTGGGCGTGTTCTTTGGACTTTTCTGGAAATGTGGAAATGTATTCTTCCTCTTCGAAACAGATAATGTCAAGTTCACAGAGTTGTTGCACAGGTTAAAGGAGGAAAGGAATGTGAAAGTGCCTAGCACAAAACAAGCAA
Source organism: Papio anubis (assembly GCF_008728515.1). Taxonomy (NCBI): domain Eukaryota; kingdom Metazoa; phylum Chordata; class Mammalia; order Primates; family Cercopithecidae; genus Papio; species Papio anubis. The sequence continues at coordinate 15,150,145 of NC_044984.1, read as the reverse complement.
ATACTGTTTTATGGTTCCAGGGGGTAAGCTCTAAAGCCATAGTGCAATTTCCCTTTTGCTTGAAGAAATCAGAGTAAGTAAACTAAGTGAGCTTTCTCAATCATTTTCAAGTGTGTACCATCACCTTGACAAACCATCACTTCTTGTATTTCAGGCAGTCTGTGAGAAGAGGAGGTTGGACAGGGAGAAGCACTAGGCAAAAAAAAAATAAAAAAAAAAATCTCAGTACATGTCTAAATTCTCCCGAGTAACACAATTCTTGGATAAAGAAAGAATGAAAATTGGCACAAATGACCAGCTCAGACTATATCAAATTCCTGCCATGAAAACAGTAACTGAAAACCAGTAAAATGGTTTAGGTTTGTGCTGGTTTATTCTTCTAAGCGGATGTGTCTCGCTTATCATTTGTTTTCATTATTCCTGATGTGTTGCCTATCACATCACAAGCTTCTTCAAAGGGAAAGGAATAAGCAGTTGTCATAACAACAAAGCTCTTCATTACCCTGGGAACCTTCGACAGCTTTATTTAAAATGAAGGAGAAAAAAGAACCCTAACCAATTAGCTTTATCAGTCTGATTCATGTTCTTCTTAAACTGATAACTGTTTCCTGAAGAACTTACAATTTGATGGGGAATGTGTCATGAATATTTATGCTAACATAAAACTCGGAGAAAAATTGGCAAGCTAATTATCACTTGGAAGGTGTTTCTGGTCAAATTCCTGCCCGGTGATCCATTTGATTTTCTAAAATGACTTTTATTAAACAAATCAAAGAATTAGTGGGACTTTTGCCAACATCTATCCATTGGTTCAAGAACAGCAATGAGACCTATTTAGGTTTAAACTTTAAAGCCAAGGCTTCACCCTCACTAATTTGATTTGCGTTAACTTTTCATTCAGTTAAACCGGAAATGTTATTGCCTGTCTTCCTCCCTTCCTTCTCTGTGCCGGAGATACAGTAGAGGTCCCTAGACAGTTTTAATTCTGCCCTTTTCTGCAGAATTAAAAAAGCAGATATTTTCTTCTGGCTGCTGGAGATAACACTGAGAAGTAATTATTGTTCTGGTCCCAAATCCCACAGGTGTTTTCATTCCTACCCTGTGACCACAGGAAAAATAAACAGTAAATCTGAGAAGGTCTTGTTGGAGTGCTCTCCAGGTTCAGGCTTAAAGCCAAATCTTTGAATATCTCCTGCAAGTGAAAAACTATGCAAGAGTCAGCAAGCTTTTTCTGTAAAAAGCTAGGTATTAAATATTTTTGACTTTGCAAGACCTAGGGTCTCTGTCAAAATATTCAGTTCTGCCATCTTTGAGTCAACCAGCCATAGACAATATGTAAATCAGTGAATCAGGCTGGATTTGGTCCAACCATAGTTTGCTGACCCCAAAGGCTTCCCAAGAGATTAGCTATCTACCACCAAAGAAACAAGTACGTAAGTTACTTAAATAAACAATAGTGAACACCTAGAAAGCAGGCTCACAGGCCAGGTGTGGTGGCTCACGCCTGTAATCCCAGCACTTTGGGAGGCTGAGGAGGGTGGATCACCTGAGGTCGCGAGTTCAGGACCAGCCTGACCAACATGGAGAAACCCTGTCTCTACTAAAAATACAAAATTAGCTGGGCGTGGTGGCGCATGCCTGTAATCCCAGCTACTCAGGAGGCTGAGGCAGGAGAATTGCTTGAACCTGGGAGGTGGAGGTTGTGGTGAGCCGAGATCATGCCATTGCACTCCAGCCTGGGCAACAAGAATGAAACTCCATCTCAAAAAAAAAAGGAAAGCAGTCTCACAAAGGTTTTCACAAATACTATTTCATTTAATCCTGAAATGAAGATTACCTTAAGAGATAGTAATTATCATTTTCTTATCTTACACATGAGAAAGTCATACTTGAGTTTCTCAGGTAACTCCTCTGCTACATCAAACAACTGATATCTTGATTTCAGTTTCAATGCTCTTTCCACCGCATACCCAGTCGTCTAGTAAACCATGCACATTATACAGATCAAACAGAAAGAAATGTAAGTGATAACAATTTCTATAGATATAGTTATTGGTCAGCAGAGTGCAATATATCAACACTCATCTAGCCCCATTGAGTCTCCCATGATACTAAATCAAGCATTAGACCAAGCTGTGAGTAACCAGAAAGCCAGAAAATTCTGTGTGCTGGGTCCCAGGGTTATTTCTGGAGTAATCATAGAGGCCTAGTACACTCTAAATATCTGTTTACTCAAACTGAAGCCAAGAAAGACTTCAGCAATTACTGGGGTCAAGGGAGGAATGCCATCCAGAAAGAGTCTGTGCTGAATCAAATTCAGGAGCAGTATGGATCAAGCTTGGAACAAACTTAGAGTCTACATATAAGTAAGATTCTTCAGTTATGGAAGATTTTGCATGCAACTAATACTTAATTATGACAACTCTACACAGTCAGGACATTGCATTAGGAAACACAGATGCACCATCTGTTAAGAAAACATAATTTAACTGATTTTTTCATTAGACTTTAGCCTTGCAAATATTAACTCTATGTTGTCCAGCTCAAATGAAAGTCTTAGTGAAAAATACTGCTGATGAGGCATCTGTAAGTGATACCCTATATATCTAATTCAATTAAATTCTATGCCTGACACCTAGGCATTTACTGAGTGCCTAGGTGTCAGGAATAGTAAAATAAACTCTGCTTTCAGGGAGTTCACAACTTTAGCAATAAGAATAAAACAACTATAAAAATGACTATGATACAAGGAAGAATTTAGTTTGGAAAGGATTTAGTATTATCTGAATTCAAAAAAAGAAGAGACCTGGAGAAAGACAAGGGAGATCTCATAGAGCAATATGTCTTAGTCTGTTCAGACTGCTACAAAAATACTATAGACTGGGTGCCTTACAAACAATGGACATTTATTTATTCCCGTTCTAGAGGCTGGAAAGTCCAAAATCAAGACACCAGGAGATGCAGTGTCTGATAAAGACCTGTTCCTCATAGACAGCCATCTTTTCACATAACCTCATGGATGAAAGATGTGAGGAGGCTCTCTGGGGTCTCTTTTGTAGGGACCCTAATCCTACTCATGAAGGCTCCACTCTCAAACTCTAATCTCCTCCAAAGGCTCCACCTCCTAATACTATCACTGATATGGTCTGGCTCTGTGTCCCCACCCAAATCTCATCTTGAATTGTAATCCAAATTGTAATCCTCACATGTTCAAAGAGGAACCTCATGGGCAGTTCCCCCATGCACTTCTCGTGATAGTGAGTGAGTTTTCATGAGAGCTGATAGTTTTATAAGGGGCTTCTCCCCACTTTGCTCTGAACTTCTTTCTCCTGCCACCATGTGAAAAAGGATATATTTGCTTCCCCTTCCACCATAATTGTAACTTTCCTGAGGCCTCACCAGTCATGCAGAACTGTGAGTCAATTAAACCTCTTTCCTTTATAAATTAGCCAGTCTCAGGCAGTTCATATATATGTGAACGTATATATATGAATATACATATATACTTTAAATTCTGGGATACCTGTGCAGAACATGCAGGTTTGTTACATAGGAATACACATGTTGGGCAGTTCTTTATAGTAGTGTGAGAATGGACAAATATGTAAATTCATACTGAGATAGTGGGGTGCTGCTGTCAAGATACCTGAAAATGTGGAAGTGACTTTGGAACTGGGTAACAGACTGAGGTTGGAACAGTTTGGAGGGCTCAGGGGAAGACAGGAAAATGTGGGAAAGCTTGGAACTTCCTAGAGACTTGGAGGGCTCAGAAGACAGGAAGATATGGGAAAGCTTGGAACTTCCTAGAGACTTGTTGAATGGCTTTGACCAAAATGCTGATAGTTATATGGACAATGAAGTCCAGGCTGAGGTGGTCTCAGAAGGAGATGAGGAACTTGTTGGAAACTGGAGTAAAGGGCACTCTTGCTACGCTTTAGCAAAGAGACTGGCAGCATTTCGCCCCTGCCCTACAGATCTGCAGAACTTAGAACTTGAGAGGGATGATTTAACGTATCTGGCAGAAGAAATTTCTAAGTGGCAGTGTTCAAGAGGAAGCAGAGCATAGTTTGGAAAATTTGCACCCTGACAATGCCATACAAAAGAAAACCCATTTTCTCGGGGGAAATTCAAGCCTACTGCAGAAACCGACATAAGTAACAAGGAGCCAAATGTTAATCAACAAGACAATGGGGAAAATGCCTCCAGGGCACCTTCACAGCAGCCTCTCCCATCACAGGCCTGGAGGCCTAGAAAGAAAAACTGGTTTTCTGGGCTGTGCCCAGGTCCCCACTGCTCTGTGCAACTCCAGGACATGGTGTCCTGTGTCCCAGTAGATTCAGCTCCAGCCATGGCTAAAAGGGGCCAAGGTACAGCTCAGGCCATTGCTTCAGAGGGTGCAAGACCTAAGCCTTGGCAGCTTCTACATTGTGTTGAGCCTGTGGGTGAACAGAAGTCAAGAACTGAGGTTTGAGAACCTCCACCTAGTTTTCAGAGGATGTATGGAAATGCCAGGCAGAAGTTTGCTGCAGGGGCAGAGCCCTCATGGAGAACCTCTGCTGGGGCAGTGTGAAAGGGAAATGTGGAGTTGGAGCCCGTCACAAAGAGTTCCCACTGGAGCACTACTAAGTGGAGCCATGAGAAGAGGGCCACTGTCCTCCAGACCCAGAATGGTAGATCCACTGACTGCTTGCACTAAGCACCGGAAAAGCCAAAGACACTCAATGCCAGCCCATGAAAGCAGACAGGAGTGGAGCTGTACCCTGTAAAGCCACAGGGGCAGAGCTGCCCAAGGCCATGTGAGCCAACGTCTTGCATCAGTGCAATGTGGATGTGAGACATGAAGTCAAGGGAGATCATTTTGGAACTTTAAGTTAATGCCCTATTGGATTTCAGATTTACATGGGGTCTGTAGCCCCTTTGATTTGGCCAAGTTCTCCCATTTGGAATGGGTATATTTACCCAATGCTTGTCCCCTCACTGTATCTAGTCTAACTTTCTCTTGATTTTACAGGTTCATAGGCAGAAGGGACTTACCTTGTCTCAGATGAGACTTTGGACTTGGACTTTTGGGTTAATGCTGAAATGAGTTATGACTTTAGGGGAACAGTTGGGAAGGCATAATTGTGTTCTGAAATGTAAGAAAGATGAGATTTTGGAGGAGCCAAGGGCAGAATGATATGGTCTGGCTCTGTGTTCTCACCCAAATCTCATGTTGAATTGTAATCCAAATTGTAATCCTCACATGTTGCGGGAGGGACCTTGTGGGAGGTGATTAGGTCATTGGGCAGTGGGGAGGGGTTAGTTGGTGTATAGTTTGCCACAGAGGTTAAGATTAGGAGTCCTTGTACCATATTCAGCCTGGTAACTTCTTGTTTTCTTTTTTGATCTACCCAGGATTTTTGTTTTTTGGGATTTTTGTTGTTTGGTTTTTGGGGTTTTTTTTTTTTTTTTTTTAATTTAAATGTGTTTCCAACATTAAAAAGTTGGAAGATTTTACATAAGAGTTAGATTTAGGACTCGCCTTAAAAAGTCAGATGATCTAGCTACCAGGGGCATTATTACTGCATGTGAATGATTGGGGCTGTGTAGAGGCTGACCTCTAACATAGGGTGTGACCTCTCCTCCCATGTCCCTGTATTCCTTAGGACTTTGCCACTGGCCTATGTCTCCTCCAGACCCACTGCACCCATTTGCATTACCTACGTGGTCTCTGTAGGCATTTGAGTTTACAACAACTAATTCAAAAGAAACACATGAGATGTAGTCTAAGATAAGGTAAGAGAACTTGAAATAATTTCAATATGATTAGAAAGGTACTTGAAATTATCCAGTTCACTTCAAAAATAAGTGACCAACTATTAAGTTATAAGCCATGAATTGCTGAAATAGGAAAAGCAGATTGAATCACCTATACTGTGAAGAGGATAACTGAGTTGCCTATAAGCTGAAAATTATGAATTTGATTCAGTAAACAATGCTGAGCAATCGAAGGTTTTTGCACAGAAGAGTGATATACCAGAGCTAATTTTGGCTTTTTCAAAAAATGTTAATTCTGATTAAAATAAATTTTAAAAATTTATATGCCTTGCTTCAACAAGTAAACAGGTTATTTTATGAACTATGTTGGAACTAAATATACTGTGAAGTACATTCATGTTTTGATTTATAACTTGTATGACCTCAATTTGAATCACATGTCCTATAACCTTTTTTCAGTGTTCTGCATGAATTTCAAAACACTTCCCATAAACTCAAGCATAAATATATGTGGAACCACAATCATTAAAATAGTTTTATAAGTTGTGTCTTTGCCTATCACTTTTCTTTATACCATTTGTAGGCAATTATTTTCAAGTAGAAAATAATTCATGTTGAGTGTATTCTAAAGCACATTTATAAATAAAAGGCAATCATTTCTGAGACATATATATTCCAAAATTCTTCACATTTGCTGTTGACGTTTTTGAGGTTCACTAGAAAATGCCAGCTGGGCATAGTGGCTCATGCCTGTAATCCCAGCACTGAGGTGTGCAGATCACTTGAGACCAGGAGTTCAAGACCAGCCTGGCCAACTGAATGAAACTCTGTCTCTACCAAAAACAAACAAACAAAAAAAAGGGCCAAGATGTCAGCTGATGACATTAAGGAGTTTAAAGCTATTTCTTACGTAACATTTATATAGGCATAGTCAGCCTTTTGAGTCAATAGTATCTCTAGCAAGGACTATTTTTATCCTATATTTAAAATGCTCATATTTCCTTTATATATTCATAGAACAATTTCAGTAACTTATGGCTTATAATAAGCAGTTATATTTTTTGAAGTAAAAAAGGTAATTTTAAGCACCTTCCCAGTGATAAATTAGTTCAAGATCTCACCTTTTCTAAGAAACAATGGCACTGGACAGGCACATCTCACCCTTTAGCTATTTTTTTTTTTTAATTTCTCTTTTCTATTCTATTACCTTTCTTCTCCTAAGGTTATTAGTCAACTCTCCATTTAAGATATTAGTACATTTATTAAAAATTTCACGCCCTGAACTCGGGCTATTGGCCAAGAATAAGTCCAGCAAAAACTATAGTTATTTATCAGCTAAAGTTATATTTTATTTCTATTATCACCATATTGCTACTGTAACCATTTGTTTTTAGCACTACAGTCTCCTCAGTTTATTACAAATGAGCTTGAATTTGACAATTGCATGAGAACTACGTGTATTTTTGTTTTATTTATAGGACCTACCTGATGACAAAATAATCTTCTCTTCAAGGCATAAGATCTTACTTAAGCGAATAAACGCTTGTCCCTCCCAACACAAGTACAAAGAAAACTAGTTATCTTAATAATCACTGGGTTTCTGCAAGAGATACTCACATATATGCATATATTTAGGTGGTGGTTTTGCCATTCATGCCTCATAAATCAATCTGGCAGGTCTTTATGTTAACTTGTGCTTTCATGCTTGAATCTCCTTTGTTTTTCAATGTCTTCATTGCACTGAAATCCTGAGATCAGGTGTTTTCATCAGGAGACATAAACAGACTGGCCTGTGTTCTTCTTGGCCTGTCATGTGATTTCTTTGCTTAGTCTTCTATCTAAAGTCATTCTGCCTTTTTTTCCTGTACCCCTTACATTACATGCTCATCTGAATTTGTTGCTGGTTATCACACGAGTACATTTAGCATTACTGCTTTCCATGTTTCCCCTTCTATATGCGTATCAGTGTTTCATTATATGTTTCCAAATAGATTCACTTCTTATTATCAAAACATCACTATTCAGAATAATCTTCTGCATATCTTTAGTCAGCAAATTTTCATTTCATATTTTACACTCATACACATCTAATAGAAATTTGGTGATAATTTTTGAGAGTCCCTCTAATACATAATTGAGTCAAATTCCAAATACGTTACTGATACTGAATTTATCTTATGTGGGCATTTGTATCACTAACTTATCCTTGTCAAGGTATTAAGTTCATCTAGCAATTTTGGAATTAGATGATTTCTACATCTACACAATCCAGAGAGTAAAGCTATCCCGTAAAGCTATCTCTATGTGAAAGACAAAAGCAAAACCCCTAAATTATTCACAAGAGATTGACAATGTGATAGGATAAGTTGGTAAGGACAATCATTGATCGCATATCTTAAGTCACCTTGGTACATATCTTATAATAGGGTCTTGTATTGCATTAAAATATTACACTTAAGTTTTTATGCCTTGTCTCCTCAAATGATTTTAAATACTGACAACAGGGACAACATGGAGTGTGTGTGTGTGTGTGTGTGTGCACGTGTGCACAAACACATGTGCATTTCTGGGATTTCCACAGCTTCTAGCTCTTTGCAGTTTATATAATAGGGGCTTAGAAATTTGTGAAGAAGGAAAGAAGGGAAGGAAAAGGGGATGAACTGAGCAATGGGAATGAGGGCCCTTAAACAACACCAGGACAGAAATAGCAGGCATCAAGGGCTTCCTGATTACCCCATCAACTCACTTATCACTAAAATTCCTGCAGGGAAGGGGAGGATGATAGGAGAGGTAGCCCAATCATACAATGTCGATGTTTTTTGGAAGAAAAAAATAGTAATATTGCAGAGAGAAAGAAAATTATCAACTTTTAGAAGGTGAGATAAACATGAAATATAAAATGTGGTTAGATAGCTCTTGTTAGATATTCAGCACTTTTTTTTTCTTTTTCTTTTCTTTTTTTTTTTTTTTTAGACAGAGTCTTGCTCTGTTGCCCAGGCTGAAGTGCAGTGGCACGATCTCAGCTCACTGCAACCACCACCTCCTGGGTTCAAGTGATTCTTGGGCCTCAGGCTCCTGAGTAGCTGGGATTATAGGCATGTGCCACCACGCCCAGCTAATTTTGTATTTTTAGTAGAGATGGGGTTTCACCATGTTGGCCAGGCTTGTCTTAAAGTCTTGACCTCAAGTGATCCTCCCACCTCCCGCCTCCCAAAGTGCTGGGATTACCAGGCATGAGCCACTGCCCCCAGCCAATATTCAGCACATTTTTGACAGTCACTCAGTATATAGCAGGGACTCAACACCTGTTTGCAGGATCTATTAATATCTTACAATCTGTATGAATTTGAACATGTCAGTCACTGTGCAAAGGGCTTTATGCATACTACCTATTTTGAAAACCTCATAAAATTTACATAAGTGAATAATCAATTCATTTGATATAAATATTTCCTGTATGTGACTCATCTTACTGAAATTTTACTACAGCTCTATGTCATACTATTATAATCCCCATTTGCACATTTATACAAATGAAGAAACTTAGGCTGAAAATCATGAGTAACTGAGTCCAGCTTTTACACTAGCTAGCTAAGTGGCAGTGCAGAGTTCAAACCCAGGCATTCTAACTCCAGGCCTGCATTTAGGCACTACTCCAGCACCTCAGGAACTCTGCTACACAAATATTATGCCTTATTAAGACAGAATTATGCAATTCTGTTTGGCTTCTCTGACCCATGCTAGGCACCATAATAATGTTAACTCTAATAGTGAAGTCCTACATATAACAGTACCCAAAGGAATGATGTAGCTTCAGGACTTCATTCAGAGATTTCTGGGGAATGCCTGAAACCATACAAAGTAACAAGAGCTACGTACATTACGCTGTTCTTAGACCTAATGGCAGACAACAACTTATAAACACTATACAGTGGTGATCACATACCAATTCCTCTTTGCTTTTGTGCGACAAGGCCTCACTCTGTCACCCGGGCTGCAGTGCAGTGGCGCAATTACAGTTCACTGCAACCTCGAACTCCTGGGCTCAAGCAATCCTCCTGCCATGGCCTCCTGAGTATTTGGGCCTGCAGGCATGTGCCACCATGCCCAATTACTATTTTTTTTTAACCAATTCCTTTTTGGAAACTTGAGCCTGTATGAGGAAAAGAATAGCTTATCTCTGTTTTGTCCTGGTCTCGATACTTGTCTGTCTGTTATCCCAGTTATTCTACACTCTTGAGCTCTAGGATGGTCTTTTTTGTTTGTTTTTCAGGTCTCTGGGATAAAGTATTGGTCTTTTCATTTACAAATGCCCATAGTTGACTTTAGGTGCCCCTTTTGTAAGTTTCCTTATGACTTTCCTCCCCTCCAATGTGTAGAGTTCAAGGTGCTTGCCTTCCTCATTTGTTTCTTGGCTCAGAGCAGTCTGTCCTGCTAGAGCTCTCTTTGCCAATTACAGTCTCTTTGCCTCTTTGACAGGATCAAAGTATAGATTTTAAAGTCCACACTAATTGGCCACCAAAACAGATTCCTGTTTTGAACACAGTATTTCCCAGTGTCCCCTGCCATGATACTCTCTGTCAGTCTGCACATGCTGTTGGAAGCAGTGGTTCAGAGACGTCACTGCTTATTTCCTATCCGATATTGTGACAGCTCAATATCTACTTTGTAATCCACCTTTCACAGCCTCAAATCCTTTCCCTGTGTTCCTTCGGACGTTACCACTGGACTATGTCGATATTCTTTGTTCCTTTTCCATCCTTTGAGATTCCCCAGTACTGTGGTCCTGGACCAGAGAATAAGCCTCAGAAAAGCCTAAATTCCAGTCTGTGGCACATCACCCTGTAAATCTCTGATGTGAATAATTCAGTGAATCTGCAGTGGTTCCTATCCTTTCATTCACAGTGAGATTATCTTTCATTCATCTTTTGGGTGTTGCAAAAATTTGAAATACTCCAAATGCTTTATCCTGAAATGAGTGAGAATATTTGTGATACGAACTAGAGAAGCTGTAACTTCAGCCATTCAACACAATTTTTAAGCAACTTTTATGTTCTAGAGAAATGTCAGTGAACAAGATAAGCCAGGAGTCTGTCGTCATGGAATTCACCTATTACTTTGTCATTAGTTAATATCCATCAACTACATTTGATATGGAAAACATATGTTAGGTGTTTGGGAATGGCCAATAAATAACATTCCTTTTTCCCAGTTGAATTCTGAACTAAATTAGAGATAGAAAAGATAGACAGATGGAGATCAAACCAACAGCTTTATAACTGTTAAAGCTGATCAGAGAATGTGACTTTAAATCTGCCTTTATCACGGAATTTTAGAGACGTGTTTCCTTATTCTCCAGTGTAGTCTGACAGCTGCAGGGCATTCTCTCTAGAAACAGAACTCTTACTTGTGCCAGAGGGCTGACAAGAGGGCATGAATCCTGTGGACATATTCACCCTGAAAAAGAGGTTTAGAGGGAACCTGGTCCAGTATGTTTGGTTTCTTCTCTTTTTAAATACAGAGTCTGGCTCTGTCGCCCAGGCTGGAGTGCAGCGGCGCGGTCTCGGCTCACTGCAAGCTCCTCCTCCCGGGTTCACGCCATTCTCCTGCCTCAGCCTCCTGAGTAGCTGGGACTACAGGCGCCCGCCACCTCGCCCCGCTAATTTTTTGTATTTTTAGTAGAGATGGGGTTTCACCGTGTTAGCCAGGATGGTCTCGATCTCCTGGACTTTGTGATCCGCCCACCTCGGCTTCCCAAAGTGCTGGGATTACAGGCGTGAGCCACCACACCCGGCTGAGGCTACAAGTATTAATCTAGTAGAAATCTCGTCACAGGAAAACACGAGGCCAGAGTGATTATACTAATCATAAATGAAACTGAAAAAAATATAGTTGAGTCAGGAAAAACTTATTTGTCCTTGAACACTAAAGATTTATTGAGACTTAGGAAAAGGTTTTCTTAAGAGTCGTGGGTCCACAGGTTAATTAACAGTGATTGTGAGAGTCTGTCCTATGCAATGATTTCAGCAATGGTCACAACACGAAGGATGACTTTCATTTTGAAAGCAAAAATTGCAGGCGAGGTAAAGATATGTAGATTAGGAGTTGCTCGCTTTGCATTCACATCTGAATTAAAATAAATAGCAATCTAAAATACAGTTTATATAACAGCAAAGAGTAATTATGGCAATAATTGAAGGAAATATTTTTTAATGAAGCATTACATGTAGAGACAAGTTGTTTGAATAAGCCTATCAATCGAAAATTCAGTATCACCTTCTTGCAGGTTTGGATTTATTAAGCTATTTTCCAATATAAATCTAAGAAGAAGCAAATGGTTTTCAACCATAACAACTAGAGTAATCACCAATAAGACCTCAAGTAATGTTGGATGATAACTCGCTCACTCTGGAGGCTGCTGCAAACATAGGAATCAGTTATATTCCAAAGCTGTTGCTTGCTCCTAAGAGATCAGGTCACACTGTTGAGTCCCCCAATTTATTTAAATCTGTTATTTTATTTCAAGTGCTAATTGTCTCTCACAACAAACAGAGACTCCTCTCAGCTGCAATTATTGGCATTACAATAGATAATCAACAGGAAAGCTTGAAAGCAGAGAAAGAAGAGTTGCCTTGGTTACAAACCTGAAATGCTTTTGGTATTACAGTTACAGCCATGTTTCTAAATTTCCTGAAACATCAAGAGCAACGTGTCACATTTATTTTCTTCTTTGTGGCCCAACCAAGTTAATTTTAACCAACATGGAGACCTGGTCTTATACAAATAGTTTTACAAGGTCTCTTCAATAAATAGCCCCACAAAATAGGGCTTTCATTTAATTAAAACATTTGTATACACATGTTCATGGATTTCAGAATAAGAAATCAGAGGATTTTTTTTGTGCTAAAGTAGCATATTATTATATTTTCTCTATCCACAACCGTAATATACAGCCATTACTCTACATTATACTCTCATCTCCTTTTTCTTAAAAGCAAATGGAAAAATAAATCACTTTATGGTCCATCTCTATACCAGTCTCGAAATGGTATTTTCCCTCTTGAGTGCAGATTGAGTGAGGCCAGCTGGGCAGACCAAAAGGTAGACCTCCATAACAGGGCTCTGCTAGTAATTGTTTTGTTTTGTTGCTTCCCTATCTATATAGTAAATTGAGGTTTTAAACATTAGGATAATTATTCAGATAATGATCCATTGATATAACTTGCAGTTTAGAAAGCACATAAGAAAATTAATGCTATACTTCATAGGACATCTTATTGTTTATCAGGCTGTTTTAGTGGCCAGTATGGTTTGTCCCTCCACCCATTTATCTTGGTTATGGGAGATTTTCTTGTTTACTTTTGAAATACCTTGTGCATACTCAGATGACTCACATTTCACTACCTCAGTGAAGGTACTCAGACGTACAAATAACTACCATTTATTAAGGCCTTAATACATGACAAACACTGAATTAGAACTTTTAACAAATAGTGTGCTAGCTACAATGTACAACATTACAATTTAATAACTACAATAAATAACAATCCCATCATGCAAAAAATTATTACCCCTATTTATAGATAAGGAAACTAACTTGTGACTTGAAGGGATTTTGGGGGATTTTTTAATGCAAAATGTTTTTACTCACAATGTAGAATGGAGTTTAAGGGCCAGAACACCTTGATTAAAATCCTAGCTCTGTTACTTAGAGCTGTGTGATTATTTGCAAGTTACTTAGCCTCCCTCTGCCATAGTCCTTTTATCTATAAAATGAAGAAAATAGAGAAATAGGATTACAGTGAGAACTACATGATTTAATATATGTAAAGCATATAAAGCAATGCTAGACACATAGTAATTATCCAGTGTTAACTCTTTAAATATTTGGAATATTGTATAATTTTCCAAAGTGATTACATTTTAATGTTTCAATTGTATTACTATAATTATTTCTTGTATCTATAATAAGTTCAATCACTTCAATCAAAGCCATTGAAGATTATAAAATACAAGTATGGGTATAAGGTATTTCTGTACCATACTTTGTATCATTGAATAGGCAGTACAGATTTTAAACATGAATGTCTATTATTATTATTATTTTGCTATTTACATAGTTAAAATTTGCAACCAGCTTTAGCTTTTCTTTGTTAACATTACCTAGAGGGATGAAATATCTCAGTCAAAGCTTACACTATGCAAAATGATGACAAGTATACCTTCCCATTCTGCTGTCCACCTTGTAATTTCATTCATGTCCCTCTCCAATTCCATTAGAATCTACCTCCCTAGGTTTTCTTCTCTATCAAAACTAGTTTTCAAATTATTCCATTTATAATACGTGTGCTGGTTACTAAGCTGCCTTTTCAGGTGAAAATCCATTCCTCTATACTTAGATGCTATTGCTAGGACTTCACCAAAAGTATTTCTCCTTTGTCTGTTAGGCACGACTAACAGAGGGCAGTATGGAGAGAGAGGTAACTGGGGACTTGCTTTTTATACGCATGTTGTTCATGTATTGCCAACAATAGCCTAGTGGCAGTAGTGGTCCCAGTCTCCAGCTTTGTTCATTACTCCTTAGAAGCATCAGATGGGAGGTGTCCCTCCTCAGAGTTCTGAGTCCTAATTCCATGAGGCCACTCACTCTCTTGTGACTTTCTGAGATACCAGAAGCAGCGGAACAGCTCCCTCTACCGGGAAGTCTGAACTCCAACTCTGCAGAGCCCCTTCCCTAAGCGTCTAGGTTCAGCTAGCTCCAGCCTCTTCCCTCTGTTCTCCAGGGCCTGGGTATAATTACTCTCTCCGTGTTACTTAAATGTTCACTTTTTGCTTTTCCAGTCTTCCAACATCTGTTTAACCAGCTCCTTTTTTAAAAAAAAAAATGCCCTTTATTGAAATGTCTGATGTAGTTTCTGATTTCTTGTCTGACCCTAACTGATCCCAAAATGCTACAAATATTTAAAAGTGTTATACTCTTGGAAGTTTTGCAGATTTAACAAAAAATAAAAAAGAAAGAAAAAGAAAAGAAATGAAAAGAAAAAAAAGAAGAATGAAGGGGAATTTTGGGCAACTTTCAGTAGATAAAGAAGTTTTTGTGGGTGTAGCAAAAGTTTTCCCTGCATCCAACCCCACTCCTCCAAATTACTTACACCCCACCTAGGCAGCCAGTTCTGTCCTTGGCTTAAAATCTAACATTTCCTAAATCACACCTATAGAACAATTAATAAACTTATGAATTAGGGTTGTATCGTATATTTATTATAAAGAATTAGCCAGTTTCAAGTGATGTGGCTTTAATGATAATGTATGTGAACCTTCATAGCTTGGCTTTTATCTATTGCCCACCAGATTAAGTCAACACTTTTATTTTCTGGCAACGATATTCACTGTTGAGGCTGTGTTAGTTAGTTTTGTGGTGCTATAAGGGAATACCTGAGACTGGGTAATTTATAAAGAAAAGAGGTTCATTTGGCTTGGAGTTCTGTAGGCTGCGCAAGAAGCATGGTGCCAGCATCTGCTTCTTGGTGAGGGCCTCAGGCTGCTTCCGCTCATGGCCAAAGGTGAAGGGGAGCTGGCATGTGCAGAGATCACATGGCAAGAAAGAAAGCACAAGGGGTGGGAGGTGCCAGGTTCTTTTTAATTACCACTGTCTCAGGAGCAGTAACTTCCTACCACGAGAATGGCATCAAACCATTCATCAGAGATCTGCCCCCATGACCCAAAGACTTCCCACTAGCTCCCATCCCCAACATTAGAGATCAAATTTCAACATGAGGTCTGGAGGGACAAATATCCAAACTATACCATAGGCTTTCAGTTAAGATAATATATTCTGCTGTTATTTATTTTAAAGGTCCAGTAATCATTACTAACTGCTCTGTTTGGTGGACCTGCCTGTCGATGCTGAATCTCAAGCTATGTTCCCATTCTACTCACTGTCAGCTCCATCTCTTGCCTGTTCTCTCATACCCAGCTCACACTCTGGACAAAATTTTAATTTCCCTAATGAGATTTCTTTGTCACATTTCCTCCTCTTTAGGAAATCCTTAGACATTAGGAATTGCCCCTCTGTCTGCGACTTTAATCTTGTTTACCCATTCTTCAAGTTCCCTCCTCACAGTCCTGCATTTCCAATGCTCACATTACTTGTTTTGTATGCTGTCACAATCTGTCCCATTGGCAACCCCCAATGAACCACACCTTGTTATATGTACATCCTTGTATAGTCTGCTTTCCTGGAATCTTCGCTGGCGCTGTGACTCACAGGCAAGAAGGTGTAGCAGAAGTGACTCTATGTCAGTTCTCAGCCTAAACCTTAAGAAAGGCTGACAGCTTTCACTCTTGCCCTGAGACTAGATGAAGACAGATAAAAGTCCAGCTGCCCTAGCTGGGCCCAGCTTGCAGACATTCTGCCCTCTGAGTACGGCCACACAAATCACCACTGGCAAGACTAGCAGAAGACCATCCAGCTAGACCTAGCCCAGCTTGCAAAATAATGAACACATGAAATGGTTATTATGAACACATGAAATGGTTATTACGTTTAGCCACTGAGTTTTGGTACAGCTCGTCACACAGCAATAAATAACAAACATACACTAACTGGTCCCAGGTTGGGTCCTCTTTCCTCTTACATACTATGCAACAAGTTTGTGTGTTTAGTTTAATTGCCATCTGAATCTGACCTGACCCACTCTTGCCTGCAACCCCTTATTGATACCATTGTGGTGACACAGACACAACACATATACTTTTTTCATCAATACATATTGACTTATTTTGCCACTTGGACTTTTGTGTTTTGCTGCATATCTTTGCTATTTTCCAATTTTCTCACTACTATGAGATTATCGTCATCCTTGCTTAACTCATTTGTCTAATCTCTACTATGGATGTCTTCCTCCCTTGCTGTCTTTGTCAGGCTTCTCCAGAGAAACAGAATCAATAGGTTGTATACAGTTTATACATGTATACTATGCAAAGAGATACAGATATAGATGTATAGATAGATGTTCTGTTTCTCTGGAGAAGCCTGACAAACACAGCAAGGAAAGAAGGGAAGAATATATAGGTAGATTTATTACAAGGAATTGGCTCATAGAAACGTGGGGGTTAAGTTCCAAGATCTGCAGATTGAGTCGGCAAGCTGGGGAGACCCTGGAAGAGCCACCGTTTCAGTTGAAGTCAGAAGGCAGGAAAAATCCAATGTCCCAGTTCAAAGGCAGTCAGTAACCAGGAGTTTTCTCTTACTTGGGGGAAAGGCAGCCTTTTTCTTCTGTTTAGGCCTTCAGCTGATTGAATGAGGCCCACTCACATTAGGAAGCGCAATCTGCTTCACTAAATCTACAAATTTCACTTTCATCCAAAAACACTCCCACAGAAATACTCAGAAAAAGGTTTCACCAAATACTGGTCACCCCATGGCTCAGTCAAGCTAACACGTAATAAACTCCTACACTTGCTAATGAACTAAGTGATCAGTCAAGATTTTGTCCATGGTCAACTCAAATATCTGTAATTAAGAAAGAGAACTTTGTGGTGATCAGCATTCTCCCCAAGGTTTTGTCCTCCACCATGCTGCTGCCTTGTGAACTGCACTGTGTTTTTCCTTTATGGAATTTTGCTCCTGTCTGTCAGGCTTTCTGTATCTTTCTGTACTGCTGGAATGGTTTCTCAGTCCTGGGCCTCTGCAGTCATGAGTAGTGCAAGTCAGCGGCAAAGCACTAGGAAAACTTAGAAGAAACCAAGAAGTGTCTTTGGAACAGTGGACTGAACAAGGAGGAGCAGGGTCGTATTAAAACATACATGTATGTGTGTGCGTGTGCATGTGTGTGTGTGTTTTATATTTTTAAACATGGACAGTGAATTTTTAAGAGTATACAGTCTTTTCCACAGGAACTGTACTAATCCAGTTAGGATACTTTCAGAAAAACTTAGACTAGGAATCAGCAAAATGGACTTCTTCATTAAGAGTTTTTTGATTACTTTCCTTTGTTATCTGAGTCATGTCAACAGCAAGTAAAACACAAGCAAGTCTAGTGGTATAAAAAATTTTTAATTATTCAGAGATTGCTTGTATGGCTTATGAATTACTATATCTCCCTTCATATCTCACACTTCCCATATCTTTTAATATCTCCAATAAGTGTGTGGCTTCAAAAAGTGCAATTCATAACATGGGATCTTTTCAGTCTGAAAGAGACTTAGACGCTAACTATGGCTATTTCTTAACTTTGTGGGTTAGTCAACTGTCTTAAGAAGAGAAAGTTGGCCAGGCACAGTGGCTCATGCCTGTAATTCCAGCACTTTGGGAGGCCGAGGCAGGCGGATCACCTGAGGTCAGGAGTTCGAGACCAGCCTGGCCAACATGGTGAAACCCCGTCTTTACTAAAAATACCAAATTTAGCCAGGCATGGTGGTGTGCACCTGTAATCCCAGCTACTCGGGAGGCTGAGGCAGGAGAATTGCTTGAACCCGGGAGGCGGAGGTTGCAGTGAGCTGAGATCGTGTCACTGCACTCCAGCCTGGAAGAAAAGGGCAAAACTCCGTCTCAAAAAAAAGAGAAAGTAAATTGACAAGGCAATTGAATGAGTTAGTGGGACTAAAATTAGGCAATTTGTTACTTGCAAGCAGACTTACTAACACCTCTAAGGTGTTTCCAGAAAAGAATATGACATTAGTAATAAAAATAGGGTTGGATGATTATATAAGGATTTTTATTTTCTGTCTTATTCCTACTCCTTCTATAGAAAATTGGAAATTGACTTTAATGAATTGCTTCCGTTCCTGAAAGAGACAGATAATGTTTCCTAATCCAGTGTCCCAGGCCTAACTGATTGATATATGTGTGTGTGTGTGTATATGTGTGTGTGTGTGTGTGTATATATATCTTGAGATATGTAGATAGATACACTGCTGTCCATTACCTTTGAAAATGCTAATGCTGACAGCATTATTTTCCTTGTTTATGAGGACAGCTGAAAAGACAGCATCCTCAGATGATCTGCCATGCTGACACATGAATAAAATGTCCTTTCAAAATGATGTCCCTTGACTCAAGTGCTGTCACTGACTGAAGCTGATATCATTCCATGTGTCTCTGGCCAGAGTCCCTACAACACCCACAACAAGCTAGCAGGTCCACACAGGGCATTTGCCATCATGACTAGGGAAACGTGGAACATAGCCTCTCAGTGCACACTGGCCATGCCCTTATGCTTCAAATGTGTTTAAGGAGAAAGGAACTGGAGAAAGAGAAGAGAAGAAGCCAGGAAATGCGTACAGAAAGTGATTGACTCCACAAAGAAGAATTGGAAATTAACACTGCAAAAAGTGCACTGGATTTGGATGCCTTCCTTTTGAGATGCAGGTACTAAGAATAATTACAGTCTGTCTACGATTGCCCTTATCCTGTAAAAAGAAAAATGCCAAGCAAGGTTCTTTATGACTTTACCTTTGGTGATTTATCCAGCCTTACAACATTATTTCTCACTGAATTCATCCAGCAGCAACTTCCTATCTCTAAACCCCAAATCCTACAACAGAGTGATACCCCACTACCTCTCATTGCTCTTTCACTTTCTTTTTTGCTTGGCATGTGATGATGCCTTTGTTTGCAACATTCTTCTGCCCTACTTTGCTTTTTAAACTCAGTCTGCCAGACTCACCTCCAGTGCTCTCTGCTGCAGAAAGCTTGACTCTCTGCAGGTTGTTCTAGAAGATCTGGGGAACTCAGCCTTCGCAATGGCCCCCAGTGATTTTTACTTTCTGATGGTAAGGTCTCCAGATGGCCTCCTCCCCCACTGAATAAAGCTGACCTGACCTATGTAATCTAGCAAACTTGTCAAATGTCTGACTTTTGAATCTAAGTCATAATAAAAGTAGTAAGTCCTACCTTGCTCTCTCTTCAATCGCTTACTCTGGGGAAAGCCAGCTGCCACATCTTGAGATTATTCAGTCATCCCTATGGAGAAGTCAGTGTAGTAAGGCCTTGTGCCAACAACCAGCATCAACTTGCCAGCCATGTGATTGAGCCATCTTAGAAGCAAATTCTCCAGCCCCAGGCAAGCCCTCAGTTGACTGCAGCCCTGGCTGACATCTTGACTACAACCTCATAAGAGATCTCATGCCAGAATCATTCAGCTAAGCTGCTCCCAAATTCCTGACTCACAGAAACTGTGTAAGGAAATGTCTTAAGTCTGTTTAGTGCCGCTATACTAGATTACCTGAGACAGGGTAATGTATAAAGAAAAAAAGGTTTATTTGGCTCATTATTCTGATGGCTAGAATGTTCAAGATTGGGCATTTTCATCTGGTGAGGACCTCAGGCTGCTTCCACTCATGGTAGAAAGTGAAGAAGGGCTGGTGTGTGTGGAGATCATATGGCAAAAGGGAAAGAGTCAGAGAGAGGGGAAGAGAAGTGGAGTGGTAGACTCTTTTTAACAATCGGCTCTCACAGAAACTAACAGAGCCAAGAACTTACTACAATGAGAATGGCACCAAGCCATTCATGCAGGATCCAGGCCAAAGACCCAAACATCTGCCATTATTGGGGACCAAACATTGGGGACCAAATTTCAACACGAAGTGTGGAGAGGACAAACATCCAAACCATAGCAAATAAATACTGATTGCTGTTTTAAGCCTCCATGTTTTGGAGTGATTTCTTATGCAGCAATAGACACAGGGTCTGTCCTACATTTTTCCACAGTATCCTACATTTCCCTCCAACAAAACCTATTTCCCTTTGTCTATTTACTTGTCTGTCTCTTCCACTAGCCTGAGATCATCTTGAGAGCAGAGACATGGTAATCCATCTTTCAATTTATAGAGCTTCAGTGGCCCCAGAAAGGGCAACAGTTGTACAAGCTGTGCACCTCCTCAAAGGTGCCTGTCCAATGTACACAAGTAAATGGAGGCTGAAGTCCAACTCTCATTTGCCCAACAAGTTGAAGGTCTTGGTGAGGGCTGCTTTATTCTTTTGCACAAAAGCACCTTTACTCAGTAAATCTTGTCAATGGCCACTATTCTAATTCATTCACTGTGTCAGTCAAGGTTCATTCAGGAGACAGAAACCATAAATAAGTAGAATAATTAACTACACCAGTAGATTGAAGGAACAGAGGGTTAGCTACTAAACATCAAAGGAACTCTAAACAATACAAGGATAACAGATTTAGGGAGCAGACACTATCTCTAGGACACAGGCAAAGCACCCAAATAAGGAATAAATTAGACAAAAGACCCCTGCCTACCAGGGCTGAGATACAGGCTTTATTATAGAGAGGACGGTAGGGTCCACTGAATGTAGACAAGTTTGCTGAAGTGCGGCAAGAGCCGAACTTGCTGGGAAGCCCTCTTTTGGAAAGCTGGGGGAAGATGCCAATGCAGAGGTGCCACAGATGCCAAAATAGCACACACTCGAACGAGGAAGAGAAGCTCCTTCTTCCTTCAGCGTTCCTCCAGTGCCCTCTATTGACAGTTTAACTTAGTGTCAGTTGGCAAGTGAGAAATGCTCCAGTATCATTAGCAGGGCGATGAAGAAAGGATTAGTGGCTGAGTGGATTGATAACTGGCACATACCACTAGAAATCAGCCTTTTCCTAATACGTCCATCCAGGAGGAATGTCCTTTCCAGACTTTCCCAAAGGCACTCTATGGACCTGGTGGGTTTTTTTTAGAGTCATGAAAACATCGTTTGGGCTACCACTTGTTCCAGGGTTGTTCTTAGTCAAGTTCGCTCTTAGCAAACTGTTCTATTTGGATGGATGGCTCTCAAAGACAATTTGTGTTAACATAATCTCCTAGCTATTTCTATTGACCATGCCTCCAACCTGAACTCAGTAGCCACTTGGTACTACTCCATGTAGTAGTACCTACATGGCAACTGATTTCCTAGGCTGGTGGTTCCCTTTCTGATAACACAGCAGCCTGTATTTTGTGAGCATTGATGTCAACGGAACACCCGGACAACTTGTTCTTACAAATGTGGTCCTTGCAACTGATGTTATATATGTCAAGTAAGTGTGACAGATAAAACACAAAACCCTTCCCAGTGCTGGATCTGATGAGGATACAGGACTTCTGTCATTTTGAGACTGACTGGCTGTTACAAGCAGTTTGGCTTACAATATCTGTCAGAGAGAGGTGATATTTTATGACATCAAATCACAATAGAATCTCCACTAAAAGGGATATAATCATAATAGAAACTTGCATAGAGTTACACAGCATGAAACGCCTGGCTTGTCATCTCCTCCTATTTGTAATATCTTTCTATGAAATTAAATGATAGCATTACTAAAAACACCTAGCAGTCTGTTTATCCTGCTGCTCTGAAGAAATATGCTAATTATATGTAGAAGGAAAACGTTCAATTTCCAACAAATTAAGGATAGAACTAAGGTCAGTTAATTCGGTCAACATTTATTGAGTGGGGTGAAGTTACAAAGAAAGAAGATATGATATACTTACATATATACTTATTATATATGTAAAACCTAACATTTCCTATTAGAGTATAATAGTCCGCTATTAGATTCCATACACTTCACTTTTAAAAATTATTTCTCCTCTTTTCTCTAATATTTAGATATTAAATGAAAGCAGAAAATTGGAAGAGCTGCACCCTATGATGACCTGGATTTTGTTGCGCATCACTATAAACAAGCCTTGAGAGGGACATACTCATTTACTGAAAAATCGAGGAAAAAGTAAACAGTTGGAAAGTAAATTTAAATCTAGTACTATTAAAATGTCTTTCCTCAACAATTCCTATATTCTAGAAAAGTGTCACACAAAAGTCTATGAAAAACCTTTGAGTGCGTTGCTGTATTTCTTGGAGAAATGCTGAAAAAAATAAGATTTGCAAGCAAATAAGAGGTAAAGGGCCTAATAATCATTACTTTTGAGAGAGGAAAAACAGACAGCTATTGTAAGTCAAATGTACTAATGATGTCTTTCCACAGAACTTAAAGAATACTGTTGGTTGGTACCAATCCAAAGAATGTAGGAATTATGCTGTTGAGAAAGGTAAGAGGTCAGAGGCATAATGATGATAATAAAAATGATAATTAATGCAAACATTCCCTGAACTCTTTCAGTGAGCCAGCCACTGTTCTAAGCCTATGAGGTGGGTACTCTTGTCAGCTGGCCTGACTCCATTTTTAACCACACTGCCTCTCTGCACATTTCCCCAACTGAAAATAGAGACACATTTTAACATGTTAACATAATTCTGCAAGAGTTAAAATTTCTATTTGTTTTAACCTATAAAACACAGAACCCAGAGCTGCTATAATTTTACTGAATAAACAGAAATGAAGGAAAACAAACATTTTTTAAAGATGCTTGTAGTAGGTCAGTTAACATATACTCTCTTGTTAAAAGCCATTCCCGATCTTGTCGGTAGTGAGCAGTACTTGGCCTCTTTTTTTACCCTTTGTCAATCTTGCCTTCTGCTAACAGTATCAATACTGGGGGTAAAGGAGGATAGAGGTTTTGGGAGGCTGTGAATGAACATGTGTTTTGATGTAACTATTCAGAGTGGTTTGGTTTGACACAGAACAGGAGCCCCTCAAAGAAGAATCATAATTCTTAAGCATAATTTGGTTGTATGTAACAGAAACTTGCTCAAACATGGTTAAGAATAAATTTTAAAAGGTTTTAGTAGAAGGCCATAGGGGTTTCCCATGAAACTCCATCACAACTAGTACATCAGGCCTCCTGCAGACAAGAGCTGAGGAGTAAAATGTTGACAACTGCGTTTGCTCTTTCCTTCTCTGGCCCCTCACTCCCACTGCCCTCTATGGTAGTCCTTCCCTGGGTCAGCCAATGGCCTCTTCTGCTTGCTCAGGTGCCTCTGGGTCACCCCAAGCCTGAGATAAGTCCCACAGGAAAAGAAATGTTTGGCAGAATCTAGACTTTGTATAATATGGTCCACCCTTAGATCCAATTTCCTGTGGTCTGAGAAGAAGGGTCATAGTCAGAAACTACAAAGGTGGACTGTAATGGCTCACCTTAGGGCTAGTGAGGGTATGGGGGCAGGGGCAGGGGTTCCAAAGGTTTTGTAGACAAATTAACCCGCTTCTACTCTACATCAAAACTAGGAGGTAGCTGCTATACTCCTTCCCCGGGGACCTTAAGTAAGGTGCTTGACCCCTCTGTGCCTTAATTTCCTCATCTGTGAAATGGGGATAGTAAGGTGGTTTTATTTATTTATTTTTTGCTTTTGTGAGGATTATAAATTTGAATTCACATGACATGCTTAGAATATAATACATTTTTCCTATTATTATTGTTCTTATTTCTTGTTATTATCTGAGATCAACTCCTAACACATATAAGTTCAAGAACCGAAAATATCTGAAGAGATTCAACACCATTCACCCCACTTTCTTATTTTACTGGCTATTTCTCATTTCATACATGAAAACATATCTAGGATTCCATGGATTTGGGGGTAAAATTACTTAAAGATTCCAGAATGAGAGGAATAGAAGGTTCAACTTAAAAAAAAATCATTTTAGGTTGCTCACACTTTCTCTACACTCTTTAGGAATAAATAAAAAATTCTGTGGTTGGAGAACAATGGAAAGTTTTTGGATTCCAAAGAGGAATGTGGAGAAATGAGCTTTGGGCAGTGGTCCTTAAGTTGGTTGAACTATTGTTATGAAACTGGTCAGTCAATTAGTTCTAGCAACCACTTTCACTGGCTTTTCCATTTAATTGTCTGGTCTGTTGACCACTGTAGGAACACTCTGGAATGTGGGCATTATTGAACAAAGCAAGACAATGTGCCCACTAAAATAGATCGCAATGAAAGGAATAAGGCCCTGCTGGGAACTGGTTTTAAATAAACTGCCCCATTTTGGCTTTATTTTCAAACCTTCATCATTTGGGGTTAAAATATCTAGAATAAAATATCATTTTGTCACCATTCTCTATCTCATGAAACAATTATCTCTTCTATTTCTAAACTTCTGCGTAGCATAGTTGACAGTTATTCCCTTTCTAGCCAGTCTCTTAATCCTTTTTTTTTTCTCTGAAACCTGACATTATACACTCTGTTTTCAGAATTCAGATAATTTCCTAGTTTTTCCTATAAAACAGAAAACTGCTTCTTTTTCTTTTTTTTGCTAGATTGGTGTCTCTACTCCTCCACCTCCTTGTATTAACTTATCATTCACTTTGTACTGCCTTCTCCTTGTCAAAAAAAAAGCTATTTTTTTAGTTCTTTCTCTCTGTACTGTCACTTCAGATTCACAGTTGCTAAGTATTCCAGGAGCCCACCAGAGGGACTTTCTCGTGGTGTGATTTGCAAACTTTGAAATAACACCCACCAGCAGAAGCACCATATGCTATGGAGTTACACAGTAAACTGACAGGAGCATCTCATTTGTCATTTGAAATTCAGAAAATGTCAGCAGTTTTCATACCCAGAGATTGCCTAAATGCCTCTCTGGTTAGCAAGGAGTAACATTTACTATAAATGCACATAAAAATATGAAACTTCATATTGTGATTCTAGAGGAATAATAATAGCAGAGCCACTATTAAGATCTTCACAACTCCATGAGCATATGGACACACATATCAAGTTTCTATACTCACTTTATACCCTACATGTGCATCTGGAGGTGAATGGTTCTATCCATAAGGTTTATGGCATTTGAACTGTTCACATTCTATAACATTGGTGATTCAAATATACCTCTTTATGATAAGATATTCTACCAAAGAATATTTTTTAATCCATTAAAGGCAAATTTAACATAAAACACAAGCTGTTTCCTTTTTGATTAATTTTTATTCAGCTGCACTTAGCTACCTACACCCAAGCCAAGAGAGAAAACTACTTGGCAATTCTTTCAAATTAAAGGATATTAATTACTGCTAAATACTATACACTTTCTATGTTATAAAGGTTCACCTAAATTAATGTTATTATAGTACTAAAGAAATTAATAATAATTTCAAATCTAGTCAGTGTGGCCAAACTACCCATTAGTTCAGACATTAAAATGACGTCACAATGAAATCTCTGAATCGGCACTGAATAAAGCTTGGAATTCTCAAGCACATCTTTCGTGTGTTAATCATAGGACCCGATAATGTCTCTTCTTCATAACTAAATGTGGATGATGTGATAGAAGCAGAAGCGAAGATTTCATGAAAACAAAGAATGGAACATGATAAGACTCTGGGTTTTTCCTTTACTCTGAATTCACTTTTGCCAGTATGGCCTCCCCAGTACTGGACTGGGTTCTGCACTACCTGTATAACCAGTAAATCATGACCTGTAGGGACAGAGAAACTAATATTTACTGAGCCCCAGGTTTTTCTCTCATTTTATACAAGTCTTTCAAGGTAAGTACAGATACCCTTCTTAGCATAGGGAGACTTTGAAGCTTAGAAGTCGGCCGGGCGCGGTGGCTCACGCCTGTAATCCCAGCACTTTGGGAGGCTGAGGCGGGCGGATCATGAGGT
Source organism: Papio anubis (assembly GCF_008728515.1). Classification (NCBI taxonomy): domain Eukaryota; kingdom Metazoa; phylum Chordata; class Mammalia; order Primates; family Cercopithecidae; genus Papio; species Papio anubis. The sequence goes on along the minus strand of NC_044984.1, from coordinate 15,123,898 downwards.
CTGGAGATCAAGACCATCCTGGCTAACATGGTGAAAACCCGTCTCTACTAAAAATACAAAAAATTAGCCGGGCGTGTTGGCGCGCGCCTCTAGTCCCAGCCACTCGGGAGGCTGAGGCAGGAGAATGGCGTGAACCCGGGAGGTGGAGCTTGCAGTGAGCCGAGATCGCGCCACTGCTCTCCAGCCTGGGCGACAGAGCGAGACTCCATCTCAAAAAAAAAACAAAAGTTTAGAAGTGAAAGTTGCCAAGTTTACTCAGTTAATAAGTGGTACAACTATACTTAAAATCCAGTCTCTCTGATTCAATACACAAGTGCTTTCCACTAAATTATGTTCCCTGTTATGTAAAGGAAATCTTAAAATCTCATTCGCTTTATAATCCAATTTTCTTCCATCCCTTATCAGTTGTCCACAAGTGCTGCTATATTTATTTCAGTTTTGGCACAAGAGGTGACTGGTCTTAGTTCATTTGTGCTGCTATAACAAAATACCTGAGACTAGGTGACTTATAGATAATAGACCTTTATTTCTCACAGTTCTAGAGACTGGGAAGTCCAAGATCAAGGAGCAGCCAGTAGGTTAGGTGTCGAATGAGGGCTGGCTGCCTCTGCTTCCAAGATGGCGCCTTGTTGCTGCGTCCTCATTTGGTGGAAGGCAGAAGGACAAAAAGGGTCAAACAGCTCTCCCACTTCTTTCATAAGGTCATTAATCCATTCATGAGGGGTCTTCTTTTCAGTACTTCCTTCCTCATCAGTAAACCAAAGGTAGAGAGTGTTGGAAGAATGTGCACATCTCAAGAAGTGCAATAAAAACACTGAAGTTAGTTTTGTGCAGCACCCAGTGGAGGTTAGCTACTACAGATGATTGTTCCTGAAGGTGTATGTCATTAAAAGTATTACGGAGTTGCAGCAGAGGGCAGAAGTTAAGATTGCATGCTCTGGAGTAAGAATGCCTATGTCTAGGTTAAAATCTATGTTCTTCCTTGTTCCAGCTGTATGATCTTGGCCAAGTCACTGAACCATTCTGGGCCTCAGAATATCACAGTACAGATATCATAGGATTGTTGTAGAGAATCAGTGAATCAATATGCCCAGACTAATGCCTACAGGATATGTAACTGTTCATTAAATTTTTGCAACTATTAATTTTGCTGAATATAGAAAAAAACAAATTAATTATAGCTTGGAGAAATCAAGGAAGGCTTTACAGAGGAGGTAAAATTTGAGTTGTCCCTTAAAAACTTCATATTAATAAGTAAAGGTAGTGGAAATAAAAAGTCAGCCACATAAATGGCTTAAAAGAACCTGCACCATTTACTGACTTTGATGGCCAACCCACACTAATCAGAGCTATCTACAAACCTCAAATAACTTTTGTAAAACTATTTAAGCTGGCGTGCTATTCTCCTTAAATGTTGATTTATGTTCTTAGTAAGAACACTGTAAGAAAAAAATAAAGCTTTTTGGAAACACATAGTTGTCAGAACCAATCGAAGATTCCCTCACTGGAAGCCTGCATAAGAGAACCGCTTAGCAGAATAAACTTATTCCGAATGTGTGGGCATACACAGGAATCAATCAGCCCTTTCCTGCAGCTCTTGTCTGTTCATTTTATATAGTTGCCCAGTTTGACAAGAAATCCAGGAAAGGGCTGAGAAGTGTTGTCAGCATAAAGATGGGAGAGAAGTGATGTACTAGGCTAATAGAAGGACTCATAAAGGTCCCTGAAGTCATAAATCCTTCTTGCGACTTTTAAAAGCTGTTTCCTTTGTAGGACTGCTGTGATGGAGCTTAGACAGAGTGCCCTTTCCATCCTCTCCCCTGCATGTTGGAAACCCCAAGCTAAGTGCGTGAAGGGAAGACAAAATGCAATACAACTTTCTGCCTTAACTATTCTTCTCTTCCCTCCACGTGATTATGTTCCAGCCTTGCCCAAGGAGAAAGGGGCTCTGCTGCCCGGGCCTCCCCAGCTCTCTCCTGCCTGGGCTGACCTGCCCTCCCTATCAATTCTGATGATTACTTCCTTCCCCATGCACTTGGAGAACTACCAGATTCTCTTACACATTAATCTAAACCCTGGCACTCATCCTTAGCATTTTCATTAAAAAGATAATTTTTCTTGTTGTTTTTAAGTCAATTCTTCAGGTGAATCTGGCATGGGAAATATTGCAAATGATGCACTGGATTTTTGACGTAGCCTAACATATGAACAGTATCCAGGTCATCTTTGAGCATGAGCCATAACCATAGACACAGCTTCCCATCTCTATGTTTGGGATAATCTGCTTTCCCACACTTGGGAAATATAAATTCATATTATATTAATTAAGGCAAAGGCAGCTAGGAAAATAAATTGATAAATGCTACTATAAAAGTGCACTATCCAAAAGAAAAGACTAATATATTTTAATTATTGCAGTTTTTATTTACTCATTCTTTACTTTTCTTTGTACAGTGTAAATATTTTAAAGTTGTTGGAGATATATAAGAATGTGCTCGGCCGGGCGCGGTGGCTCAAGGCTGTAATCCCAGCACTTTGGGAGGCTGAGACGGGCGGATCACGAGGTCAGGAGACCGAGACCATCCTGGCTAACGCGGTGAAACCCCGTCTCTACTAAAAAATACAAAAAAACTAGCTGGGCGAGGTGGCGGGCGCCTGTAGTCCCAGCTACTGGAGAGGCTGAGGCAGGAGAATAGCATAAACCCGGGAGGCGGAGCTTGTAGTGAGCTGAGATCCGGCCACTGTACTCCAGCCTGGGCGACAGAGTGAGACTCCGTCTCAAAAAAAAAAAAAAAGAATGTGCTCTCACTCTACTAAAGATTTTTAAAACAATTAATTTTTTTAAAAACTACTTTTTAAAATAAATTTAGTTTTCCCTTCAGGCATCTATGGCAAGCTGTATACTTAGTCCCACTCTGCCATCAGTGCCCCTAAACATTTGTGAGTGTGTGTTTCACCACATCTAATTTTCCTCTATCAGGAGATGAGTCCCATCCGCAGAAGTCCCAGAGCGAAGATGACATGGAGCAGAGGTACAAATGACCTGCCGGTAGCGGCAGTGAGAGCTGAACCTTCACCGCATGTGAAAGTGGGATTCCCTACTCTATGGCAAATGATTCAATGCAGCATTCAGAGCCACAGGATAAATTCCATCTCATTACTTTATAGCCACTTTGTCGTTCTTTGTTTTTCATATACAGCGTGGGTTCAAGATGTCATTCATCCGATTTGGTACCAAATGACTTTGGGCTGTTGTAACAAATAAATTTTGCTCTTAAGGGATGCTGATGAAACACCACTGAGTCTTCAGCCACTGCTCATGGGGGTGAAGCGTGCAGTGGGTGGGTAGTCTTATATTTAGGGGATGAGCTAGGATAATTGTTCCAGGTGTCAGGCTACACCAAAGGGTTTTTACTTAGAGCTGCCTGAAGCTGTTAGGCAGAAGAAAAATCAGAAATGTGGTCAGGAAGAGAAGTGAAGATTACAGCTAAAATTGTGGAGCTAGTGGTCATGTCAGAACTATAAAATAAGCTGTGAATCGGAGATTGAAGAATGGATTAAAACTCTGGAGATCAGAATTGGGTAGAGGTTTGGAGTAAGGAGACTCAGAATAAGAAGACTAAGAATTAAGGCACTAAAATGCTGAGAGAATATGTGAAGCATCCTTTTTTATAGAGCCACAGAATCCTGAAAATATTCAAAAACTGTTCCTAAGCTCTAAAGGCAATTCCGAAATAGCAATTCCAAAAGTGTTTCTATCAGTGACAAAGTGACATTGAAGTAAGTGTATAACATCCCAAGATGCCTCCTTTGAGGAAAACAGCACCTATTTGGGTGTGTGGATTTTGACATATTTGTTAAACATCAGACATATTACTTTAGAGTGACTCTTTAAATATGCAATATGTTCAGATACAGGAAAAGCCAACCTGAAACACCGAAGTGTTTTATTTCTTTGTTGCTGGAGTCCCATACGCTTCTTTGTTATTTTTTAATCAAAACGCAGTCTTCTTATTTGAAAATATTTATGTGTGTATGAGAGGATAGGAGATTTTGTGCACTGTTCTTTGAAACTTGTTTTTTACATTACTGCATTCTCACACATCTTTTTCTGTGGGGCAGAATGACTCTGTTTTTCTTTATAACCATCAGTTCACAAATCCATGGGGACTCTACATGGCACGGCTCATGATAACTTTCTAGTTCTGAAAGATTTGGGGCGGAGAGAACTATATTAACTTTATATCAGCAGATGAAGCCACTCGACTTTATTTGAAACTTTCATCAGTCTGGCCCCATTAGGAGAGGTAACTTGGTTTGCTAGGTTAAAGTAGGTCTGGTGACACATCTGATGACTGTGATTCAAGTGACAGTCTGAATTTCAATGGTTGACTTTAAGATTTGGGCTAAGTTGCTTTGCCTTCTGGAATTTCAACTTCCCCCAGTGCTTCCTACCCACTTCACAAAGATGTTGTGAATATTAACATCAAAGGGCTTTGAGCATTCCAGAAGAAAGACATGCTCCAAATACAAGGCATTAAGAAATCTAAAGGCTCTACTTCATGATTATCATATAAATTATCAGGAGGATTTTACCGAGAGAGTAGTTACTTTATGCTAAATCCAGCTAAATAATGGAGGGAAAATGCACTGAAGAGACAGAAACTAACATAATGTCCTAAAGGTGTATCGAAAATAACACTTCGACCAGGTGGGATTAAAGGTTAATCAACACGTAAACTATTTGTAGCAGGTATTTTACAGTGTCAATGTGCTTGATTTTTAATTACGGCATTCCCTTATGATTGTGAGCACAGAGTTTAGTGCAGAGGACAAAAAATTGATGGCAAAATGTTCAATGTCATTAGCAGAGAAACACAAATTAAACCACAATGAGGAAACAACACACTCAGTTGAATGGATAAAATAAAAAAGATTGACATTACCAAAGGTTGGTGAAGATGTGAAACAACCAGAACACAAATAAGTTGCTGGTGAGAGGGTGAAGTAGAACAACTACTTTGGAAATCAGTATAGTGTTTCTTATAAGGCTAAACATAATCTACACAATGACCCTGCAAATTCCATGTCTACCCAATAAAAATGAAAACAAATATCCACAAAAGGCCTGTACAAGAATGTTCACAGCATATGTATTCATCATAGCTCTGGACTGAAAATAACCCACATGTCCATCAACAAGTGAATGAATTAATAAATTGTGACATCCATACAACAAAATGCACTCAGCAATAAAAGGGACAGATTCCTGATTCAGTAACAACATGGCCACACCTCACAGACATTATCTTGAGTGAAAGAAACCAGACAACAGAGTGTATCCGCTTAGCAAAAACCCTCTGCTATTATGTCCACAAAAATGGTTTCCAGTTTCTAGCCATATAACATATCTATTCACACACATACACACACACACACACATACACACTCACATACACACAACTTGTGATATGTTGGAATGTAAATACATTACATTAAGAATAAATCTATAAAAATAATTTAAAATTGTTGAGTGCTTTCTACATGTCAGGCATTATCATAGGTGTTTTATATGAATCGTATCATTTAATGGGGAAAGTACTATTATTATCCCCATTTTATAGACCAGAAAACTGAGGCTTAGAGGAGACAACTGCAGTCACACAGTTAAAAATGAATAGATTTGGATAAGTAAATAATCAATGTTTGAGATTATGGATATGCTAATTACCTTAATCTGATCACCATACATTATATGTATCAAAATATCACTATGTACTGCATGAATATGTACAATTATTTGTCAATTTTAAAAAATTAAATTTAAAACTGTGAGAAAAAAGTGAACAGAGTTGGTTACTCATATTCACATCCATTTGAGTCCAAAGCCTGTGGGAAAAAACAGTGTCCTCAGCTGACTCACTCTTTAGTGCTTGCTTTTGTTTTTACAAGAATATGGAACCTAATCTATCAGCCCTTATAAACCTATAATGGTTTATATCACTTTTTGCTAAAGCAGAAATAAAATTCGGACTATGGATTAGGTCCTGATAAACACAGACATTTATCAGGACCTATAGTCAAGAAGGAATAAAAAGCTTTGTCCAATCTGGAAACAACACAGGTTGCTTGCAAGAAAAGATACCAATATTGATGACATAAGTTTTCCATTTTCTTTTGTACTACAGCTCTACTGGAGTCAGTCCCTGGGCTGCCCACTTCTAGGTTTTATCCATCTACTTTAGTTTCCTACTTTCTTCTTTCCCAAAAAACTCACAGCTATGTCAACTCATCTGCATTTGTACTCTACACAGCTAACTCAAATAATCTTTGTTCCCACATACATAAAAAGGACTCAAACTTCAGTTCCCCTGGGAATTAAGGCAAACTATAAGAAATAGGTAAAAAGCCTCAACTCCATTCCTTCCATAACACACATACAGATATACATACGTATATACGTACACATTTGGGGGGTTTAATATCCATCATTCTCCCGTGTACTCCAGTGCTAACCAATGGGATTTCCCACATCCCTCTCTGCTGATCCTAAGACTGGAGATCTGGCAACCCAGAAATAACTATTGTCATTTCTTTTACTACCTTGGCTGAAACTCTCCTTGCCCCCATGTATCAGGTGTTAGGAATGAGTTGCCATCGTGGTTCTTTCTGCCCTGTTCTGCTCTTCCTGGTCCTCTTTTGTTAGGGACTAAAGCCTTGCTTATGAGGCTCATAAATGGCTAGGGCCCTGCAATGGAGACACAGCCTAGTTAGTCATATTCTCTGCCTACCTGGCCATAAATACCCCAAACCAGATTCCCTCCCATGAGCTTCTATGCAAGCCAAAGGTACTCTCTTTTTGGTGGTGGTGGTCTTGTAAATGTTTAAAAATGGGTTCTCTGTAGGGTGCGGTGGCTCACACCTGTAATCTCAGGACTTTGGGAGGCCGAGGCAGGCGGATTACAATGTCAGGAGTTCAAGACCACCCTGACCAACATGGTTAAACCCTGTCTCTACTAAAAATACAAAAAGTTAGCTGGGCTTGGTGGCACGCACCTGTAGTCCCAGCTACTCGGGAGGCTGAAGCAGGAGAATCACTTGAACACAGGAGGCGGAGGTTGCAGTGAGCCAAGATCATGCCACTGCACTCCAGCGTGGGCGACAGAGCTCCATCTCAAAAAAAAAAAAAAAAAAAAAAAAGGTTCTCCTGGGAAAAAAGATCTGATTTATTGCATTTACCAATTTCAATTTCCATGGCAAATGCCTTCATTTGTAATCGCTTTATTTGTAATACAATTTCTTTAATTGTAAGTTCATATAATTTAATTTTTTACCAATGGCTCTGTTTAACAACTGGCTTTCAAAATTCCTGAAAATTTAACAACTGACTCACAAAATCTAGTGCAAGATGGCTCCAGTATACCACTGCTTGAGGACATGGGTCACCTTGTTATTTATCACTAAGCCCTACTTTAGGGCACATATAGGCATTTAATAAATGTATACCAATCCATGAATGAACACATGAATAAGTGGCTAAATAAAACAATTAATTCCTTCTGTCTAGGACAATAAAAGGAGGCTTCAATTTAGTATGCTCTTTGGGGGTTGTATTACTAAACATTTCAAATGAGTAAATATTACATTTAACATTTGTTCATTCCATAAATATTCAATGAATATATATCTATCCTATGTGTGCACTGTTTTAGGATCTGGAATGCAACCGTGATTAAGACAGACAGTGCCTGCCCTCAAACAGTTTAGATCCAGTGGGATAGTAATAAATACACATATTTTAGCAAGTTTCCTATTTCCTTTTACACTATGATGTACAACCTTTCTTCCTAATTAGAGCAGTTCTCCTTCACTCACAAAGCATCGCTTCCATTTCAATGTCTTTGTTCGTACCCTTCTTCCACTCCCTCAACAACCACCCCACCACCACCTGACTCCAGTTTGTTATAAGCTATGACTTCTTACCTTTTCATTGTTTTTGCTTTTCTCCCTTCAAACTTTCCAAGATACACTACCTTCATTACCACAACTAACACTTATTGAACATATTCTGTATGCTATGCATTTATGTACCTTACTTCATTTAATTCTAATTATAGCTCAAATGATGTAGGTAGTATTACTCCCATTATTAAATTTAAAAAAAAAACTCGAAAAAAATTTTTTAGAGACAGTCTCACTATATTATCCAGGCTGGTGTTGAACTTCTGGGCTCAAGTAATTTCACCTCAGCCTCCCCAGCCTCCTTGGGATTACAGGCAAGCACCACTATGCCACCCTCGCCTCCCACTCTGAACTGTTTTTCCTTCTTTTTTTAAAATAAGGTCAGGACTTAAGGCCAGGTCAGATTTGACTGACTGCCATGTTTACATTCCTGTGTTTACACAGACTTTCTCTTGCCCTGATATTAGCTTTATTTGATTATATAAATGTTTAGGTGTTCCTTACATCTTATATTTGCTGATCTGTTAGATTACATGCTTTAAAAATATAAAAAAGTATGTATATCTGTATCAGCCAGAATCATGGGATTTTAATAAATTTGGTTGACTTATTTTTATAAAATATATTTTAGTGTTTTGTTTACAAAAGTAATACATGAGCAACATTTAAAAATGAAAACCTTAGGCAATCACAAAGAAGAAAATAAATCACATATGTTCTTCTTAGGCAAGTATATGCAATTATTGCTATTTTGTTATTTCAGTATTTTTCTATGTAGTACAACCTTCGGAAATATAGCTGGCATCATACTATACATATCTTTTCACATTTTTAAACTTGATTTTTTGATACTTGACATATTATTTTCCCATGCCATTTAATATTCTTTTATAAGGATAGTATTCCCTTGTATTTATTTAATCATTTTTCTATTATTGTTCCTATGACTTATTAAAATAATGCTTGATGAACATTCTCATAGATACATCTGCATACATCCTTATTTCCTAAAATAAATTCCTGTATATGAAATAATACCTTTCTGTGACAATCTGTGTGTTATCAGACTGGTTTCCTACAAAATTGCGCCAATTCACCCTGGTAGCAGCAGTAGATGGAGTAGCCAATTATGCACACAGTTGACAACATTTGTTATTATTATGTCCACTGTTCATCATTACCAGTCTGATAAATAGAAAGTGGTATGCCCTCTATTTGCTGTTTCTAAACTGTAAATGAGTATGAATAATTTTTCACTAATTTAGCTGCCATGTTTTGCAAAATATCTACTTACATCTTTTGCCCATTTTATTACTGGGATGTCCTTCTTATTGATGGGTAAGCTTTTTTATAGCAAGGCTATGAAAATTTTCCCTCCTTAGGTTGCAAATGTTTTTTTTCGCGTTTCATTCACTTTTTAAAAAAACTTTATTTTGAAACAGTTATAGACCCACAAAAAGTTGCAAAATACAGTCAGAGCTCTACCATCCCTTTTATCCAGCTTCCTGCATTGATAATTTGTTACGTAACTGTGGTCCATCACCAAAACCAAGAAACTGACTTTGGTACAAGACTGGTAAATAGACTGCAGACCTTATTTGTATTTTAGTGTTTACTTTTAAATTTATTTATGGAGATTTTAACATAGATTTTATATATTTCTTCTTATTTTTATAAAACCCCTTATGATTTTCTAGCTTGTATTATTTAGACTATACAGTTTCCAAAATTACATACATAACTTACCTGTACTTTGTCTTAGATTTGTTATAATTGTATTTGTGCATATAACTTCTTAAATTTGTTTTGATAAAGCTGTATGGCCAGAGTGTTAGTTTTCTCAAATAGTTAGACATGTAATAATCCTTTTTTACTATTAACACTTGAGTAGAGTTTACTATGTACCAGTCACTGTTTTAAGCACAATTAAAACATGCTCATTTAACCTCATAACCACATGAGGTAGGCCCGTCTAGTATCCACACTTTACAGATGAGGAAGCTGAGGCACAGAGAAGTTTTAAGCAACTTGCCAAGGTCATGAAACTGGTAAGTGATAAAGTTGGGATTTAAATTCAGTTAGTTCAACTGCAGAATTCATACTTTTATACCATTGGGCTATGCTGACTTACTTGCTGATTTGAAAGAGCATATTTGTTTTTGTTTTCAACAGTACACCCTTTTTTTATTCTTAATTTAGCTCTCCAAGACATAGTGGAATAGCAAATAGTCCCAGGGCACTATTTTCATAGACGCTGGTCCCTTTTTACCAGTTTCTATTATTTTCCATGCTTTGTTCAAGATGCTTGGGTAGGAAGAAGAAAAAGACATGGCTCCACTGAGGAGCCTTCTGACGCTAGAGACGGACTTAGACCCCGAGCAACGATATCTGAACCCTGACAGGGACCACGGAGCGAACAGCTTTGAATCCCAAACTGGAAGGTTGTCCCAGGCCCAGAACTTAAAACAATGCCATGTCAAACAAACGCAAGGTACTTCGGAAGAACTTCCTTTGTTTGACATAGCATTGCTATATAGCTAGAAGGGAATTCTATGGGCCTAAAACTCCTCAGTGAAAAAATAGTAGTATCTTGATTAAGAATTCTCCCTCAATCCTCTCTCTGAATTGGTTCCTGCGAAATTCATAACCAGTGGTCCCTCATGCATAAAGCAGCTTCCAGTAGAGTATTTTTAATTTAGATTGGGACCTTTTGTCTATGTGTGTATATATAAGATTCAGATAGCTCCCAGTAAGCAGATAACCTCTCTATCACTGATTGAATCCTCATTTTGTGGAAGTTTAATGGAAGGAATATGTGAGAGGATCCAGGATACTATCAGGGAAGGGACAAGGAGAGTGGAGGGTTTGTATGGATGGGTAACGAAAAGGAGGGGGGAAAAATCCCCATTTTGCTAAAGGCCTCTGGCTAGATCCAGATTAAGAAACTGGTGATACAACTTTGAATGCAGTTTGTACTGGTTTTTTAAATACCGATTTTTTATTCAAAGATACGGCAATCACAATTTATGTTATCACTGTAAGAATTTTAAAGATAAAAAGAATCATAATATGACTGTGTAAAGGAAAGCATGTGTTGTCTGCGAAATACAGAAAGTGGAATAAAAAATAAGACATGGGGATCTCTACAAAAATTGTCTGAAGTTGTCTTCATGCCCCTAACCTGAATTTATGTGTCTAAAACGAAACTCATCACTTTTTTAAATCTGCCTCCCTTCTGATTTTCTCATCTCAGCCAAATTCATCACCATCTACACAGTCATCCAGGCTAAAACTCTCAAAATGTTACCGAGCTCCTCCTTGTTCCTTTAATCCTCTTAACATAACTAACGCGTGAAGTCCTTTTCCTTCTCCCACATTAACATCTTTGTCTTTCCCTCTTGACTCCCATGCTGCTTCAGTTCACAGGCCCTTGCTCTTTCTTCCTTGAGTTATTTTAGTTTCCTCTTGTAACAGATGCTTGCTGTTTGCTACCCAGTCAATATTTCCTCTCCTTCATGGTATGAAACCCTGCTTTCTTTTTATTTTATTTTTTTTTTCTTTGAGACCGAGTCTCGCTCTGTCGCCCAGGTTGGAGTGCAGTGGCGTGATCTCAGCTCACTACAAGCTCCGCCTCCCGGGTTCACGCCATTCTCCTGCCTCAGCCTCCCGAGTAGCTGGGACTACAGGCGCCCGCCACCACGCCCGGCTAATTTTTTGTATTTTTAGTAGAGACGGGATTTTACCGTGTTAGTCAGGATGGTCTCAATCTCCTGGCCTCGTGATCCACCCACCTCGGTCTCCCAAAGTGCTGGGATTACAGGCGTGAGCCACCGCACCGGGCCTGAAACCCTGTTTTCTTTGGGGTAGCTGCCCCACCTTCACTCTCGGGGAGGTGTTAACTGGCTTAAACGAATAAGCCTATCACATTCCTGCATTCTGTGATTGGTTCAGGCTCAGACCCTGACCTAAGCTGGTCCAGTCAGAGTGAACTTGTCTCTGGAAATGGTGAGACATGGGCACTCTGTTCTCCCCTACTAGATCCAGCCTAGGAAGCATGCCACCCAGAGAGCTGTAGGCAAGGGATAAGTTATTTTAAAGAGGACAGCCTGCCCGAGAAAGAAGAGCTGGAAAAGGGGAAAGAGAAACTGGGCCTGGATCACTTCATTGGACCCTGGATAAAGCCTTCTCTGTATTGCCGTAGCTCTGCAGGCCAATGACTATTCCCATTCTGGCTGAAGCCAGCTCAGTCAGGTTTTCTAAAATAATTCTAAATACAGGTTGAGTATCCGTTAACCAAAATATGTGGGATCAGAAGTGTTTGGAATTTCAGGTTTTTTTTTTTGATGTAGGGATATTTGCATATACATAATGAGATATTTTGAGGATGGGATCCAAGTATAAACACAAAATTCATGTTTTATGTATGCTTTATACCTATACCCTGAAGGTAATTTTATACAATATTTTAAATAATTCGGTACATGAAACAAAGTTTTGACTGCGACCCATCACATGAGGTTAGGTGTGGAATTTTCCTCTTGTGGCATCCTATCAGTGCTCAAAAAATTTCAGATTTTGGAGCATTTCAGATCTTTTGATTAGGGAGGCTCAACCCATACTTAATTTTTTACTACACCCTACCTGGTGGCCTTGCTTGATTCTCTCTGCTTGTAGTATGATGGAGTGGAGAAATACAAATTTGGAGTCATAGGGCCTGCGTTTGAGTCTTGGCAATTATTTTCCTTCACCTCAGTTTCCTGATATATATGTAAGGACTGAATGGCATAGCACCTCTGACTAAACTCTCCTCTCCTTTTAAGTGTCTTCTGTTTCCTGAAAGGAACCTACCCTATGTACTACATGAGAGGCTCTTGGCACAGCATCTGACTGTCCGTTTTCAAAAACAGGACTGTCTGTTCCTTTCCCCTGACCTTCCCCATCCATCATCAATCTCAGTCACTTTTATTGTTAATGTTTGTTGGTTTTTACTTGTAGTCTTCATTTCCTTATTACACATTTATTATAGAAAAATCAGAAATGAAAAGTAGGCAAAAAGAAAATTTTAACATGTATCTGTAATCATTCAACCTAAAGATAACTGCTGCTGATGTACTGGAAAAATCATCTTCCAGAGTTTTTTCTACACGTCAATGCATATGTAAATGTATTTTTAATGAACAGTCCAAGGCTCAAAATGCCATACCGTGCCCACACCCTTCTTCCAAGGTACTCTATCCTCATTCTCTTGCTGAGGAAACTGGCTCTAAGTGACTTCTTAAATGTAGGTAACTGTTTTCTATGCTATATAACCTTATTTCACACAACCCATCTACAGGCTGTACAGTGGCTTTTGAGTGGTATAATTCAAACAGAGAAAACAGATATTAACTCGCTTGACCAGACTTTCTCTCAAGAATTTGAATTATAAATATGAGAAGAGAGTAATGGAGTTGGGAAAAAGGTAAGTACTGGTAGACATATACCTTAGGCACGATATATATGCCATGAAGAGGTAGAAATAGAAATCAAAGACATGACTCCGAGAAACAGTTACCCATGGAGGGTAATGTAACCACTAGAATGCAGAAAATGGAGCTGGATTACACTAAGAGCATGAGAAAAAGAAGCAATGTTACTTCTGTAAGGCCCGTTTCAGGATCCATGAAGCCAAGTAAGTACTTAGTTCCTTTTCTGCCTGTGAAGCCTGATTGCATGGCTGCGATTCCCCCTCTTGTCTCCATGTATTGAAATAATAATAAAGCCCCTCAATACTTGACATAAGCTGAGTTTCTGTTCTCTATAACCAGAGGAGTCCAATGCAATATATAACAATTATGTAATCATATATGCATAATCTTTATTATAAGCAATTTTTCTACATTTAACATCATATTGTAAACCTCTTACCATGTCTATAAAATCATATCTACATCCTCATTCTGGAGGTTACTAGGAGCCTATTGTATTTACATACCATAATTTTTACCAATTCCTAATTCCTTATTATTGACTATTGCTGGGGAATTCTTAGGGAAATCTCACATGGGCTTGAAAATTGCAGTGCTGACCATGCAATTCTTTTTCTTCTTTTGGGAACAAATCTAATATTGTCAAAGGTCATTGTGTTCTTACACTGAGAAATCTACAATTGCCCTGTTGAAAAATGAGCCACTTCTGTGACTCTTTTATTGGGGTTTATATAGTTTCTAAACCATATTGAATTTTTTAAAAGAAACATGTCTTCATAATAGGTTTTGGGAAAATTCCTATTTTTCTATCCCAAATATGGCAACAGAAAGATGTAAAATAATTTTATTGTAGACTTACAATTTTCCCAGGTGGGGTACCCAAATCTGCAGACTTCAAGCTGTGTGGCCATGAAAAACTGCTCCACCACTGCTGTCTCCTGGGCCCTTGGGGGAACAACACCAGTTTTGGATTTTAAAGACTTTTACCTTCAGGAGGATGCCTGAAGTCAGTGCAGGTGAGTTTGAAATATTATTTGGGTGATGAATTTGATAGAGAATAAAAGGCATATAGATCCTTTGATCAGCCTCTGTCTCTTGAAATGTAGAACTCTCCATCTCATTATAATGAAATGTATTAAGGCTCAGTCTGGCCCAGGCAGTGAAGTGATTCCCAAAATGGGCAAAACCTAAAACATAAGTATTTAAGTTGTTTTCTATTTCTTAATCATTATAAACAATACCACAATAAGTAGCCATAGTATTTATTCTACAAGTGGAATTTCTGGGCCAAAGGGTATGCACTTTTCTCTCTTTTTAAAAATTATTTTGTTCATATATAATAATTGTGCATATTTATGGGTTACATGTGATATTTCAATATACGCCTACAATGTGCAATGATCAAATTAGGGTACTTAAGATATTCATCACTTCAAACATGTATAATTTCTTTGTGTTGGGGACATTTAAACTCTTCTACCTATTTTGAGATATACAATGAATTATTGTTAACTATAGTCACTCTACTGTACTATTGCACACTAGAACTTATTCCTTCTAATTGTGTGTTTGTACCTATTAACCAACCTTAGTTCATCTCCCCCTGCCCCACCCCCAACCTTTCCCAACCTTTGCTAACCATCATTCTGTTCTGCCTTACTGAGATGTTTGGTTTTTAGCAACCACATGAGTGAGAACATGTGACGTTTGTCTTTCTGTGTCTGTCTTATTTAACTTAATATAATGTCCCCAGTTCCATCCATGTTGCTAAACATGACAGAACTGCATTCTTTTTTATGTCTGAATAGTATTCCACTGTGTACATTTACCACATGTTCTTAATTCATCCATTGATGGACATTTAGGTTGACCCTGTGTCTTTGCTCTTGTGAATAGTGCTGCAGTCATCATGGGAGTACAAGCATCTCCCTGATATGCTTATTTCCTTTTCATTGGATAAATACTTAGTAGTGAGTTTGCTGGATTGTATGTATTTCCTTTTTTTCTTGAGATGGAGTTTCACTCTTGTTGCCCAGGCTGGAGTGAAATGGTGCGCGATCTCGGCTCACCTCCACCTCCACATCCTGGGTTCAAGCGATTCTCCTGCCTCAGCCTCCCGAGTAGCTGGGATTACAGGCATGTCCCACCATGCCCGGCTAATTTTTGTATCTTTAGTAGAGACGGGGTTCTATTTGTAATTTTTTGAGAAGGCTCCATAATGTTTGCCATAATGGCTGTATTTACTAATTTAAACACCAACAGTGTATAAGAGTTCCCTTGTCTCCTGTCCTTATTAGCATTTGATACTTTTGGTCTTTTTCATATAGCCATTCTAACTGGGGTGAGATAATATCTCATTGTGGTTTTGATTTGCATTTTCCCTGATCATTATTGGTGTTGAGCATTTTTTCATATAATTGTTGGCCATTTGTACGGCCATTTCTTTTGAGAAATGTCTATTCAGAGCATCTGTCCACTCTTTTTTTTTTTTTTTTTTTCGGTTTTTTTGAGACAGGATCTCACTTTGTTGCCCAGGCTGGAGTGCAGTGGTGTGATCACAGCTGACTGCATCCTCAACCTCCTGGGCTCAAACAATCCTCCTTGCTTAGCCTCCTGAGTAGCTGAGACCACAAGCACGTGCTACTACAAGTGCCTAATATTTTTAACTTTTTAGTTCAGGTTTGTGCAATAAACCTACATGTGCCAGTTTGTTACATAGGTAAATTTTTGTCCTAGGGGTTTGTTGTACAGATTATTTCATCACCTAGGTATTAAGCTTAGTACCCATTAGTTACTTTTCCTGATGCTCTCCCTCCTCCCACCCTCCACCTCCACCATCTGACAGGTCCCTGTGTGTGTTGTCCCCCTCTATGTGTCCATGTGTTCTCATCCTTTAGCTCCCACTTATAACTGAGGACACATGGTATTTGGTTTTCTGTTCCTGTTAGTTTGCTAAGGATAATGGCTTCCAGCTCCATCCACGTCTCTGAAAAGGACATAATCTAATTCTTTTTTATGGCTGCATAGTATTCCATGGTGTTTATGTACCAAATTTCCTTATCCAGTCTATCACTGATGGGTGTTTAGGTTGACTCCATGTCTTTGCTATTATGAATAGTGCTGCAATGAACATTCACATACATGTGATAAAATGATTTATATTCTTTGGGATGTATACCTAGTCGTGGGATTGCTGGGTTGAAAAATATTTCTGCTTTTAAGGCGCTGAGGAATTGCCACACCGTTTTCCACAAAGGCTGAACTAATTTACACTCCCACCAATGGTGTATAACTATTCCTTTTTCTCCACAATCTTGACAGCATCTGCTTTTTTAAAAAAAAATAAAAAATAATAGTTATTCTGACTGGTGTTAGGCAGTGTCCTGTTGTGGTTTTGATTTGCATTTCTCTAATGATCAGAGATGTTGAGCTTTCTTTTGTATGTTTGCTGGCCACATGTATGTCTTCTTTTGGAAACTCTCTGTTCATATCCTTTGCCACTTTTTAATGGGTTTTTTTTCTTGTAAATTTAAGTTCCTTTTAGCTGATGGATATTGGACCTTTGTCAGATGCATAGTTTGCAAAGATTTTCTCCGATTCTTTAGGTTGTCTGTTTACTCTGTTGGTAGTTTCTTCTGCTGTGCAGAAATTCTTTAATTAGCTTTTTTGTTGCAATTGCTTTGGTGTCTTCATCATGAAATATTTGCTTTTGCCTATGTCCTGAATGGTATCACCTAGCTTGTCTTCCAGTGTTTTTATAGTTTTGGGTTTCACATTTAAGTCTTTAATCCATCTTGAGTTACATTTTCATATATGGTGTAAGGAAAGGGTCCCATTTTAATCTTCTGCATATGGCTAGCCAGTTATTCCAGTACTATTTGTTGAACAGGGAATCCTTTCCTCATTGCTTGTTTTTGTCAGATTTGTCGAAGATCAGATATTTGTAGGTGTGTGGTCTTATTTCTGTGTTCTCTGTTCTATTGCATTGGCCTATGTGTCTGTTTTTGTACCAGTACCGTGCTGTTTTGGTTACTGTAGCCCTGTACCATAGTTTGAAATTGAAATTGGGTAGCATGATGCCCCCAGCTTTGTTCATTTTGCTTAGGATTGCATTGGCTCTTCAGGTTCATTTTCAATTCCATATAGATTTTAAAATAGTTTTTTTCCAGTTCCGGGAAGAATGCCATTGGTAGTTTGATAGGAATAGCATTGAATCTATAAGTTGCTTTGAGCAGTATGGCCATTTTAACAATACTGATTGTTCCTATCCATGAGCGTGGCATGTTTTTCCATTTGTTTGGGTCATCTCTTATTTCTTTGAGCAGTGATTTGTAGTAGTTCTTGTACAGATCTTTCACCTCCCTAGTTAGCTGTATTCCTCAGTTTTTATTCTTTTTGTGGCAATTGTGGATGGGGGTTTGTTCATGATTTGGCACTCAATTTGACTGTTGTTGGCATATAAAAATTCTAGTGATTTTTCCACATTGATTTTGTGTCCTGAGACTTTGCCAAAGTTGTTTATCAGCTTAAGAAGCTTTTGAACTGAGATAATGGGGTTTTCTAGATATAGGATCATGCCATCTGTAAACAGGGATAGTTTGACTTCCTCTCTTCCTATTTGGAAGCCCTTTATTTCTTTCTCTTTCCTGATTGCCCTGGCCAGAACTTCCAATAATATGGTGAATAGAAGTGGTGAGAGAGGGCAACCTGGTGCTGGTTTTCAAGGGTAATGCTTCTAGCTTTTGTCTATTCAGTGTGATGTTGGCTGTGGGTTTATCATATACGGCTCTTACTCTTGTGAGGTGTGTTCCTTCAATACCTAGTTTATTGAGTTATTTATGTGAATGGATATTGAATTTTATCGACTTTTCTGCATCTATTGACCTGATCATGTTTTTGTTTGTTTTTAGTTCTATGTGATGAATCACATTTATTGATTTGTGTATGTTGAACCAACCTCGCATCCCAGGGATAATGCCTACTTGATCATGGTGGATACAGTTTTGGAGTGGCTGCTGAATTCAGTTTGCCAGTATTTTTTTAAGAATTTTTGCATCAATGTTCATCAAGGATATTGGCCTGAAGTTGTCTTTTTGTTCTCGTCGTTTTTATCTCTGCCAGGTTTTGGTATCAGAATGACAATGGCCTCACAGAATAAGTTAAGAAGACGTTGGGCACATGGGCTCATGCACGTAATCCCAGCACTTTGGAAGGGGGAGGCAGGCGGATCACCTGAGGTCAGGAGTTCAAGGCCAGCCTGGCCAATATAGCAAAACCCTATCTCTACAAAAAACAAAAATTAGCTGGGTGTGGTGGCACACAACTGTAGTCCCAGCTACTCAGAAAGCTGAGGCATAAGAACTGCTTGAACCCAGGAGGCAGACATTACAGTGAGCTGAGATCGCACCACTGCATACCAGCCTGAGCCACAGAGCGAGACTCCATTGCAAAATAATAATAATAACAACAACAATAATAAAATTGTTTAAAAAGCCTAAATTAGGAAGGAATCCTTCCTCCTTAATTATTTGAATAGTTTCAGTAATTCCTAGACTCAAGTGAATCTCCTGCCTCAGCCTCCCTAGTAGCTAGGACCACAGGCATGCACCACCATACCCAGCTAATTTTTATTTTTATTTTTATTTTTTTTTTAGAGGTAGGGTCTTACCATGTTTCTCAGGCTAATCTTAAAGTCTCAAGAGATCCTCCCACTTCGGCCTCCCAAAGTGCTGGGATTACAGGTGTGAGCCACCATGCTTCGCCAGGTTATGCACTTTTATTGCCAAAAGACCATTCTTAAAGGCTATATCAATTCATTTTCCTACCATTGGAACATAGGTATACCAATTTCCTACGTTTCTGCCAACACTAGGTATGCCATTCTTTGTAACTTTTAAAGAATTAGGTATCTAGTATAAATTGTGTTGACTTCCTGATATAAAACCTCCAAGGGCTCTCCATTGTCTATAGTAGTCATTCTCAAACTTTTTGGTATCAGGACCTCTTTATAGTCTTAATAATTATTGAGGGCACCAAAGATCTTGGTTTATGTGGTTTGTATTTATTTCAAATGGAAAAAAAAATCCTACCAGTGAGATATGACATTGTTTTACATTTTCACAAATCTCTTTAGTGACTGGCTTATTCTATTATAGTAGAAGTGGAAATCTCACATCTGCTTCTGCATTTGATCTGTTGCAATCATGTAGTCTCCAAGACACTCCCTGGCACAGTCATGAGAGAACAAGTGTAGAAAAGGTAAATCATGTTTTAGTATTATCTGAATGCAATTTTGGCTTCATGAACCCCCTAGGAAGTTCTTAGGGTCTTCTAGGGCTGTCCAAAATATATGTTGATAACCACAAAGTCCAAAGAAATAAAGTCTAACTATTTAAAATGTCATACTATTCCTTTCTTGATTTAATACTAAACCTTCCTCAATTATCCTCTCTAGCATGGTCCTTCTTAAAGTCATGCAGAATTCTGACTACTTCTCAAAAACATTATGAATTCTCAGTTCTACGTATTTTTGCACTTACCATTTTCTCTTCCAAGAATGCCTGTCTCTGGCTGCTATGTTGGTGTTTGAAGGAGCTCAGTACCTTCTCCAAATTCAGAATAAACTGAGACAAAACAAAAAAGCAAGCAGATAGAATCAAGTAATGCCTTTATTACCAATAAAGTTGATTTTGAAGAATGTGGGCTAATATACGGTAACAATGGGTTTCCTGATACTCCATACCCAAAACTTTACAGACCCATCGACCCAGGTGCAGAAAGCACTAGACAACTGCAAGCTTCCCCCAGGTACATTTCCCTGCCCCATTATAATTATTATTATTTGAGATGGAGTTTCACTCTTGTTGCCCAGGCTGGAGTGCAATGGCACCATCACAGCTCACTGCACGATCACCTCCTGGGTTCAAGTGATTCTCCTGCCTCAGCCTCCCAAGTAGCTGGGATGACAGGTGCCTGCCACCAGGTCCAGCTAAGTTTTTGTATTTTTAGTAGAGATGGGGTTTCACCATATTGGCCAGGCTGGTCTCAAACTCCTGACCTCAGGTGATCCACCTGTCTCAGCCTCCCAAAGTGCTGTGATTACAGGTGTGACCCGTTGTGCCCGGTCCCCATTATTAAATTTTGATAATGAAAGAAAGAAAGAAAAGGGTGGAGGAAAGACTTGAGCAACATAGAAACACCC
The DNA here is from genome assembly GCF_008728515.1 of Papio anubis. NCBI lineage: Eukaryota > Metazoa > Chordata > Mammalia > Primates > Cercopithecidae > Papio > Papio anubis. The sequence continues at coordinate 15,103,267 of NC_044984.1, read as the reverse complement.
AGTTCCTAATCCTATAGTCAACAAGATAAATCACTCCATCTTCACTGGGAAATGTTGACCAAAAACAACAACAACAACAACAACAACAACAAACTCTAAGATATTTAAAAAGGCTTATTCTGAGCCAATATGTGTCACCATGGCCCAGGAGGCAGTTTCAAGAGGTCCTGCAAAATTGTGTCTGAGGTGGTCAGGTTCCATGTTGGTTTTATACATTTTAGAGAAACAGGAACTGTAGGTAAAATCTTAAATCTGTACATGAAAGGTGTACATTGTTTCAGCCTAAAGAGGTGAAGCAGCCTTGCTGTGTAGAGTAACACCCAAGGTTTGCTGTCCCACAGCCAAGGAGAACAAGGACGCAGACACACAAAGAGTGAGGTTAAAAGTGTAAGTTTAATAGGCAAAAGAAAGCTCACTGCTGCAGAAAGGGGTCCCAGAGAAATGGGTTGCTGGATCCATGGTGAAATTCAGGGGGGTTTATAGATGAGCTGGTGAGGAGGCAGTGTCTGATTTACATAGAGCATGAAAGACTGGTTGAACCAGGTGTGCCATTTGCATAGGGTGCGAAAAACTGGTTAGGAGTAAGTATCCACTTGCATAGGGTGTGAATTTCTGGCTGCCCCCACCTGAATCTTTTATTATGCAGGCAGGTTCTCTACCTGAGCTGCACCATGTTGCCCATTTCTCTATTACTGTACATGTAGTAACAAAAAAGGAAGATGGAGCTTCCATGTTGGGCACATCTGGCCCTCAGGTAGCCCTTTTCTATTGACACAGCTGCCAGTATCCCCCCGTGCAAGCTTCCAGCTTGCTTATCTATGTTCGCAGCTCAATTTTTCAGGCTGCTCTTCATTACAAAAGAAATGACTTGGGGGCTGCTTATTGTTAGAAGGGAAGCTCTTCCAAGGACTCTGTTGGCCTCACTATCTGCCTAAATAATTTCTTTCTACCACCTGTATCAGAGGCATAGTATCTTGAAGTTGAGGTGTGTATTAGTCCATTCTTGCACTGCTATAAAGAAATAACTGAGACTGGATAATTTATAAAGAAAAGAGGTTTAATTGGCTCTCAGTTCTGCAGGCTATACAGGAAGCATGATGCTGGCATCTGCTCACCTTCTGGAGAGGCCTCAGGAAACATACAATCATGGCGAAAGGCAAAGGGGTAAATAGCACTTCACATGGCTGGAGCAGGAGGAAGAGAGAAGTAGGGAGGTCCACAAACTTTTAAACCACCATGTCTCCTGAGAACTCACTCACTATACAGTACCAAGCGGGGATGGTGCTAAAACATTCATAAGAACTCCACCCCCATGATCCAATCACCTCCCACTAGGCCCCACCTCCAACACTGGGGATTACAATTTGACATGAGAGTTGGGTGGGGACACAGATCCAAACCATATCATGGGGCTTATGGATCACAGATGGATTTAAAGATTTTCTGTTTGGCAATTGGTTAAGCTTCATCTAAAGAGGATGTCAATAGAATAGAATATTTGTGTTAAGATGGGGGGGTTGTGAGACCACGGTTGTCATGTAGATGAAGCCTCCAGATGACAGCCTTCAGGGAGAATGTATGGTGAATATCTCCTTTTGTACCTTAAAAAGTGTCAAATGCTTAATCTCTCCTAGATCCCCGAGAGGCCTGCCATATTAACAGAGATTCTCTATAGATGCAGATTTCTCCCACAAAAGACAGCTTTGCAAGGCCATTTCAAAATATGCCAAAGAAATACATTTTGGCCTAAAGCATTTTTATTTCCTTCAGAGTCTGCTATTTGTTATATGATGTTATATCAGAATCACGTTGGAATTTGGTATCTTACTGCCACAAAGAGTCTGTTTTGTCAGGCTTATGATCTCTAATGTTAAGGCTGCCCAGTTATGCCTAAACCTTAAAAGGGAGGGGGTTTAATGAGATGTGTCCAACCTCCCTTTCTTTCGTGGGTAGGAATTCAGTTTTTCAGGTATCTCTGAGATCACCCTGGCCCAGATGCGGGCCATTCAGTCGGTTGGGAGGCTTAGGATTTTATTTTTGGTTTACAGGAAGCATGACTGAAAGAGAAACCAGGAGTGGTATCCTAATTGTTTTCTTTCACATAAAAGGAAACAGGAGTGGGGATGAATCATATCTCCCACTGCCGCCTCTCTCTCAGCCCCTCCCCACGCATACACACAGTACAACCAATATTCTCTACCTACAAAATCCCTAGTCATACTTAAGCGTGACCTCTTGTATGAAGTTTTAACCTCCTGATGTCTTCTCCCCTCTACCTATAGAGCACTTTTTACATACAAATAAATTCAAGTCATATTAAGACTTACATACACAGCACCGAAGATACAAATACAAGTAAGATACTATTTCTAGTTTGAAAAAGTTTGAGAAAAGATATCTATGACAGCATCTCTGATATAGTTGTCAGATTTTTATTCCCTACATTTATTCTTTCAACAAATTTAGAAGCACCAAGTACACAGACACCCTCATTCCACCAAATAATAATTTACACAAGTCATTGCACCATCTGAAATCTTTCTACACCATTTGACCTTCACAAATCTCTACTCAACTTTCACCCTGACCCTGAAATTACTCTCATTTCCTATCAAGATCTAGCCAGAACAAGGTCACCAGTAATTATCTCCCAAGCCCAACAATTCATTTTTTCATCCTTCCTATTTCCCTAGTAATTTTATACTTGGGTGGATGCCTTTGAGTGTTTGTGTGTTTTGTATTTACAGCTATAATGGTAGAAACCTGCAGTATCACAGCTCATTTTATAAGGCTTTGGAAATAACATAGGCCGAATCCCAGACCCTAAGACCCAGCAGTAAATATAATAAAAGCCTGATATAACATGTTTAACCTGGAAGGAGGGCATTGTTTCTGTCCCTTAACAGCTCATTATAGAGATTCCACTTCATTGCTATTTCTCCCCATCTACAAAGCAGCCTGCAGACTGCTTGAGAACATGATCATTGGCTAGATGTTTAGATTAAATGACCTTTAGGGGTCTCTTTTTACCCCCTGAAATTCTGTAATTCTGGTGAGTTTCTTTTTCTTAGAAGTGCGGTGCAAAAGCATCATCTCAAAACAATGCCTAGCTCATTGCAGCTAAAAACAGACACAGGAGCCAGAATAACTGGCCTCAAATCTTGACTATATACATGGTCTTAAGACAAAGCATTTTAATTTTTCTAGCTTCATCAACTCATCTATAAAATGATGATCATACTCATACCTACTTCATAGGCCTGTTGTGAGGAACAAATAGCTGATATATTTAAATCATAGTGCCCACCACTTACGAAGTGTGCAGTAAATTATGAACTACTAGTTAGCAAATATGTGTCCAAGGAATTCTACAATTCCATGAACTCCCAGTAACTTACAATATATGTCAGTAGGCACTCACAAAACACTGGAAACTGTTCTTAGGTCTGAATTTTATAGACCTCATTCAAACCTTTTAAATACCTGGTTTCATCAAAACAAAAATATCTTTTAAATTAGAAAGACAGTCAGGATTTTTTGAAAACTAATTCTTAGCATAAGTACCAGGTATATACATACTAAATCTACCAACTGAAATGCCATTATGAGATCATGTTGGCGTAATTCTATTATATTCAAAAAATTCACATCCATTTTTTTTAAAAGCTCAAAACAAGCATTCACACAACTGTAATATCTCTTCTTTGCAAAATCTTACTCTAGGTGTGTCAAAAGTTCTAATCAGTCCACCAGGATACAGACACTGACAGCAGTTTAAAAGGCATAATCCAGTAACATATTACCTAGTTCCATGAAGCTTGGAAACTGAAACAAACTTTCAACCTTGGAATGACTTAAGCAGTGGGTAAATTTGGCACATTTTAGTCATTTTAAAAGCATTAAAACATATTTCAAAGATTTCAAACTTGCAATTATTTTTGCTCCCACTCAAAACATGAAATAAACATTGGTTTTAAAAAGATATGTGCTTTTTAATCTATCAAAACAAACAGCTTAATGAATAAAAATTGTTTCCCCAAACTAAACCATTTTTCATACATTTGCAATGTATCCAGCAGGTTTTAGCAGTCTGAACATAGAAAAGCTATTGGTAAATTGTAGCCCCCTCCTATATTCATATATATCAAACTTCAGGTGTGGTTATTTTATGAAAACTCCTCGAAAAATATGTTTCACACATTTACTTTGAAACTTAATTCACTAGCAAAGCTGCACTTTTGTCTACCTCAGTGACACTAATATTTATGCTTATCTTGTGGACTGGGTCTCACTTTATACATCTTCCCTGTATTAATCCCAAATGATAATTACCTTTTAAATCTGCTTGACAAATACATTTGGAGCACTTACTCTCTAAGATATTTGGCTGGATGCTTTAAGGAGTTTAAAGCTAGTTACAACAGGCTTACCCCTCAAAGAGCTCCCACTCAAGGTGGGCAGAAAAGCAATGTAGAGAAATAAACTTAGCACAAGACTATCTGCTCTGTCCCTGTCCATTTACAAGTTCTGGGCCTAGTGTGCCATCATGATGAAGGAAGGATACACAGGCCAACCAGACTTCTGTTCTTGGCCACCACTGCCTGACTTGTTTGCCACTGGCCCCTAATTCCTTCTTCTGCAATCTCCTAAATCCTGGCTCCCTATACTCACCCCAAGCTTGTGCCTTTTTTGACACATTTAGAGCCCCTTATTGATTCAGATTTCTCTTCACTCTTGAGTTCCAGACTTGCAAAGCTCCAGGTTAGAGCCCCTTTGCCAGTTCTGCTTTATAAGAACTACTTAACATAGACCCCTCTCACTCCACTTCCCCCTGGCCTTGCAACCTTCCTGCCATAGAAGGGGAATCAGAAAAAGACACAAGGCAATCATTTTATAAGAACGATACAAAGAATGTTCTACAACTGGTTTCTATACCAGTTGTTAAAGTTAAGTCAGAAAAGTGAGAGATGGCTTCTGGGTTTGAATCTTCTTTTCTGATGTTGCTCAGTGATGAGCTTAAAAGATGCCCAGGAGGTAAAACTAAAGCAGAAAAAGCATGCTTATACTCATTAAAAAATTACATTTGTGTTAACAATTTTTCTGTAGTATCTCATCATGGTGATAGAAAGACTAACTAGAACTTCTCAAACAGTTTCTACACGTCAGGCACTTTCCGGATCCAATTTTATTAATTATTCCCCTCCACATTTCAATGGGTATAAGTTTTATCTGAGGGAGAAATACAGAATAATAACAGATGTCTCAGGAACTGCCACTTAACATCCCCATTTCTTAGCACTTTAGTTTTAAAGTTGCTGTTGCGTCTACTACTGTTTCAATGTGAATCAGAATTTGTATGCATTCCAAACATAAATCTTCCTTTTCAAATGTAACATGTATACAAATTCCAACTCCTTGGCTTCAGGCAAAAGCAGCATATCAAAACAGGTGGCATCCTCCAGGAAGACAAGCCTAGAACTTCTATAAATCAATGGGGATAGGTGCATGGGCTGACAGCAGGTTTCCCTGCACCCAATCTGGCACTGAAGAGAAACGAGAGAGGTGGAGCTAACAGAGAAAGCATATGACAACTCCATATCTGTAGGAAGCAGCCTGTTATTGAGGCAGAATCAGAGAAAAGAAATGCATTGTGAGTAGCCCTAAAGCTGCTAATCTCTGGTGGTGAGGGACAGTTAAGGCCAAAATAATTCACTCAAATACATAATCCTGTGTCATAAAGAATGTATGTGTCTGTAAACAATAAGAATTCCTGCCAGCCTAGAACATGGATAGATGTAGCATTTATTCCACACAAACCTCTTGCCAGTACTTGGTCCAGAAAAAACTTATCTCATTAAAAAATGAGCATCTATGCAAAACTAATCCAAGAAAATAAGAGAAAACAAATAGGGGGGGAAATAGAAGACAAAGAATATTCACCAAGAAAAATGTTTCCATAAAGTAGATGAAAATGTGGGGCAAACATATTGCCAAAGTCTTAAAAACAAACAAACAACTGAAACAAAGCTACTGTATCTATAAAACAAGAGTTCATATCAAATATACAAGAGCTCAGGGATGATAATTCCAGACAACAGAAAATGAAATATAATTTGGTAGAGCTCAGAAAACAAACATTTCACTGAAAGCAACCAGACTGTGCTGAAAACACTGCAAGAAAAAAGGATGACAGGAATAGAAAATAGTATGAAATGAAGTAGGAAAAAAAAAACCCCAGAACTAGAGAAAGTAATAGCTAGACAGGACACATGTGCAATAACCGGCATCTTGAAGAAAAGTTAAAAAATAGTAATAAATAGGAAAACTGTTAAAGATATACTTCAAAGTAACTTTCTAGAAATATGTTTTGGATCTGTAGACTAAGAGGGTACACTGAACCCCAGGAAAAACTGATACAAAACATTCAGCCTTGAATCTTGTTTTATTAAGGTTACTGGCATTGAAAGAAAAATCTGTTGTTGGACTGAGGCAAAAGTTTAAGTCAGGCTGTTACTATGTACAGCAGTGTTCAATGCTAGCAGACACTGGGGCAATAATACAAGGTCCTCAACGAAATAAAGTGTGTGATCCAAGAACTGTACATGGCCAAATAATCACTAAAGTGTAAAGAAAATAAAATTTTTGAACTTGCAAAAACTCAGGGAATGTAGTCCCAAAGCCATTCTTCAGGAAACTACTAGAGGCCAAACTTTGAAAAGAATATGAGTGTTGACTGCATTTAACTTTGCAACTAAGACAAAAACAATTGTGGAGATTATGGTCACAGAACAGAATTTAGATGTTATAAACTCTAATGATGTAGTATATAGCAAAAGTTTGAAGAAGAGGACAAGGTGGTGGGTAGGTATGCTGATTTTCTCATCTGCAGAGAACAGAATATTATTATTAAAGCTGATAAATCATGTAATAGAGCTATAAGTATATTTCCAAGCCTCAAGAATATGTTATAAAAGCTATCTGACATCAAAAATCAGATGAGTTTGGAAGGAAGATAAGGGAAAGAAAGTAGAAAGAAATAATTTCATCATGCTCTCGGTAGGAAGTCAATAGCTGTCTAAATAAACAGAAGCATATGTATTTGGAGGAAAGGGCATTGTCATATATTGCTGGTGAGAGTGCAATTTTCTTTAAACAAAAGGACTCCATAGGACTTCTCTGGACCTATTACATGGGACCAAGAAACAAGGGGCAACTTTGCAGTGTTCAGCTTTAGAGACCAACTGAAAATGGAAATACAGTAGAGGGGCAACATGTTCTTTCTTAACACAAAGCATTAACTGTCTCTCCACTGCCACCTTGTTATATTGTAGTTGACAACTGTGACACTTGACCGTCCACTACCTTTTGAACACGATATGCCCTGTTCCCCAAGAAGGCAGCCAAAACTTGCTTTCTCAGCTTTCTGTGCAGCTAAGGTACAGGGATGTGGCCAACACTGTAACAATCAGACATAACCAGACGGGAACTTGATACTCAAGAGATCAACATGAGGAATTCATCTCTGGCCACTGTGATAAACCCAACTTTCAAGGAAGGCAAAGGCAGGGGTTCTGGTATCAAGTGCCCTGAGACAGTACCAATGAGGCAGTACCATCAGGTCTACACTTGATCTTAGCCAAAAGGCCAAGAAGTGATTAAGAGCAGTTCTAAAGAGTGGTTTGAGCATTATTCTTACCTAGCTGCCTCTATTTCTGATGTAGTTTGGATATTTGTCCCTGCCCAAATCTCATGTTGAACTGTAATCCCCAATGCTGAATGCAGGACCTAGCGGAAAGTGGTTGGGCCATCAGGACAGATCCCTTATGGCTTGGTGCTGTCTTTGCCATAGTGAATTCTCTCAAGAGCTGGTCATTTAAAAGTGTGTGGCACCTCCCCATTCCACCTCTTGCTCCTATTTTCACCATGTGATGTGCCTGCTTTCTCTTCACCTTCTGACATGATTGTAAGTTTCCTGAAGCCTCCCTGAAGCTGAGCAGATGCCAGCACTATGCTTCCTATAAAGCCTGCAGAACCATGAGCCAATTAAACCTCTTTTCTTTATAAATTACCCAGTCCCAGGGATTTCTTTATAGCGATGCAAGAATGGCCTAATAAAACTCCCCACTATCTGGCCATCTTGGATATTCTGTAAGACAGCATGCTTTAAGAATAAGTATCTTTTTTTGCTTAAACTAGGTAGAGTTATGTTGCTTATGATTAAGAACTGTGCCTAAGTGCATTATAGTACTGGCAAAGCAAACACTTAACAAAGCAAAAAACAAATTTAAAACATCCTTTTATGTGGAAAAGACCAAGGAACTAACATTTTCATTTGCTCTAGAGACCATATACACAGTACCTTCAAAATAAGCCAAGTATCTGTGAAACATACCATTCCCTAGAACATCTTATCTATTCTAAATGTAAGTTAAAGAATGGGCTCTGTTAAAATATGTCTTGGTTTTAAAGTACATTATATATAAATCACCAAAAATTATAGCATTCCAGACTGGTAGAATCAAATACAGCTGAATCTTACAATCTTGGCTTGCTAAAATCCTTTGGAGATTTTATGGATAATGATTCTAAATTCATCTAATTTATTCTAGGCTCCAAAGCTTGCTTTTAAGCCCAGAGTGAAATCAAGTTCATTGCCTAGTGTGAAAGGATTAAGGGATAATGTCATTTCCATTGTCCCCTCTCCTGTTCTTGGCTATGAAAAGCAGCAAAATATACACATTCATCCTAGAGCTTCATGATAAAGAAGTGCTGCAGCTGGTGAATTTTACTGCTTAATAGACACATTTAATTTGGAATCCAGGTATTGAGTGCAAAGATTTCTAATGTAGTGGTTCCCAAAGTGTGGTTCCCAGAGCACAGCATCAGCATCACCTGGGCACTTGTTGGAAATACAAATTCTCAGGCTCTACAGCTAACTTATTGAATTGGAAATTCTGGGGGTAGAGATGAGACTTGTTTCATATAATTCTTCCAGTGATTCCATTTGAGAAACACTTTTTTTTGGCAGCACAACTAAACCATCAAACACAAAGACAAGTCTACTACTGAGAATAGTAAGATGTACCTTCTTAATAACACATTCTAGTCCATTCAGGGAGTCCTTACCTAGAACTTAACTTCACGTGTAGCATAAATTTCATTTCTTCTTCTACAGAGGAGATATAGGACGTGTTCCTAAAGTCTAATATAGAAGTAACTTTTCCTGGGATTGTCAGACATTAAGAACCCTTTGATCTTCTCTTCAGGCTAAATAATCCCAGTTCCTTTAAGCTTTACTTATAATCACTTCTTATAAGGTACTTATCGCTTTTTAAAACTCTTTACCAATCTCCAGAATAAAGAATAAACTTATTTTATTGTTCAAATGAATTGAAAATATTCCCTGTCATTGGACAATAGAAACTAATGCCATGCGACCTAGGTTTCTTATATTCTACCTGTTTTACAAGATGTACTTCTAAAAATATCAAATTTCAGGCCTGTCCTTTCTAGATATTCCAGTTCTTCCTCCTCATCTGTGTTCTTTTTCCCAATAAAAAGTTTTAGTTCATTGTAAGGTCACTAAGTATTTCACGTATATTGCATTAAACATCCTGATCCTCATCTGTCCTATTAAGTGTGAATTGACCAGATGGATATTCCTCTGACTCTCTCCTGAGCAGGTTTTAGTTAATTAAAAATGATTATTTTTACTACATATTTGATATATCAGCCAGATGTTACCTGTGGTCATTTCTAAAAAGGATCATTTGGTGCTGGTTGTAAAATACATATTTTCTTTGGGAGGCAAAGCCCCTGAGTGTGATCAGAAAAATAAAGGTAGAAATTGATTTCACCTCATACCTTTTTCCTAGTGCCAAAATGGGCATAACATTTCACTGTCTTGGAAGGTAAGATCTATTCAAATTCTTTCTTCTTCTTTATGCCTCTGCACTGTGGCCCTATTTATGATGTGTACAGTATCAGGTAGATGGAAGAAAAATTAATATTGGTTTCTCTCTGTACTAGAAGTGTAAGTTAATTTTTCCAAAGAAACAGATTTGGTTTCTGTAAGACATGTATGTATGACATAGCAAACTGTTCTGCTCAATCAGGATGGAGATTGTGTTATGTTGTTGGGAGGATGCACTTCCAGATATCTGTAACAGTTCCCACTGCTACCACAGGTCTCTACAAACTATTTTTCATGTGAACCAATTTGTCTGAATTTCTCATCAGTGTTGAAATAATCCAGAATGGGGCAAGAATACTTTAATTATAAAACTGTTTTGTGACAACACGTCATTTCCTCTCCATGTGTATACAAATTAGAATCCAAACAAGCCCCCATAACACATTTTTTTCTTCCTTAAAATAAAGTAACATTCAACCCTTAAAAAAAATCATCCAAATTTTTTTGGATGGTCATCCAAAAAAATGACCAATTTGGATGACCAATTTTAGAGGTCATCCAAAATTCTGAGATTCTAACAGATGAAATCAACCATGCTATCACACTATCACTTGGTATAGATTGAGAAGGTTGGTCTCTAAAACACCATTTCAAAGACTCCAAGAGGCAAAGGTGAATCTCTTGTAAGTCTTAAGTTTACATGGTGACAAACATGATTAGATATAGCAGGGTGCGTAAACAAGCGAGAAATGTTCAGTTCCAAAGACTAGGGTATGTGTTGTAAAATAATTCGTCATGTGGTGGGGATGTACGTTCTGGCATCACCTCTGACATTCTATGTGGTCTTGCACAAGTGACTTCTCCAATCTGTTTCGTTTCTCAGTGTAAAAAAAAAAAAAAAGTGTTGAACTACATGTTCTCTAAAGTCTCTTTATGCTCCCACGCTATGACTGATTGTTTCAAAAATAACTTTAAAGCCTAATATTCTTACTGAACAATTGCAACAGGGCAGGGTGCTTTTATTAACTTAGAAGCTTTAAACACAGAACACAGAAGGTCATTTTCTGATTGTATAAAGCATCTGATCCCAATGTTCTGAAGTACACACATCAGCTTGTAGTAAATCATAGTCACCTCAGAAATGACCTCTTCCTCTTACGTTTTCATAGCAATCAACATTAATGAGGGTGTTCCTATTAAAGTCATCTGTGTTACATTTGATTTCAAGAGCCAGGTAAGGATGGGCAGACATTCCCAGATGAACAGTCCCACAGTCCTTGGAATAAAATTTCCCCCCAAATATAACATTACTTACCTTTAGATCAGGCCATGCTCATCAGCCTCTAATAGGTCTGAGGGACTCACTAATCTTAATTTCCTATGTGAATCTGTAATTGTCCACAGAGGTCAATTTCAGTGGATGCCTCATATAAATTAAAATTGAAGATAATGATGCCTGTTCACTTGATCAACTAAAATGACCAGCTGGGTTTAATGGGAGGAAAACAGAACCCCCTGTGAAATTGGAATAGCTTCAAAGATGATAGACTGTAATTATTTTTCTGTAATGTTTCTTCTCCAAAGGTGACCGGCCATTGCACTGGTGGGCACCTGGGCTAGCATATTATGAGGCTGAATACGTGTTCGGAGCCACTGACCATATCCAAAGGCACAAGTCAAAAGTTGGCATCCTGCTAAGGCAATGGGGAAAAACAGAATTTCTTTTCTATTCTTATTTTAGTCATTTCATTTACAGTTAAGAGAGGTGCTCTGAGGGACTTGCTAAATTGTCTCCCGAGAGGCAAATTCTAATTTAGATTGGTACAAAAGTGTTTTCTCTTTTTAGCCATAAAACATTGTCTTGAATTTGTTCTAATTATCCTTAGGGTAATATAATTTTAGGTCTGAAAGAACTTTGACATCATCTGCCCCAACCCATTTTCTTTACAGATGAAGAAACTGAGGTCAAGAGATGTGAACTGACTGGACCAAGGAGTCAAAGAGGGAGAGTTCAGGCTAGAATTCAGCAGGTGAGAAGATGAAACCAAAACTGACTTCCAGTCCAGGTTTTTGCTTATGAGCAACTGGAGAGCCATTCAGGGAAGAAAAAGACTCTCCTGATGAAAATCACCATTTAAAGAAACACATTCTGTAACGAGGTAGAGGTGCTAGCAAGCAGAATCTCCAGAAGAGCGAGGCTGGGACAGACAGACAGCAGAAAAACCAGCCAGCACGAGGCAGATTACCGTCCCCTCAGCTGATGGGAGCTCTGTTTATGTACACCTGACTATGTGTATCGAGGGAAAGGGAGACCTGGGGGTGACTGCACGCACTTGGGAGCCTGCCTGTCTGCTTGGGCTTGATTTTTAACTCTGCTAATTTTGAGCAACCTTTGGCATGTTGCTTAAATTCTTTGTTCCTCAGTCCCCTGTCTGTATAAAAGGATGATTACATCAGTACTTACTGCTATAAGGATCAAACCCCTTACTGTATTTACCTTACTATTACGAGGATTAAATCAGAGTTAAATAAATTGATACATGTAAAGCTTATTACATAGCAAGTACTGTTAATATCTACTGTTTTCCTCCATTCACTATACCAGAAAATTTGAAGAGTTTCAGAACACATACATAAGTTGCATTCATTAATAATGTACTAGGGTGTTTTACAGATACATACTCAAGGAATCAACTAGAGAGATTCAGAGACTCACTGATCAAATCTCTTTTTATGTTTCACGTATTACTTTTTCATTATGTATTGTAATACTTTTAAGTTTTTTTAAAAAAATAAACTATAGGAACTTTATTATTTAAAAAACTTTAATGATATCCATAGTTGTATATAACAATGCCAGAAAGTTCATCAGCACGACAATTAATAAAAGCACATACCCATTGCGAAAATGAAAGATGAGTTTTCACGGCAGGAAATTAGTGCTGAATCAGTGACTCCTGAAGTCGTTACAGCAGCACTTGCGGAATGTTGCATTTTCCTTTGCTAGGGCACACTGCTTGGGCAGTTTAATACTGTTTTTTTCCACCTTAGAATTTGATGTTGTCAAAGCTACCATTAACATTTTACTTAAGGGTTTTTAGGAGAAACCCTTCACAAAGTTAATAGTGCAGATCTTCTAGTAATTAAGATCATTTCAGATGTGCCTGAAACGAGTACCACATGTGGATGAGTTTGGTTTTTCCTTTCCATTCTTTAAGCTCGGTAGAAATTTTAAGGAGAGGAATGCCAGTTACCTATTACCCAATGTTTTAATTAAATAATTTTAGCAATTGTGTAGAAAAATAATTTTTAAGCGTTGTCCTAAAGAACTTTTCTGGAAGTGGTGACTAATTTAAGACATTGGAAGATCATGATAAGCTGCGTATCTTCCAGTCACATGATGGTAAATCTGTGAGGAAAAGCAGAGTTTAATTAACAATCATTCTATAATTATACACATCAGTTAATAGTTATACTATCAAATAATAATGAATAGTTTTAACGAACATTTCATCTTAAAGCCTCACTAGTATGCGCTTCAGCAGAATCTCCACCCTACTCACTTGTGATGGAGGTTTGCTTGGAAGAAAAGGTAGAGGATTGGGTAGGATGAGGTCCATCAGATGAGTTTTTATCTCCAGTTCTCAATTGGACTTTTCAATTCCTTTCTCAAAAACACGTGTCAATTTATTCCAAAGACAGAGATTATTACTCACCTGCCTCTCGATGTCCGAGAGCAGAGTACTGGCACCTATACGAAAGAGTTCTGGCTTCAGCCACTCATCTCCAAGCTCCTCCTTTACAAGAGAGAGCCAAGCAAGGGAATCCTTTGCACTGCGGATGCCTCCTGCTGGTTTAAAGCCTATCTAAATGGGAAGGCAGAGAATAGAACAACCTTTATTGTTACTGGATTTCTTTTAAAAATAATAATATGTTTATCACAGTGTTGATTCTCTGTCTCTCCCTCTTTTGTTGAAAAAAAAAATCTTTTCACTTCATCCAGTGAAAGGGCTTAGATCAGTGACTCATGCCCATTCACACTACAGAACAACTTTCCCAAGATTTTTGGAAGAATGTCACTGCTTCTGAAGAGATACTACTGAGGGTTAGTAACCCTCATTAACATTTCACTTATTGGAACGTCATAAACCTCAACCATCTAGACTATAGCTGTGAACCTGGAATAAACAAGGAAGGTGTCAATACATAGGAAAACAGATTACAAAAGCCCATTCATTCTACATTTCTACAAGTAAGCCTGTAGAGTCACTTCTCAGCCTTCATCTTGAGGTTCAAAAGACACACGCATTTAAAATCAAAGGATAGAATCAGCAAGGCTGCAAGGTTACCCTAACCAAACTGGCAGCAATACAGCAAGGAAAGTTGACAGTTGTTTTAATCAATTTAACTGCAGGGATTTTTTTTCTAAGTTGCAGGCACACACAGTTCTAAAAAGCTGGCAGACCAGTTACATAAGAGCAGTAGGAAAACCCCATGGGGGGCTCCTCATACTCCAGTAGTCTTTAAGGGTGGACCATAACACAGCCCAATTCAGTCAATATCTGATATTCGTAAATCATGTCCCTGTATCCATTAGGAAATGAAAGATATGTTCCATATATAATAAAACTCTGATATATAATAAAACTTACATGTTTCGGGAACCTGGCTATCCAGTACAGTCGGGAATCTATAGATGTTAGTAGTCAGAACAACACCTCAGAGCCTGAATACTAAATCTCTCACATTTTACCACTCAGGGCTATGACTGGTTGCCCCAGCAGATGACTGCTAACAGAATGCTAGAGAAGGGAGACATTAAATGAATATAGTCTATTATCTACCCAAGCAGGAAACCTTCTAGTTTAACCCAAACTCCACCATTCCCTGGCCACACCACACCCAATATTTAAGTCCTGTCAATTCTACCTCCTTACTTTCCTTACCCCCCATATGCACACTTTCTGCTATACTCTCACTTATCAGTTCTCACAGGAAGTATCAGTTAAAGTCTTTTAACTGGTTTCCCTGCCTCAATTACACAACATCACACAACTAAGCAGTAGCAGTGCAGGGATTCCAAAGGTATCTGCTGTTACTCTGGAGCCCAAGCTATGACTCTGTAAGGTAGTAGGCGGGTTAAGTAGGATGAGGTTATTTGTTGAGAAGAAGCCAAAAAAATCAATTAGTTGATATTAGCATACATGTTAATCATAGGAGCATTTTTGTCAATTAGACAGTGCTTCTTATAGATTTTCTATACAGTTCAGTTTGTGTCAGCCTGTCTGTTTCCAGAGAGGTTCTAACATAAGTTTATCCTTTTTTTTTTTAAGAGAAAGAATATGGAAAACATAAATCTGCAATGAAATCAGTTATGAAATATTAAACCTCTGTTTCTCAGGAGTGATACTAATCATGGTCTGGAAGGTGGCCTATCTCATTTGAAAACACCCTTAAATCAACGACGTAGAAACTTTAGAGTCTAAGGGCCGCGCAAGCAACTTGTCAACAACCCGAAAGGCTGCACCTGATTTGCAAACACATACACAGAGCCTCTTTGTTTGAAATCAAATATGATTAAATGAATACAATTTGGCCTGTGCCTGTCTTTGTCTTAATAAAACTAGGATGGACTTATTTATTACCGAGGGAAAGAATCAATACAATTAAAAAGAAAGGACTGAAAGACAGCAAAGTGTCCCTCCCTCTGTACTCTGGCCTGGAACACGGAGCACTTAAAAATTTCATTGACATTCTTTGCTTGTTGTCTAAGAGCTCTCCTGAGAAGGGACGTACTCATTTTTCCATTCCAGCATTTAACACAGGTTAACATCGCAAATGGTTAACTACCCAATAAATGTTTCTTGAGAACAAAACTGGATTGGGTCCCCAGTGGCAAGTTTGAACTCTGGCAATGGAACTTAATGCAAACAGATGCCTGAGGACTACGCCAGACCCAAAACCATCAGGGATGGGGGCCCAGGCATCTATAAGTATGAAAAGTTTCACATGTGGTTTGATGTTCTTTGGCTAAGAATGAGAATCACAATCAAATGAGTGGTGGTAGTTTCAACTGAGGACCAAAGATAGATTTATAATTTTTACAGCTTATTTAAACAAAAAGTCTTTTAACTTATTTGGATAATTGCAGAAAGTCTACCAGGGAGAGGTTATTCGAGTTGGGTCAGCTTTCTCATGTAGATCACAATGATATTTATCCTATTCGTAATTAAGATGTGAAGTTATTCTAAGTGTGAAAATTCTGGAAGGAGTTTATTTCCTCTCATAAACTAGTGTGTTAAAAAAAAATCACCTATTCCAAAATAAACTGAAACTACACTTACATATAAAGTCATCACATCCAATGGACAAAGGATTAAAGGTCTTTTTTGGGTTTCTATTCGGCAGAAATCAAGAGACTAGATTTAAAAGATGCCTCTCAGGAAGGGAAAGTGTCATTAAACACACACACACACACACACACACACACACACACAACCTTTCTCTCCAATCATGTAAAAAAAAATCCTTTGAGATAATTTGCAGCTAAACAAGTAACTTGAGATGAAAAGGAAAATCCAAACTCATTTTTAAAAAAGCACCTCATACGCATTTTTCCTGTTAACTTCATATGTTTCAAAAAATATGTATTATTTTTCGAAAAGCTGACAAAAGCTAGTATACACCCTCCTCAGCTTAACAGTCTTCCAAAGAGCACATCCAACTGCCATAAAACGCAAAAATTGATATTTAATTCAAGAGCTATATAACGTCTAGCTACCTTTTCCCTGCTGTTTCACAGCATTTCATTATTTTGTTTAATAAGTTCATCTCCTCGAGAATTTTCTCTTCACCTCATATTATTAAAAGTAATAAGTTTTTCTGGACCGGGGGTTTCCCAACAGAAAAACCAATTTATGTGTGTCCTTCAATAATGACAGGAAAAGATTATTTCCCATTATATTGCATACTTTTCATATCGCCACCACAGCTTATCATTCAATAAATGTTACTCTGCAATTCTTTCCATTCCTCAAGGAAGTTTAATTTCTGCATTAACCTGTTTTCACTGGCCAACGCCTTGTGAGAAAGCCTCTGTGTTGCAGCAGAATTAGTTCGTTAAAGAACCCATTTAGGAATCTCTTGTCAGTGACAAAATTGTCTTCGGTTAACAAAAGGACATAAAGTGAGTTTACATCTTGATCACACGTACTCACTCCCACACTCACAACTCACTTTCTGTTAATCACAATTTTGCTCCATCAATGTGTTCTTTTATAATGAAAGGTAAATTAAACATTTATCTTAACAAAGGTAATTCATTCACAGCTTCTCCATATAAAGACAGTTATTGTGGCTGTAACTAGTATTATAAATAACATCTTTACTCTGAAGAAAGATTTGCTGGCAATAATATACCTTGTTTCCAGTTTTCCAGAAGAAATCTCTAATGGCCCGTAGCATTACTATAGCTACTGGGAAGGTGGCATTTACTGTTTCTTTTCCAGTAGAGGTCTTAATAAAATCTGATCCTAAAACAAAAAGAAGAAAAACTCATGTTAATTAAAGATTTTTTTTTTTTTACACTTTTGAGTCAGTGGGAGAAATGAGTTGTGTAAATTTTTTCCCGAAGAAATCCAATGGTTTTTTTTCATTAACTATTGGAAAAACTAGAACCAAAATCTCCCTTTAAAATAATTATGTTCATACTTTTTCCCCCTTACCATCACTATATTAGGCACCAAATATATTCTCAGTGACGTCTGATACTCTTGCCTCCGTATTTCCACAATGCCAATTAAAATCAAGTTGGTTCATTTAATACATAACTGAGATGAATAAAAACAATTTTATGCCCTATGCTTAATATTATACATCATAACATTTTACTACAAAACTGGAGTGCCTACTCATTTTCTCCTAATTTGCTCATGCTTAATGAAAAGTACACAGTATACAGTTGTGACAGCTCAAGAAGAATCACCATTAGCTGATTTCTATTGCATTGTTCATTAATGAAAGAACTGCCTTCTAAGATTAGCATTTCCACAAAAGACACCATGCTATTTCATACCTTGCAAATATCTTAAACAACTTCCTTCCTTCAAATGTATCTTAAACCTATTAATGTAGTTTAACAGAATAATACAAGGAGACAAAGAAATGATCACAGTAGTTAAGATTCATTGAGTGCCATGCATTATGAATCTAGGTGCTTTACAAATATTAATTCAGTCAATACCTGTATGAGCTAAAAATAGAGATCATAGTAATATGATCTCTACTTTTAATGAGGAAATTGAGTCTCAGAAAAGTTAAGTAACTTACCTGAGATCACACAGTAAATGGAAAGGCAGGATTTTAACCAAAGTAATCTAGCCTAAACAATCCATCACAGTGTCTCCAATAAACTTACCTAGGTTCACACAGTCAGATAGTCAAACAAAGAATACATCTTTCACGTGTTACAAGGCCCTGAAATAGTCAGTGTGGAAGATGTATCAGCAGCATGGGCATTACCAGAGGCTGTTAAATATGCATACTCTCAGGCACTACACCAGGTCAACTAAATCAGAATCTAATAACCAACATTCCTAGGATTCGTGTGCAAATTCATGGCCCTAACCTATGGAATCCGTGGCACCATACCTAAAACAAGTCTCTAAGATCCTCCCAAAGTCCATTAACGAAATCAAAGATAAAAGTTGAAGTGGCCAAAAGGCCCAAAGAAACACACCTTTATTCAGCACACTGTATATAAGGCATATGGAAAAATATAAAAACAGAAAATTCAAGACCTTGCCCTCAAAACCAATGTAGACACGGGTGGAGATGAAACGTGAACCCCGTGTAATCACCAGATGAGCTAGAAGTCACTAGATCTGGTTTCTAGCTCTGGCTCTCATAGTTACCTTTGAAATTCCATCCCCTTACAAATTCCTCATTTGTACGATACGTCTAAGAAATTCCTACTTGCTTCATAGGATTACACAAAGCATCAAAAGGGACAATCTATGCGAAAGCACTCTGAAAACTGTCAATTATTATACAAATAGAAATGAAGCAAGGACTTAGGTAGGACTGCAATCTATACAAATTCCATGGACACCAATGCATCAGAGCAGGTCACTGGAAGCCTTCATTTCTTTGGGTCTGCAGGCTGCCTGGGAGAAATTGGAGACATGACTACCATGCATGCATTTGCTCAACAAATATTTACTGAGTACTACCACGTGCCATACTCTGCTCTAAAGATGCTGGGAATAGACCAACCAATGAACAAAAAGTTCCTGCCTTTGTGAGCAGGTGTTCTAGAAGAGAAAGACAAGAAAGAAACAAATGTCAAGTGGAGATAAGTTCTATGGAGAAATGTAATACAATGTAACGAGACAGGGAGTGGTGGAGTTGGTGACGGGCAGCTATATTTAAAGAGTTATCATAAGAGCATCCCTAACTAATGAAATCCAAATACAGACTGAATGAAGGAAATGTGGGGATGCAGCATTACAAGCAGGAAAACAAAGTGTAAAGGCCTTGAGCCAGGCATACACTAAGTTCATGAATAAATGCATGATGAACAGACTATAGAACTGATGCCTGATGCCTCCAACATCAGAAATAAGACAATCAGAAAGAAGAGATTAAAGCCAACACACAGATGTAAGAAGGTGAGGGAAACATCCCCAAAGAATCCATAATGATATTAAGATGTGTTTTTCTAATATGTGGCATCTTTTGATTCACTAGAAGGCTTTTGGGTATAATAATGGATATCACCTAAATTATGTTAAGCATATTGGAAGAGAAGATTAAGCCAGAAGACCAAGGCTACTGGCTGGTCGTGGTGGCTCACAACTGTAATCCCAGCACTTTGGGGGGCCGAGGCTGACGGATCACAAGGTCAGAAGTTCAAGACCAGCCTGGCCAACACAGTGAAACCTCGTCTCTACTAAAAACACACAAAAAATTAGCTGGGCATGGTGGCGGGTGCCTGTAGTCCCAGCTGCTTGGGAGGCTGAGGCAGGAGAATTGCTTGAACCCAGGAGGCAGAGGTTGCAGTGAGCCGAGATTGCACTACTGCACTCCAGCCTGGGCAACAGAGTGAGACTCCGTCTAAAAAAATAATAATTAAAAAAACAAAAACAAAAACCAAGGCTGCCTTTGGAGATCTAAAAACAAGGCATGATCTCTTAAAAACCACACCATCTGAAGTTAATCAAAAGAGCCAAACTCCTTCAGAAGGGCGGAGTAGAGACTCTCTGTCTAATATATTTAGGAGAGCAAAGCAGAAGATCTACTACGGCAGCAACAGTAACCCAGCAGTAGCTACAGTGGCCCACACATTATTTGCATGTTGATGCCCTTTTCTGGACATTTAGGGGCAGGTGCTGCATCTTTCTTATATTATTCTGTATCCTCAGAACATGACACACAGGAGAAGCTCAATAAATAATTTCTAGATGGATGGAGACAGCTACCAAGAAAAAGAAAACTACAGTATTTTCCACCTTTAACTGGCTAACGAAGAAGGGAAAATAATTTTGTTTCATTCCAGTCCCAGTAACAAAACTGGACTGTTGGCTCAGAACAAAATAGTTTATTTTTTAATAATCTTTTAGTTTTAGAACAAATTTCAATATACAGAAAAATTACAGCAATAATACAGTTTCCAAATACCCGACACCCAGTTTTCCCTATTATTGCTATCTTACATAATTACGGTACATTTTGTAACAATTAAGGAATCAATGCTGATATATTATTAACCAAAGTCCACACTTCATTTAGATTTCTTTAGCATGACTCAATAACCAATCCCGTCTAGCATACTACATTTGTCATGTCTCCATAGATTCCTCTTGGCTGTGATAGTTTCTTAGCTTCTTCTTATTTTATTTTGATGATCTTGACAGTTCTGAAAGTACTGGTCAGCATTTTACATTCCGCAAAGTGTTTTGCAGAATGTCCCTCAATTGGGATTTGTTAAATGTTTTTCTCATCACCGGACTGAGGTTATGGGTTTGGGAAGACCACAGAGGGAAACTGCTATGTTCATCACATGATGTCAAGGGCACATACTAGCACCATGATTTACCACTGTTGGTGTTGACCATGAGCACTTGGCTGAGGTAGTGTTGGCTCGGTTTCTCCACTGCAAAGCTTATCTTTTTTTCCCATTTTCATACTGTACTCTTTGAAAAGAAGTCATTATGGGTATCCCACACTTAAGGAGTGGGAAGTCATAATCCACCTCCTCGAGGGGGCTTGGCTACATAAATTACTTGGAATTTTTTTTTTTCAGCAAAGGAGATATGGGGTTCTATTAAGGGGTTACCCACAGAAGAGAAAGTCCAGTGTTGGTGGGCTGGACAACATAACTACATGGCCCAGTGGCACTGGGCAGCGCAGGAAAACTGCAACCACTTGCAAACAGCATGCAGTTTACATAGCATTTTCACTGAAGACCTCCCCCTAATGACCTCCACCTGGCAACCTTCACCATTTAACCCAAAACTTAGGGCCTCAATCCCATGTACAGCCTGTGTTTCACTTCCATGGTTCAGGCCAGGGACTCAGATGTTCTTCATAAACAAGGAATAATTTCTGGGTTGGCCACTCCCAAACTCCCTAGCTTGGGACACACATTCAGATGTGTCTGCCATACAGGGTCATTCTAAGGGTATGCTTAAGTTATTGCTATCAGGTGCATTTACCCTTCACGGATACAATTTAATCAATTATTATTAATCATATTTTTTCACTGGTGTTATTAACAGCTGATGCAAACTTTTGTTCTGACACAAAGATGGATAGAAATTTTATGCTTTATGCTGAGGTATGAGATTCCAGGGCAAGCTTTTTTATTGATACTGTAAGTTCTAGGGTACATGTGCACAGTGTGCAGATTTGTTACATATGTATACATGTGCCATGTGGGTGTGCTACACCCATAAACTCGTCATTTACATTAGGTATTTCTCCTAATGTTATCCTTCCCCCCTCCCCCCACCCCCCACCCTACGACAGGTCCTGGTGTGTGATGTTCCCCACCCTGTGTCCAAGTGTTCTTATTGTTCATTTCCCACCAATGAGTGAGAATATGTGGTGTTTGGCTTTCTGTCCTGATAGTTTGCTCAGAATAATGGTTTCCAGCTTCATCCATGTCCCTACAAAGAACATGAATTCATCCTTTTTTATGGCTGCATAGTATTCCATGCTGTACATGTGCCACATTTTCTTAATTCAATCTGTCATTGATGGACATTTGAGTTGGTTCCAAGTCTTTGCTATTGTGAATAGTGCCACAATAAACATACGTGTGCATGCGTCTCCATAGCAGCATGATTTATAATCCTTTGGGTATATACCCAGTAATGGGATGGCTGGGTCAAATGGTATTTCTAGTTCTAAATCCTTGAGGAATCGCCACACTGTCTTCCACAATGGTTGAACTAGTTTACAGTCCCACCAACAGTGTAAAACTGTTCCTATTTCTCCACATCCTCTCCAGCACCTGTTGTTTCCTGACTTTTTAACGATCACCATTCTAACTGGTATGTGATGGTATTTCCTTGTGGTTTCGGTTTGCATTTCTCTGATGACCAGTAATGATGAGCATTTTTTCATATGTCTGTTGGCTGCATAAATGTCTTCTTCTGAGAAATGTCTGCCCACTTTTTGATGGGGCTGTTTAATTTTTTCTTGTAAATTTGTTTAAGTTCTTTGTAGCCCTTTGTCAGATGAGTAAATTGCAAAAATTTTCTCCCATTCTGTAGGTTGCCTGTTCTCTCTGACGGTAGTTTCTTTTGCTGTGCAGAAGCTCTTTAGTTTAATTAGATCCCATTTGTCAATTTTGGCTTTTGTTGCCATTGCTTTTGGTGCTTTAGTCATAAAGTCCTTGCCCATGCCTATGTCCTGAATGGAATTGCCTAGGTTTTTTTCAGGGTTTTTATGGTTTTAGGTCTAACATTTAAGTCTTTAATCCATCTTGAATTAATTTTTGTATAAAGTGTAAGGAAGGGATCCAGTTTCAGCTTTCTACATATGGCTAGCCAGTTTTCCCATCAACATTTAATAAACTGGGAATCCTTTCTCCATTGCTTGTTTTTGTCAGGTTTGTTGAAGATCAGATAGTTGTAGATGTGTGGTATTATTTCTGAGGGCTCTATTCGGTTCCATTGGTCTATATCTCTGTTTTGGTACCAGTACTATGCTGTTTCGGTTACTGTAGCCTTGTAGTACAGTTTGAAGTCAGGTAGCATGATGCCTCCAGCTTTGTTCTTTGGCTTAGGATTGCCTTGGCAATGCGGGCTCTTTTTTGGTTCCATGTGAACTTTAAAGTAGTTTTTTCCAACTCTGTGAAGAAAGTCATTGGTAGCTTGATGGGGATGGCATTGGATCTATAAATTACCTTGGGCAGTATGGCCATTTTCACAATATTGATTCTTCCCATCCATAAGCATGGAATGTTCTTCCATTTGTTTGTGTCCTCTTTTATTTCGCTGAGCAGTGGTTTGTAGTTCTCCTTGAAGAGGTCCTATACATCCCTTGTAAGTTGGATTCTTAGGTATTTTATTCTCTGAAACAACTGTGAATGGGAGTTCACTCATGATTTGGATCTCTGTTTGTCTGTTATTGGTGTATAAGAATGCTTGTGATTTTTGCACATTGATTTTGTATCCTGAGACTTTGCTGAAGTTGCTTATCAGCTTAAGGACATTTGGGGCTGAGACGATGGGGTTTTCTAAATATACAATCATGTCGTCTGCAAACAGGGACAATCTGACTTCCTCTTTTCCTAATTGAATACCCTTTCTTTCTTTCCCCTGCCTGACTGCCCTGGCCAGAACTTCCATTACTATGTTGAATAGGAGTGGTGAGAGAGGTCATCGCTGTCTTGTGCCAGTTTTCAAAGGGAATGCTTCCAGTTTTTTGCCCATTCAGTACGGTACTGGTTGTGGGTTTGTCATAAATAGCTCTTATTGAGATACATCCCATTAATACTTAGTTTACTGACAGTTTTTAGCATGAAAGGCTGTTGAATTTATCAAAGGCCTTTTCTGCATCTATTGAGATAATCATGTGGTTTTTGTCTTTGGTTCTGTTTATATGATGGATTATGTTTATTGATTTGCATATATTGAACCAGACTTGCATCCCAGGGATGAAGCCCACTTGATCGTGGTGGATAAGCTTTTGATGTGCTGCTGGATTTGGTTTGCCAGTATTTTATTGAGACTTTTGCATCGATGTTCATCAGGGACATTGGTCTAAAATTCTCTTTTGTTGTTGTGTCTCTGCCAGGCTTTGGTATCAGGATGACACTGGCCTCGTAAAATGAGTTAGGGAGGATTCCCTCTTTTTCTATTGATTGGAATAGTTTCAGAAGGAATGGTACCAGCTCCTCCTTGTACCTCTGGTAGAATTCAGCTGTGAATCCATCTGGTCCTGGACTTTTTTTGGTTGGTAGGCTATTAATTATTGCCTCAATTTCACAGGCTGTTACTGGTCTATTCAGGGATTCAACGTCCTCCGGGCTTAGTCTTGGGAAGGTGTATGTGTCCAGGAATTTACCCATTTCTTCTAGATTTTCTAGTTTATTTGCATAGAGGTGTTTACAGTATTCTCTAATGGTAGTTTGTATTTCTGTGGGATTGGTGGTGATATCCCCTTTATCATTTTTTATTGCATCTATTTGATTCTTCTCTCTTTTCTTCTTTATTAGTCTTGCTAGCGGTCTATCAATTTTCTTGATCTTTTCAAAAAACCAGCTCCTGGATTCACTGATTTTTTGAAGGGTTTTTATGTGTCTCTATCTTCTTCAGTTCTGCTCTGATCTTAGTTATTTCTTGCCTTTTGCTAGCTTTTGAATGTGTGTGCTCTTGCTTCTCTGGTTCTTTTAATTTCTGTTAAATTAAAAGAACTTTTAATTTTAATGTCGATTTTAGTTCTTTCCTGCTTTCTCTTGTGGGCATTTAGTGCTATAAATTTCCCTCTACACATTGCTTTAAATGTGTCCCAGAGATTCTGGTACATTGTGTCTTTGTTCTCATTGGTTTCAAAGAACATGTTTATTTCTGCCTTCATTTCGTTATGTATCCAGTAGTCATTCAGGAGCAAGTTGTTCAGTTTCCATGTAGTTGTGCGCTTATGAGTGAGTTTCTTAATGCTGAGTTCTAATTTGATTGCACTGTGGTCTGGCAGAGAGTTTGTTATAGTTTCTGCTCTTTTACATTTGCTGAGGAGTGCTTTACTTCCAACTATATGGTCAATTTTGGAATAAGTGCGATGTGGTGCTGAGAAAAATGTATATTCTGTTGATTTGGGGTGGAGAGTTCTGTAGATGTCTATTAGGTCTGCTTGCTGCAGAGCTGAGTTCAATTCCTGGATATCCTTGTTAACTTTCTGTCTCATTGATCTGTCTAATGTTGACACTGGGGTGTTAAAGACTCCCATTATTATTGTGTGGGAGTCTAAGTCTCTTTGTAGGTCTCTAAGGACTTGCTTTATGAATCTGGGTGCTCCTGTATTGGGTGCATATATATTTAGGATAGTTAGCTCTTCTTGTTGAATTGATCCCTTTATCATTATGTAATGGCCTTCTTTGTCTCTTTTGATCTTTGTTTGTTTAAAGTCTGTTTTATCAGAGACTAGGATTGCAAGCCCTGCTTATTTTTTTTTCCCCCATTTGCCTGGTAGAGCTTCCTCCATCCCTTTATTTTGAGCCTATGTTTGTCTCTGCACATGAGATGGGTCTCCTGAATACAGCACACTGATGGGTCTTGATTCTTTATCCAATTTGCCAGTCTGTGTCTTTTAATTGGAGTATTTAGTCCATTTACATTTAAGGTTAATATTGTTACGTGTGAATTTGATACTGTCATTATGATGTCAGATGGTTATTTTGCTCATTAGTTAGTACAGTTTCTTCCTAGCATTGATGGTCTTTACAATTTGGCATGTTTTTGCAGTGGCTCGTACCAGTTGTTCCTTTCCATGTTTAGTGCTTCCTTCAGGGTCTCTTGTAGGGCAGGCCTGGTGGTGACAAAATCTCTCAGCATTTGCTTGTCTGTAAACAATTTTATTTTTCCTTCACTTATGAACCTTAGTTTGGCTGGATATGAAATTCTGGGTTGACAATTCTTTACTTTAAGAATGTTGAATATTGGCCCCCACTCTCTTCTGGCTTGTAGAATTTCTACCGAGACATCCGCTGTTAGTCTGATGGGCTTCCCTTTGTGGGTAACCCGACCTTTCTCTCTGGCTGCCCTTAACATTTTTCCTTCATTTCAGCTTTGGTGAATCTGACAATTACGTGTCTTGGAGTTGCTCTTCTTGAGCAACTTTGTGGCGTTCTCTATATTTCCTGAATTTGAATGTTGGCCTGTCTTGCTAGGTTGGGGAAGTTCTCCTAGAGAATATCCTGAAGAGTGTTTTCCAACTTGGTTCCACTCTCCCCATGACTTTCAGGTACACCAATCAAATGTAGATTTGGTCTTTTCACGTAGTCCTATATTTCTTGGAGATTTTGTTCGTTTATTTTTACTCTTCCTTCTCTAAACTTCTCTTCTCACTTCATTTCATTCCTTTGATCTTCAATCACCGATACACTTTCTTCCACTTGATTGAATCGGCTACTGAAGCTTGTGCATGTGTCACACAGTTCTCGTGCCATGGTTTTCAGCTCCATCAGGTCATTTAAGTTCTTCTCTATGGTGTTTATTCTAGTTAGCCATTCATCTGATCTTTTTTCAAGGTTTTTAGTTTCTTCGCTCTGGGTTCAAACATCCTCCTTTAGGTCAAAGAAGTTTGCCGTTACTTATCTTCTGAGGCCTACTTCTATCAACTCGTCAAAGTCATTCTCCATCCAGCTTTGTTCTGTTGCTGGCAAGGAGCTGCATTGCTTTGGAGGAGAAGAGGCGCTCTGATTTTTGGAATTTTCAGCTTTTCTGCTCTGGTTTCTCCCCATCTTTGTGGTTTTATCTACCTTTGGTCTTTGATGATGGTGACCAGAGATAGGGTTTTGGTGTGGATGTCCTTTATGTTTGTTAGTTTTCCTTCTAACAGTCAGGACCCTCAGCTACAGGTCTGTTGGAGTTTGCTGGAGGTCCACTCCAGACCCTGTTTGCCTGGGTATCACCAACAGAGGCTGCAGAACAGCAAATATTGCAAAACAGCAAATGTTGCTGCCTG
Source organism: Papio anubis (assembly GCF_008728515.1). Taxonomy (NCBI): domain Eukaryota; kingdom Metazoa; phylum Chordata; class Mammalia; order Primates; family Cercopithecidae; genus Papio; species Papio anubis. The sequence continues at coordinate 15,076,161 of NC_044984.1, read as the reverse complement.
ATCCTTCCTCTGGAAGCTTCGTCTCAGAAGTGCACCCAGCTGTATGGGAGGTGTCTCCCAGTTAGGCTACTCGAGGGTCAGGGACCCACTTGAGAAGGCAGTCTGTCCATTCTCAGATTTCAAACTCCATGCTGGGAGAACCACTATTCTCTTCAAAGCTGTCAGACAGGGATGTTTAAGTATGCAGAAGTTTCTGCTGCCTTTTGTTCAGCTATGCCCTGCCCCCAGAGGTAGAGTCTACAGAGGCAGGCAGGCCTCCTTGAGCTGCAGTGGGCTCCACCCAGTTTGAGCTTCCTGGCCGCTTTGTTTACCTACTCAAGCCTCAGCAATGGTGGATGTCCCCCACCCCAGCCTTGCTGCTGCCTTGCAGTTCGATCTTGGACTGCTGTGCTAGCAGTGAGCAAGGCTCCATGGGCGTGGGACTCTCTGAGCCAGGCATGGGATATAATGTCCTGGTGTGCCGTTTGCTAAGACTGTTAGAAAAGCATAGTATTAGGGTGGGAGTGTCCCGATTTTCCAGGTACCATCTGTCACGGCTTCCCTTGGCTAGGAAAGGGAATAGTCTGACCCTTTGCGCTTCCCGGGTGAGGTGATGCCCCTTCCTGCTTCAGCTCACACTCCATGGGCTGCACCCACTGTCCAACAAGCCCCAGTGAGATGAACCCAGTACCTCACTTGGAAACGCAGAAATCACTCATCTTCTGTGTCGCTCACGCTGGGAGCTATAGACTGGAGCTGTTCCTATTCAGCCATCTTGGAACCTGCAGCCTGGAATTTTTTATATGGGAAGATTTGTGTCTTCTCCACTTTAAAATTTACAATAATTTACTTAATATCAGTATAGACTTGAAGATATTTATTGTACACTTGGGTTATAATCCCACACTACTTTATTTACTTTACTGTACACACAGTTCCAGCTTTGGCCACTGGGAGCTCTTTCAGTTGCTTCCTGTATCCCTTTGCATCATGTGGATTTTTCTGTCTTTTAAGCACTTACTTTCTGAGACTACAAGATGCTCAGGGCTTATCTTGTGTGTTTTCTGCACCAGTCCTGGTATAAGTCATTTCTCCAATGAGCCCTGGCTCCTTTTACTGCAGAATAGTATTGGAAACTACTATATGGGTGCTAGTTGTGCTCACTGCTGCTCTAGTGTTCTTGCTTTTAGCTCTCTCAGTTGACTGCACAGGGAAATATATGTGCATATTAACCCATTTATATACACATATCTGTAAATATGTGGAATCCATGGATACCGAGTGCTTTTGCAAATAGTTTTCTAAATTTCCAATTCCAACTGTATATTGCTGGTAGACAGGAAGGCAATGGAATTTTGCATATTAACCTTGTATTGTGTAACCTTGGAAAACTCATTTAGCAATTTCAGGAGTTTGTTGATTTGGGGGGATTTTCTACAATCATATTGTTTGTAAACAAAGATAGTTTTATATCTTTCTTCTCATACCCGTTTCTTATGGTTGTTGTAAGAAGTGATCACAAATTTGGTGGCTCAAAACAAGAGAAATGTATTCTCTCACCATTCTGGAGGCCAGAAGTCCAAAATAAAAGTGCCAGCAGAGCCATACTCTCTGTGGAGACTCTAGGGAGAATCTGTCCCTGCCTCTTCTATTGGCTTTCACCATTTCTCAGCTGCATCACTCCAATTTCTGCTTTTGTCTTCATATAGCCTTTTGTTTATAAGTCTAACCTCCCTCTGTGTCTTTCTTTTTACACTTGTCATGATGCCATGTAGGGCCCATCTGGATAATCCAGAATGATCATTTCACCACAAGACCTTTAAATCAATCACACCTGCAATAGCTCTTTTTTCCAAAGAAGGTAACATTCACAGGTTTCAGGGATTAGGATGTCAACCTATCTTCAGGACTCATTACTAGCCTACCAAACTTCCTGATCTGTACACATCTTATTTCCTTTTCTTGTCTAGCTAGGACGTTCAGTACAATGTTGAACAGCAGTGGTAAGAGAGAATATCTGTGCCTTGTCCTTAGAAGGATCTTAGCAGGAAAGCATGCAGTTTCTCAATATTAAGTATGTTGGCTGAGGTTTGTTTGCAGATGTTCTTTATTAAGTTGAAGATATTTCCCTCTATCTCTAGTTTACTGAGTCTTTCTTATAAATGGGTGTTGGAATTTGTCAGATGCCTTTTCAGTATAAATTGATATGATCATATGAGTTTTCTTCTTTGGCTTACTGATACGGATTATATTATGTTGAGAACCAGACTTGCATACTTGGAATAAATCCCACTTGGTTGTGGCATATAATTATTTTTATACATTGTTGGACTCATTTTGTTAATATTTTGTTAAGGATTTTTGTATCTATGTTCATTAAAGACGTTCATCTATAGGTTTTCTTTCTGGCAATGTCTTTATCTGGTTTTGGAGTAATAGTCTCACAGAATGAGTAATGGTCTCACTCATTCTTTCTATTTCTATTTCTCCTTTCTATTTCTCTTCTATTTTCTGGAAGAGATTGTGGAAGACTGGTATTATATCTTCTTTAAATGTTTGGCAGAATTCACCAATGAAGCCATCTAGAGCTGGTGCTTTCTTTTGGAAGGTTATAAATAGTTTTTAGTAATCTGTTAAATTTTTAAATAATTTTTATCATATAATTAAAATATTTTATATATTTACATAAATGTGTAAATATATGTATAATTTATGTAAAAGTCACATTCATTACTTTATAAAAGAAATTAAATTTAATTTAAATAATTTCTTTAATAGATAAAGACCTGTTCAGACTATCTATTTTTCCTTGTGAGTTTTGGTTGTTTATGTCTTTTGAGGATTGATCCATTTCACCTAAGTTATCAAATTTGTGAAAATGAAGCTGTTCATACATTCCTTTATTATCCTTTTAATATTCATGGGAAGAGGAGATGACCCTTCTTTCATTTCCGATATGGGTAATTTATGTCTTTTCTCTTTTAATCTTGATTAGCCTAGCTAGCTGTTTACCAATCTTATGGCTTAAAAAAAAAAAAAAAAAAAAAAAAAAGTAGCTTTTAGGATATTAAAAAAAAAAATTCTCTGTTGTTTTTGTTTTCAATTTCATCATTTCTGTTCTCCTTTCTATTTCTCCTGTTTGCTTTAGGCTTAAATTGCTCTTCTTTTTCTACCCTCCTAAGATGAAAGCTTGCATACTGACTTTAGATTATTCTTTTCTAATATATGCATCTAATGCCATACATTTCTTTCTAAGCACTGCTTTTGGAACATCCTACAAATTTTGGTGGTGTATTTTTATTTTCATTTGGGTCAAAGTATTTTAAAATTTCTCTTGAGACTTATTTGACCCATATGTTATTTAGGAGTGTGTTGTTTAATTTCCAAACATTTGGGGATCTTTCCGCTAACTCTCTACTATTGATTTCTAGTTTAGTTCCATTGTGGTCTGATAACATACTTTGTGTGGTTTTCAGACTTTTAAATCTGTTAAGGTGTGTTTTATGGACCAGAATGTGGTCTATCTTGGTTAATGTTCCATGTGAACTTGAATATGTATTCTGCTGTTGTTGGATGAAGTTTTCTATAAATGTTAATTTGATCATATTGAGTGACAGTACTGTTCAGGTCAACTATATCTTTGCTGTTATTCTGCCTGCTTCGGCTATCAGTGACTAAAAGAGGAGTTTTGAAGTTTCCAGCTACAATGGTAGATTTGTTTATTTCTTTTTTGCAGTTCTATCAAATTTTTGCCCCATATTTGGATGCTCTATTGTTAGATGCATACATATTTAGGATTGTTATGTCTTCTTGGAGAAATGACCCCCTCATCATTATAAAATATCCTACCTTGTGACCTCAGGTCTTTGATGGGTCTGAGAAAAGTCACTAATTTTCCGTTAATTCTGCTTTTTCTTGCTCTAAGGACAGGAGTGACAACTTCCAAGCTCTTTATATGTTAAAGCTGAAACTGGAAGTCCTTAAGTATTAAGCCAAGCCTTTATTGTCTAGAGATTAGGTGTGGGTGGAAATAAGAATAATATCTGGTACTTAAGCTGCTCTGAACATATGCTGTGTTAGTCCGTTCTTGCATTGCTATAAAGGAATACCTGAGAGGCTGGGTAGTTTATAAAGAAAAGAACTTTAATTGGCTCACAGTTCTTCAGGCTGTACAAGAAGTGTGGTATCAGGACTGGCTCCTGGTAAGGGCCTTGGGAAGCCTACGATCATGGCAGAAGGCAAAGAGGGAGCACACATGTCACATGGCAAGAGCAGGAGCAAGAGAGAGAGATCGTTCTTTTTAAACAACTAGATCTTGTGAGAAGTCATTCATCACCAAGGGGATGGTGCTAAGACATTCATGAGGGATCTAGTACCATGATCCAAACACCTTCCATCAGGCCCTGCCTCCAATATTGGGGATTACATTTTAACAAGAGATTGGGAAGGCACAAACATCCAAACTGTATCATTCTGCATCTGGCCTCTCAAGTCTCATGTCCTTCCCACATTGCAAAACACAACAATACCCTGCCAATAGTTCTGCAAAGTCTTAACTTGTTCCAGTCTTAGCTCAAAAATGCCAAAGTCTAAAGCCCAAAGTCTTATCTGGAGATGAGTTCCTTCCACCTATGAGCCTGTGAGATCAAAAACAAGTTATTTACTTCCAAGATACAATGGTGGCACAGGCGCTGGGTAAACATTACTATTCCCAAAGGGAGAAATCAGCCAAAAAAGAGAGGGAGGGGCTACAGGCCCCATGCAAGCCCCAACCCAGCAGGGCAGTCGTTAAATCTTAAAGCTCCAAAATAATCTCCTTTGACTCCATGTCCTGCATCCAGGGCACACTGGTGAAAGGGGTGGGCTCCTAAGGCCTTAGAAAGCTCTGCCCTGTGGCTTTTCCATGTGGTAGTTGCAAGCTGCTGGTGGCTCTACCATTCTGGGTTTGGAGAGTGGCAGCCCCCTTCCCACAATTCCACTAAGACAGTGCTGCAGTGGAGACTCTGTGTGTAGGCTCCCACCCTACATTTCCCTTCAGCACTGCCTTAGTAGAGAATTCCTGCCTGGGTACCCAGTCTTTCTGACACATCCTCTGAAATCTGCATGGAAGCTGCCAGACCCCCTTCACTCTTGCACTCCATGCACCTCCCGGCTTAACATCACATGGAAGCCAGCAAGGCTTACAGCTTGTACCCTTCACAGCAGCAGCCTGAGCTGTATCAGTTGTCCTTTCAGTTGAGGCTGGAGCTAGAGCTTCCAGGATTCTGGTGGCAGCATCCTGAGGCTGTGCAAGGCAGTGGAGCTCTGGGCCTGTCCCCTAAAACCATTCTTTCCTCCTAGGCCTCTGGGCCTGTGATGGCAGGGGCTGCTTTGAAGACCTCTGAAATGCCTTCAAGGCTTTTCCCCACTGTCTTATATATGAGCACTTGGCTCCCTTTTAGTTAAGGTAATCTCTCTAGCAAGTAGTTGCTCCATAGCTTGAATTCCTTCTCTACCACAGGGAAAGGCTGCAAATTTTCCCAACTTTTATACTCTGCTTCCCTTTTAAATATAAGGTTTCACAGTAAGTCATTCCTTTGCTCCTGCATGTGACTGTAGGCTGTTAGAAGTATCCAGGCCACATCATGAATGCCTTGCTGCTTAGAAATTTCTTCCTCCAGATACCCTAGTTCATCACCCTTAAAGTCAAATTTCCACAGATCCCTAGGGCATGAACATAATGCAGCCAAGTTCTTCACTAGGACATAACAGGGGTGACCTTCATTCCAGTTCCCAATAACTTCTTCATTTCCATCTGAGACCTCCTCAGCCTTGACTTCACTGTCCATATTTCTGCCAGCATTTTGTCACACCATTTAACCAGTCTCTGATAAGTTTCAAACTTATCTTCCTGTCTTTTTCTGAGCCCTCCAAACTCTTCCAACCTCTCCATTACCCAGTCCCAAAGCTGCTTCCACATTTTCAGCTATCTTTATAGCAACACACCACTCCTGGTACCCGTTTTCTGTGTTAGTCCATTCTTGCATTGCTACAAAGGAATATCTGAGGCTGAGTGATATGGTTTAAGTCTGTGTCCCTGCCCAAATCTCATGTCAAATTGTAACCCCCCAATGTTCAGGTGTCTCTGGTAAGAAGAGATTGGATCATGGGGCTAGATTTCCCCTTTGGTGCTATTCTCGTGATAGTGAGTTACTGTGAGATCTGGTTAAAAGTGTATAGCACCTCCCCCACTCTCTCTTCTTCCTGCTCCAGTCATTTAAGACATGCCTGCTTCCCCTTCCACCATGACTAAAAGTTTCCTGAGGCCTCCCCAGCCGTGCTTCCTCTACAGCCTGTGGACTAATACAGTGGGTAATTTATAAAGAAAAGAGGTTTAATTGGCTCACAATTCTACAGACTGTACAGGAAGTGTGGTGCTGGGATCTGCTCCTAGTGAGGGTCCTAGGAAGCTTACAATTGCAGCAGAAAGCGAAGAGAGCAGGCATGTCAGATGGTGAGAGTGGGAGTGAGATGGAGGGAGGTGTCACACTCTTTTAAAAAAACAGATCTCATGTGAACTCAGAGCAAGAACTCACTCATCACCAAAATGGATGGTGCTAAAGCCATTCATGAAGGATCCACCCCCATGATCCGATCCACCCCCATGATCCATTCCCCTCCCTTGAGGCCCTACCTCTAACATTGGGAATCACATTTCAACATGTGAGTTGGACGGGACAAAAATCCAAACTATATCATATGCCCAGTAAGTATTATGATCAATAAGAATTACAAAGGATCAGAGAAATAACTTTAGCTAGAATAATACGGGAAGGCTTCATGGAACAGAAGGAATGTGTTACAGGGCTTGAAGGAGAGACAAAATTTAAAGATGAGAGGGCACACGTGGAAGAACACCACCATAAGAAGAAACACCAAAAGCAAAGAAAGTATAAGGCATACCGAACAATAATGAATGAATACACCTAAGAAGTCTGTGTTGGAGGTGAGGTGGGAGGATGGGCATATACATAGACATATGAATGTACATTTTAGAAGATGTGACTGTAAATATCCCTTAGGAAAATATTATAGACAGCTTTGAACCTACAGACACTGGGCTCTGTCCTTTAGGTAACGTGAGGTCTGACACTAGTTTTAAGATGCTAAATTTAGTGTCTGTATTGGATGTGTTGAGAAAGGACAATTGAGAGCCAGAGACCACAAGATACTAAAAATAGTTCAGGCATGCAGACACTGGCTATTTTTTAAGAGAGGAATAAGATCTAGCTTTAATTACACAAAATATTTTAGAAAGTACATTAGTACTTTACTACTGTCAAAAGAAAAATGGATTTTCCAATGGGACTAAGTAGGACACACTTTTGTTTTACTTCTCATTTTAATATTGCTTCCTTTGCCCTTCTGCTAAAACAAAATTACCTTAGAGAAATAAATGCTACATTTTGAATTACCAACACCACACAGCACTACAGACTCTCTTCAGAGCTCACGTAAATCTAACATTAGCCAAGCTTACCTCTGCTCAGCTTGGGGAAAAAAACCTTATGAGAAAATATCTCAAATTACAATAGCTATCCCTGTAAATGTTCTTTCATCAGTGCCCATAATTTCATCTAAATGACTAAACTAAGAGATGAAAGGACTGAAAAAGTCAAAAGAAACACATTAAGTAGACTAATATTCAACTGTGATTAGTTGAAATTAAAATTAATAATAAATTTATACTATCATATTAAATCGTATTTTTTTATTTTCCTAATTTGAAATCTTTAGCACAATACTATTTTTGTGGTCTAAGGCAACTCAAAGCTTTTCTAAGGCCTGTAATTACAAGTCTCCATGGTACAGTTTCATTAAAAACTTTCATTAAACAACAGCTGCCCTTGTATATGGTCTTCTAATCAATTTGGTCAAACAGAATGACTTCTAATCAGCTGTTGATAAAAATAGAAGATGAAATTTTAATTCTAATAGATTAACCACAAACTCAAGACAGTCTTCAAAATCCATCTAGCTCTATTCTCCAGTGGATTTAATGACTATTCAGCAACTCATTACTAAATAGAACAAGATGAACATTTTCCAGTTCATTAAAGAAATGTACTATGTATTTTTGCATTGTCCTCATGATTCGTTACAGGGAGTCTTAATTACAAGATAATGGATAATGGTTATTAAATGCAGACTGCAGTAATGAAGCTCTATTCATTTGCGAACCTCAGAGACTGTAAAGAGAGGAAAATAAAATTACTAGCTTCAAAAGATTAACGGATCAAATTATTATTCAATTTTGAAAATCTCATTCAGACTTCATAGAAACAAGAAGAGATTAAAAACTAGTATTAAGACCAAAGTAGTACATTTAAAAAAATAATATCTTAAGGCTATTACCGTATAATAAGCTTCAGATGTGATTATTAGAAAAACATATAGCTAACAATGGGAAAACACACATTTTTATTTCTTGAACAAATCTTATTTATGATATAGGAAGTTACTAGTAAGATCTTTAAAAGAGTCCATGGTGAACAGGGAAGATATATGCTACTATGCTACAAAAGAACAGCACAGTGGAAGGTATTATTAACATTTTATACTTTACTAATGAAAAATAGGATTTTAAATCAACTGCTGCTTGAGAAAGCTTGTCATTAAGTGGAATTCATGCCAACCCTATAATAAGAGCTTCTGGGTACATTATTCATTAGCACCATGTTTTCTATCGCTCTCTAAGAAATTACCGATTAAAGTTAGAGGGTTTCGAATGGTAATTCTGACACAATTTTTACTTGCAATCTGCGATGGGACACTTTAAAAAAAAATAAACAGGGTATATACCAAGATATGAGCCCTCAAATTAAAAGAGTCTTCAATGTTGTATTCTTTTGTTCAACACAGGTTTGGAAATAATTTGAGGCAATATAATAAAGACGCAGTGTTACGGCTGAAGCACTGGCCAGAATAAATATGGAAGCAGAAAGCCCCTCTGGAGGTACCAATGTGATGCTAATACTAAATCTGGAGACTATGATTCACAAAGACATGCTTACATGATCCAAGGATAATTAGCTACCCATGTAAGAAAGGGGGCAAAGAGAAAGAGAGAAAGAAAAGCATAAGAAGAAAACTGAAAAATTCAAACACCTGCTCTTTCTAGTGCTTTCTTCCAATCAGAATAGTGAGCTATAGAGTAATTCTCTGTCCATCCAGTCCATCACGTTAGCAATGCAATAGAACACGATAATTAAGCAATGACACTTGTTCAAGCATAATGGCAGTCAGAAAGAAATCACAATTTTAGCGTTGGAAAATATCTCCAATGCCCCAAAGGAAAGACTATCTTATGATAACCACATTTCTTCCGGTTGCCTTCCCCTCAATAAAAATAAAGTTGCAACTTTTAAAATAATGGAAAACAGTATGATTTAAGTGGAATGCAAAGTGGTGACTCTGATTGTATAATCCTTGGTTACTGACTAGGAGAAGATTCTGCATAATTATGCAAACCCTTCAAAATATGTGGTAGACTCACCGGATCGAAACAAGAGTCCTTGAGTTATGTCCAATAAGTCAGATGTTACCTTTCACTTTTAAAACTTAGGGTGTTCAAAATGAACCTCAGAACTGTAGTAATGCTGGAAATGAGTTACTAATCAAAGTACATAATTTCTATTTTAGAGTGGGTTTCAGCTGATTAATCTTTTTTTTTTTTTTTTTTTTTTTTTTGAGACAGGGTCTCACTCTGTCACTCAGGCTGGAGTGCAGTGGTGCAATCACGGTTCACTGCAGCCTTGACCTCCTGGGTTCAAGAGGTCCTCTTGCCTCAGCCCTCCAAGTAGCCGGGACTACAGGTGTACATCACCAGGCCAGCTAATTTTTTTGTATTTTTTGTAGAGATGGGGTTTCACCATGTTGTCCAGTCTGGTTTCCAACTCCTGAGCTCAAGCAATCTGCCCACCTCGGCATCTCAAAATGCTAGAATTATAGGCATGAGCCACTACACCCAACTTGTAAACACTTGAATTAAATAATCCCTTTCTTTTTTTCAAATGTGTTAAAACCCCAAACCTTACAGTTGTTTGAAAGATTAAACAAGACCACTTCTCTAACTTTTAATATTGTATTAGTTCTCCTGAGGATGTTTTTAAATATCTACATAGAGAACAATTCAAATATGGGTTCTCCAAAATATTGCTGCCCTTCTCCCCTTCCCCTCCCATTTTCTGAGTATGGCTGTCAAGGAAGGAGAGTTATGTTAAGGGAGCCCTAGAAGATTTGTAATTAAAACAAAGGGCTCTGGTTTGGGGCAATATAATAAAGATCCAGTGTTATGGCTGAAGCACTCGCCAGAGTAAATATGGACGCACAAAGCTGCTTTGGAGATACCAATGTGATACTAATACTAAATCTGGAGACTATGATTCCACAAAGACATGCTTACATGATCCAAGGATAATTGGCTACCCATGTGAGAAAAGGGGCAAAGAGATGGCTGCACAACTTTGTGAGAATGCTAAAAACGCTTGAAGGGGGTTCACCATAACCACTTTAAAGGGTAAACTTTATTGTACGTAAACTATATCTCAATTTAACAAAAGGAACAAAGCAAGTGAGTTCATGAGGGAGAAATGAGGAAAAAAGAAAAACTGCCTAGTAAAAGTAACTACAAGGAAAAGTATCATTAGCTGACAAATGACAAAACATGTATCAATTTGTACCTTTACTCTTTTCCCTGAACTTATATTTTAAAGCTGCTCCTAGTCTTCTCTGGACATGGTTTCCCATTAGCTGCCAAATATGACATCCATAATACAGGCCTCCTCCATAATCAACAAGATGTAACCTGTCATTGGTTAAATAGATACAGTTATCTATTGATGATACTTCCCTCCACAGATAAGGTTGACCAAATTGTATTAGTCCGTTTTCACAGTGCTATAAAGAACTGCCCAAGACTGGGTAATTTATAAAGGAAAGAGTTTTAATTGACTCACAGTTCAGCATGGCTGGGGAGGCCTCTGGAAACTTACAATCATGACAGAAAATGAAAGGGAAGCTAGGCACCTTCTTCACAAAGGCACAAGGAGAAGTGCCAAGAGAAGGGGTAACAAGCAACTTATAAAACCATCAGATCTCATGAGAACTTTCTGTCACAAGAACAGCATAGGGAAAACCACACCCAATATGCAATTACCTCCAGCTGGTCTCTTCCTTGACATGTGGGAATTATGGGGATTACAATTCAAGATGAGACTTGGGTGGGGATACAAAGCCTAACCATATCATTCTGCCCCTGGCCCTTCCCAAGTCTCACGTCCCTCTCACATTTTAAAACCAATCATGCCTTCTCAACAGTCCCCCAAATTGTTAATTCATTCCAGCTTTAACCCAAAAGCCCAAGTTCAAAGTCTCATCTGAGACAAGGCAAGTCTCACTCACCTATAAGCTGGTAAAACCAAAAGCAAGTTAGTTACTTCCTAGAAACAACTGAGATACAAGCATTGTAAATACAATTGTTCTAAATGGGAGAAATTGGCCAAAATGAAGTGGCTACAGGCCCCATGCAAGTCTGAAATCCAGCAGGGCAGTCAAATCTTAAAGCTACAAAATGATCTCCTTTGACTCCATGTCTCATATCAAGGTCACGCTGATGCAGAGGTGGGTTCCTATGGTCTTTGGCAGCTCTGCCCCTGCGGCTTTGCAGGGTACAGTACCCCTCCTGGCTGCTTTCACGGGCTGGCATTGAGTGTCTGTGGCTTTTCCAAGCCCATGATGAAAGCTGTTGGTGGATATACCATTCTGGCGTCTGGAGGACGGTCTCCCACTTCTCACAGCTCCACTAGGCAGTGCCCTAGTGGGGACACTGTATGGGGACTCCAACCCCACATTTCCCTTCCACATTGCCCTAGCAGAGGTTCTCAATGAGGGCTACCCTCTGCAGTAAACTTCTGTCAGGACATCCAGGTGATTCCATACATCCTCTGAAACTGAGGCGGTGGTTTCCAAACCTCAATTCTTGACTTCTGTACACCTGCAGGACCAACACCATGTGGAAGCCACCAAGGCTTCGAGCTTGCACTCTCTGAAGCAATGGCCTGAGCTGTACATTGGCCTCTTTTAGCCATGGCTGGGATGCAGGGCACCAAGTCCTGAGACTATACAAAGCAGCAAGGCCCTAGGCCTGGTGCTTTTTTCCTTCTAGACCTTTGGCCTGTGATGGGAGGGACTGCCATGAAGATCTCTGACATGCCCTGGAGACATTTTCCCCACTGTCTTGGTGACTAACATTTGGCTCCTTGTTACTTATGCAGATTTCTGCATCTGGCTTGAATTTCTCCTTAGAAAGTGAGTTTTTTCTATCGCATCATCAGGCTGCAAATTTTCCAAACTTTTATGTTCTGCTTCCCTTTTAAACGTAAGTTCCAATTCCAAATCATCTCCTTGTGAAGGCATATATCTGAATGCTTTTAAGAGCACCCAAGTTGCCTCTTGAACACTTTTCTACTTAGACATTTATCGTGCCAAATACCCTAAATCACCTCTCTCAAGTTCAAAGTTCCACAGATCTCTAGGGCAGGGGCAAAATGCCACCAGTCTCTTTGCCAAAGCACACCAAGAGTGACCTTTGCTGCAGTTCCCTACAAGTTCCTCACCTCCACCTGAGACCACTTCAGCCTGGACTTCTTTATCCATATCACTATCAGCATTCTGGTCAAAACCATTCAACAAGTCTCTAGGAAGTTCCAAACTTTCCCACATCTTCCTGTCTTCTTCTGAGCCCTCCAAACTGTTCCAGCCTCTTCATGTTACCCAGTTCCAAAGCTGCTTCCACATTTTCGGGTATCCTTAGAGCAGTGTCCCGCTACCTCGGTACCAATTTACTGTATTAGTCCACGTTCATAATGCTATAAAGAACTGCCTGAGACTAGGTCATTTAGCCTAGGAAATAAGGAAAGAAGTTTAACTGACTCACAGTTCAGCATGGCTGGGGAGGCCTCAGGAAATTTACAATCATGGCAGAAGGTGAAGGGGAAGCGAGGCACCTTCTTCACAAGGCGGCAGGAAGAAGTACCGAGCGAAGGGAGGGAGAGCCCCTTATAAAACCATCAGATCTCGTGAGAACTCACTCATTATTGTGAGAACAACATGGGGGAAACTGCCCTCATGATTCAATTACCTCCACCTGGTCTCACCTTTGACATGTGGGGATTATGGGGATTACAATTTAAGATGACATTTGGGCAGGGACACAAAGCCTAACCATATCACAAATGAACAGCATTTGCAATCACACATTAAACTAAGCATTACTACTGAAGAAAAATACTTCACAACACATTCGTAATTGTGGTGCTTTAAAATGAGTTTTAAAGATCGCTATCAACACTGGGAATTTCACACTGGTCAAAGAGAGAATTCTGGTTAAAGGACCTTTTAGGACCAGCTCAATGATGCCAACTGGGAGTCACTGACTCTACTGATTGGTTTAGGGCCACACTTCATGGTCCAATATGATAGTTACACACCATATGTATCTACTGAGCACTTGAAATGTGTCTAGTTTAAACTGAAGTGTGTGCTATGAGTATAAAACACATATGGGGATTTGAGGACCTGACACAAAAAAATACAATGTAATAAATCTCAATAACTTTTATATTGACTACACATTAAAATGACACTGCAGATTTATTAGATTAAATAAAATATATTATAATTACTGTTTCACCTGTTTCTCTTCACTTAATTAATGTGGCTATTAAAAACTTTTAAATTAAATATCTCTGTTCAACAGAATTGTTCCAGGGCTTCAATGAGACACCAATACATGTAATCACTCTGTAGGTTAACGATTTGACACCATTTTACACCAATATCTTTTAAATGTTGGCCTAAAATTTATTGAGAAAAAAGGCTTAATTCTGCCTAGATGTAGAATAGAATAAGAAGATCCCTCACGACAGCACTTGACTGTTATCTCTTGTCTAAAGAACTCAGCTCTGCTCCTAAATTTGAATACTTCACCCAGCAAAACAAAAGATCTGTAAGTAACTCAACCTGCCCTCCTTAGAAAAAAGAGAGTATCTCTTTAAAGGACAGGAGAGCACAGCCCTGGAATGCCTTATGTCTAATCCCAATAACAGACAGTAGAGAAATTTTAGGAAATACAGTTTCCTCTGTCGTGAATATTTTCAGTGGTTTCAATGCCTCTTAGAGATTAGCGCACTGGGAAACTGCCCAGCTGGCTGGCCCCTAAATCCTGTTCTGGAACTGGCTTTGCTTTCAGTTTTCAAACACACAGGAGTAACTCTAAAACTACACTTATAAACTCATGACTGTGTAGACTTGTATCACATCTCTGTGCTCAACCCAACTCCTCTCTTTCCCAACCCTTCAACATCCATTTAACTAATACTTACTAAGCACCCACTCTATGCTAGTACTTTTCTATAAACTGCATACACAGCAGCATACAATACAAGGCTTTTCTTTACCAAACTCTGACCCCTTTGAGGAAACACTGACTTAGTTATGCATGTTTTATATGTTTTTTTCTTGGTTTGACCACCTAATTTAGAAAAATTCTTTATCTGTCTCCATCACATTATCCTGTTTTTTAGAGAGCCAGTGGCATTGCTGAGAAGAAAAAAATGAGATTCATGGAAATTAGGCCAGTACCCTGGAAACAGAAGAAAATGCCAGAAATATCCACAGGCATTATAATATAGGTATAATAGTTTGAACAAAAAATTAAGGTATTTTAGACTCAATATAAAATGAAAACACCTATCCGTAAATAAAATTACCAATGCCAAATGCCTCAAAATCAAAATGTTTTTCCTTCTTGGCCAGCTCCTATAGCTGACCTTACTGATGAAGGGACTTACTATGTTAGGCAAATGCCTTTCATTGATATGGTAGTTTTAAAGTCATCTCATGTTAAAATGACAACACCATATCTTTTTTTTTTTTTAATTAATTTATTATTATTATACTTTAAGTTGTAGGGTACATGTGCATAACGTGCAGGTTTGTTACATATGTATACTTGTGCCATGTTGGTGTGCTGCACCCATCAACTCGTCATTTACATCAGGTATAACTCCCAATGCAATCCCTCCCCCCTCCCCCCTCCCCATGATAGGCCCCGGTGTGTGATGTTCCCTTTCCTGAGTCCAAGTGATCTCATTGTTCAGTTCCCATCTATGAGTGAGAACATGCGGTGTTTGGTTTTCAGTTCTTGTGATAGTTTGCTAAGAATGATGGGACAACACCATATCTAATACATTCTTTTTTCTTTTACTTTTGCTGAGAGGGAAGGGGGAAATAGAACCTCAATACAAGCAAGGTACAAGTTGAGCATCCCAAATCTGAAAGTCTGAAATGCTCCAAAATCAAAACTCTGTTGACACAATACTCAAGAGAAATGCTCACTGGAGCATTTCACATTTCAGATTTTTGGATTTGGGATGCTCAACCGGGTTAGGGCAAACATATGCAAATATTCCAGAATCTGAAAAAATCCAAAGTCCAAAACACTTCTGGTTCCAAGCATTTCAGATAAGGGATATTCAACCTGTAAAATATGATTTGGTATCACTATGCTTTGGCAAAGATGAGTAAAATGAAGAAACATTTTAACAAAATAAGCTAGATATGCGTTAAACAACTGAATTTCATTTTGATTGTGCTTTCTATTGTCACTAGCAAGTTTGGAATATATAGTATATATTAACATTAAAAGTCAGGTATGCTTGTGTGGAATCTATTAACTTGAGAGAAAATTACTCAAATTGAAGAAATAGCTGCTTAAAATGGATTTAGAAATACATTTTACTGAACAAAGCAAGCTAGAAAATTAGGCTACTTTATCAGGATTAGAAAGTGCTATGGATTTTAAACACAAAGCTTTTAAAAACAATGCAGAACGTATTTGAGATTATCATACCTCAATGTCATCGTAAATCTTTTTTTTCAACAATTGATGATAAGTGGGTAGAGTTTCTTTTTACAGTGACCTGTCTTTCATAAAAGAAGTTGTGTTAATTTTTCTGTGGGGAGTTTTATCTCCAGGTGATTATTTCACTGTACCTGGAGACTTATGTGCTTCCCATTAGCAGATCCATAGATGGGTGAACTTTGAAACAGCCCTGAATGGAAAGCATTTGCTATATGGAGCCCTGGGGTTGGCCATCTAGGTGACCGCAGTCTCCACTTACTAACCACTTATAAAGACAATGCAGCCTCTCTCCTTCTGTTCATAAACAATTTTCACGTTAAAATTCTGTCTCTATTTTTCAACTAGTCATGCCTTCATTTTAATCTTTATTCCTTTTCACTTGGTGACCACCAGAGACCCTGATTCCTCAACAAAAGCAGTATATGCTGGCAAAGGAGAAAGCAACGGCACCCAGAAAACCTCATCGATCGCTAAGGGTACAAGCAGAAAAGGTCACCATCAAATTTTGCCAGATCATGCTTTGTATCACTGGGATAACAGAATCATTCACAAATTCCTGAAGACACATGAGGCGAGGAGAAAGCAAGGAAAAAGTTGTGAAGGGGGCAGGAAGAATGGTCCTGACCTAGACTCTGAAGAAGTCATGCATTAATATTGAACATGCGCGCAACCTGGATCCACTCTGCATATCAACTAGAACTCATCTAGGATCTCCCTGGATGCCACACACTTGTTTTCAAGGCAATGCCTTGCCCATGAATATATATGTTCACATGCTGTATTTCCCTCACAGCAGAAGGGCTTGGCTCCCTTTACTAAAACTCTTAAATAGAAATACACAACCATAAGGTAATCGTGTATATTTCAGACAAAGAGGTTATACTGCACACTTAACACAGAGGTTTCGTCTGTCTCTCACAGAACTTCCTATTACAAAACTAATAGGTCTGATTTAAAAGTCATTTGTTTTTAGATTTCTGCTCAGCAGAAAATAGAATATAAATAATTTCTTAACATGTATACTGCCAAAGTTAGGGTTTTTACCTACTTGCCTTTTAAACGTGCATTTTAAATTTCTGATACATATTTAATGTTTTTAATACTTCCTGTATAATTGCTTTGAGTGTGACGTTTATTTCCTCCCCTTAAAGCACATGTTAGAGTCTTCTACGTCATAGATATAATTTCTCCCGTGTATTTCAGGAAAGTTATTAAATGTCAAAATCCAAAATGAATGCATGGATAACTTAAAAATATAAAACCTTAGTGAGAAAAAAATTCAGCTCTTAAATTTATTACCAAAATGGAAAATGAGATTCATAATGATAACCTACAAAGTAAAAAGGCATTTGGGAAACTGGGTTAGAGACAGTTAACAGTGCTGGAGATCTATTTATTTGGTTATTTGTCACAAATATCATAAATTTACTCGAGAAGAGGTTGTCTGGGTTGACTTGGCCCAATTTTTTATATTTAATCCATGGAAACTGAAGATGATGAAAAATTTAAAGTATAAAGATCTAAAAAGTGTTGTAATATAGGATGAACAGTGAGACTGGTTTGATCATGACATTTTCATCACAAAACCTGCTAAAAGAATAAAACCCTAGGATTTCCACTCTCCAGGGTCTGAATTTAATCCAATATTCCATTGTTCTCTTTTGCTAGTCACCCGAAAGCATCTTAGATTCTAGTTCATTCTGATTGACAACCATATACAACAGTAAGAGGAGGAGGAGGAACAGAATAGGTTTCCCTTCTGAAAATTGCTAAGTACTTGGCTTCACCTTAAAACTTCCCTCATTTGATCTTCATAATACGCCTCTTACCAATAAGAAAAAAAAAGGCTTCATAGAGACTGAGGAACACATTGTGTCATGAATCCATGTTTTTCTAACTCAAAGTCCAAGATTTTAACTGCTACGCACTTCTGCCCCTACATCAGAGCAGCTATTGTTTTGCAGTTTCTACCTTATCAAGTTTGTAGTACTCTATGTCCTTTCTTTGCCAGTCAAAATCCTACCTAGCCCTGTTAAACTGTTTCCTTCAATATTACATGGCACTGTCATTGCTTTCTTCCCATTCTGAATATAAACATGATGACTGGAGCTGTGGCAGCCATCTTATAACCACGAGAGAAACGCAAGAGAGGCCCCAATCCTGACACTCATGATGAGCCAACAGCGGTGACTGGCTACACCTCAGAGTTCCTTCTTACACAAGAAAAAACCATTTAAGCCACCGTTATCATGTTCCATGCTATCTGTGGCCACACTCAATCCTAGCACAGACCCTGGACTGTTTATTTTCACTCTGCTGACCTGGATATCCAAAGATATCCTACATTAGTTTACCAGGGGGGATCGCTCAGACTCTGCAACCAGGGACACAAGTAATCCTTCCCTCACACACTCTGCTCTGTGCAGCTGAGACCCCTAAGACACCACCAGCTATGCCTATGCAGGTAATTCCCCACCTCATCTACACTGGCAAATCATTCAGGAGTCAGAGTCCAGCTGAATAAAATGTGGAAGGAAAGGACCAAGGGAGGAGAGATTTGAGAAAGCTATTAGGAAATATTAGGAAAAGCTAAAGGTGAGAAGCCACAGAGTAGTAGGATTCCTGTTGGAGAAACAACCGCCTGGGACACTAGTGAATGAAGCATCTGTACACCAGTGTGTCTGCATGTTGCTGAAGAAACCGAGAAAAAGAAACCGTGTTTTCTGGCCTGTTGCAGTGGCTCACTCCTGTAATCCCAGCGCTTTGGGAGGCCAAGGCGGGCAGAAAACCTGAGGTCACGAGTTCAAGACCAGCCTGGCCAACATGGCGAAACTCTGTCTCTACTAAAAATACAAAAATTAGCCAGGCACATAGTGGCACACACCTGTAATCTCAGCTACTGGGGAGGCTGAGGCATGAGGATTGCTTGAACACAGGAGGCTGAGGTTGCAGTGAGCCAAGATTGTGCCACACTGCACTCCAGCCTGGGTGACAGAATGAGACTCTGTCACAAAACAAAACAAACAAAAAACTGCGTTATCAATATACAGAAAATATAAGGAGCTTCAACAATAGTAGAAAATGAAGGAAGAAACTAAGGTACAAGTCTTAAAAAGCTAACTGAAGAAGACACTGGGCCTGAATGAACTGAGAAATTTTTCTCTGTGCCTGCCCTTCACTCCCCACCCTAATGAACTACACGCTCTTTGAGAGCCATGCCTGCCTCACTAACCCTCATTATATTGACCATACAGCTAGCACAGTGCCCTGTGGATAGTAGAAACTTAATAAATACTTACAAAATCTACATGAATTCTGTATTAGAGCAGCTTTAATAAAGAATAATGTCTATCGGCAGGGCGCAGTGGCTCACGCTTGCAATCCCAACACTAGGGGAGGCTGAGGCAGGTGGACTCCTTGAAGCCAGGAGTTCGAGATCAGCCTGGCCAACTAAAAATACAAAAGCTAGCCTGGCACAGTAGTGCATGCCTGTAATCCCAGCTACTCAGGAGGCTGAGGCACAAGAATCACTTGAACCCCGGAAGCAGAGGTTGCAGTGAGCCGAGATCGCGCCACTGCACTCTAGCCTGGGCAACAGAGTGAGACCTTGTCTCAAAAAAAAAAAAACAACAGCAACAACAACAAAAAAAAAAACAGAATAAAAAATGTCTATAACAGACATAACTAAATTTTACAATGACTCTATGGCTGCAATTGCCTACTTGTATAAACAAACGGGTTTTTATTTAAAGATTTTCTCTAATACACTTATCCAGCACTTACCATGGGTCAGGTACTGTTCTAAGAGCTCGATACATAACCTGACAAATATTTTAAAAATAACACAGTTACATGAGAAAGCTGTGGAAGTACACACGGAGAAGACATATTTTCAAGGTTAAAGCAACCAAGAAGGAATTTCCAGAATTTCTTGATGGTAATACAGGCTTACATTTCCTAACTCTTAGGAACTTTCCTTAACTATTCCGTCCCATCAGAAATATCTGTGAATAACTACCATGTTCTAGGCTGTGCGCTCAGCATTGATAAATAAGTCTCTGTCTCTGACTGGACACTACTCCTCTGTGAGACACAGGCAGACACACATGCTGACAGACATGTCCAAAATGCTGGAGAGGAGGGGGATAGCTAGGAGGTAGGATCAGGATGCGGTGACAGGTTAGGAATTCATGTCGGGTACGACATGTGGAAATGAATGAGGTTTCTGTCTCCGGATGGCAGGGCTGGAGGGGCCACGTGCAGAGAGAGGGTCGTTTAGTTTCAGCACACTCTAAATGAGGGCCTCTCACTAACTAATTGGTAACGTTTGGGCTTTGTTTTCTTGACTTTAGTCCCAGACAGTCATTTAACTGCATAAGTTTGTATTACATTTTTCTGCTTTTTTCTTTTTCCAGCTATTTATTTAGTCAAGAGCATTAATACAAAAAAGTCTCAACTGGCAACCCAATTTTCAGCCTAAAGAGAAACTTCCTCTTTTCCTGGTTTCTGGATTTGGGTTGGACAAATGTCCTGACTTCTTTCCGTTGGGTGAAAGAGGGGAGAGGGTGACGAAGGGATTGTCACCAACGGTCTCAGCTCATTGGATTTTGTTTTTATTCAATATTTTCACAAAGTCCACATCTAGTTCTCATCATCTATTAGCTGGTTTTCCACAAGTAAGGCCACACATTTGCTGAACATGTTACATCCTTTAAACAGACTTAAGTTTTAATAGGCTTAAATGAACGTGTGAGGACCGGAATTTCAGACAATGGCCGCAGGAATGGGGAGGGGGTGGTGTTTAAAGAGATTGCAAGGAAGGTTTTCTAAAATTGGACCACTTATACCTGCATGCTTATGCTCTTACAGTTATGTGTTCATAGTAATCTTGTCTGCTTAAAAATTTATATTCCCACAGAGCATAATCTTCTATGTCTACAGGACTTAACAGAACCTAATAACTATTCACTTGCTCTATTCTTTGGTTCAATATTAATAATGATACACAATAAAAACTCTGCCATACTAAAAATGAGTTTGGTATGATGAACTTATCCAAAAATATACAAGTTTTTCTTTTTGTAAACTTGCAGGGTCTCTTCTCAATGCACGTGTACTGTGAATGGCTTGCAGGGGTATATTCATGCAGTATTCCCGAAACTTGTATGACCATGAGATGTTTTTGTCAAAGAAGTTTTGATTGAGATATTAACAGAACACAACTCAGAAATCAGTTTTAGCAGAAAATAGTTCCAAACATAAAAGCTTTCTTCATTTACTCGGTTGAAGCGAGCTGGTCTTCAGAATAAGCTTTTTATTTTTATTTTTTTTCCTCTGTCATCCATGCTAGAGACTAGTGGTGCAATCACAGCTCAGTGCAGCCTCGAACTCCTTTTCTGGACTCCAGTAATCCTCCCATCTCAGTCTCCTAAGTAGCTAGGACTGTAGGTGCGCCTCATCGTGCCCTGTTAATTTTAAATTTTTTTTTTTGTAGAGACAGAGTCTTCCTACATTGCCCAGGCTGGTCTCAAACTCCTGGCCTCAAGCGATTCTCCCACTTCAGCCTCCCCAAAGCACTGGGATTACAGGCATGAGCCACTGTGCTTGGCCCCTTTTCAAGTCTGACAGTAACTTTTCTAGTATTCCAAATCATTCCAGGGCACGTCTGCTGAGTTCATTATGATGACTAGTTCTGAAGTAGACTGCATGAAATGAAAGAGAAGGTAATCTTTTAAACTTTTCAACTGCCTTTTAGTAAAATTTAATTTGAACTCTACAGCGCATAAAACCAAATCCTCAGTTGCTCTGTTTCTTCTTTATCTAGTTATTCACAGACTCTAACTCTTAAAATAGGTTCACAAATCCCGTTAAATTATCAAAAGTTTTCTAACTCCTTGCACTAAGAAACACATATATGCAGATGATCTTTATAAATCAATGGTTCCTAACCTTGATTTTGGAAACTCCCAAGATATCTCCTAGTTTATAGTAGGATTTTCTTAAATTCTTTAAAAAATTTAATGAACATAATCCACCTCTGGTTTTGAAAAAAGAATGTAACAAAGAACCAAAGCCCCATTAAGTCATTTGTTGTCATTTGCACAAAGGATACATGTGCAAACATCCTCTTGTTTCTTAAGAGAGCATACAATTGAATAAGCTAATGTGATCACTATTAAACATTTAGAAAGGTAGTTAGTCCTTTTCTTTCTTCTTCTGTCAGAAAATACTGGGAAGTCTCTTTTCCTTATTAGCTTTAATTTTTACCGATGCACTAAGAAAAAGTAAGAATTGTGGCATTTAAAAGTCATTTTTTATTAAGGATTCCAGAAAGCATGAGGCTTCTAGATTTATAAATCAAAGACTGGTGGGAGAACAAGACTGTTAGGGAGGAGGTGGGTTTTTCTTTTCTTTTCTGCAGTTGTTCCTTTTGCTTTATGTAGGGTCTCTGGGGGAATTATATGTGCTTTTAATTTTTTCTCTGCATCTACTTATATTTTGAATATTTGGCTGCACATTCAGATTCAACTTATCTACATATATGAAACTGCTATTTGACTACAAAGATAAACCAATTATATTTTCTACCTCTAATTATTAAATTGAGCAGTTTAGTAATGCCATTCTCCAATCTAGAAACAGACAGATTCCAAAAGTTTGTAAATTCACAGCTGGCTGGAAATCAGAATGTACTTTTCCAGATTTCATACGGTAGTAAGTCCCAGCCAGCCCAGAAAAGCATGTTTTACTCTTACTGCACCTAACGAACAGCCCTACCAACTCCTTCTAAGCATTCTGCACAATGATGTTTTAGGAAACAGGAAGGCCCGGATGCACCTGACTGGCTAGCTCTACAACCCAGAACACTTCTCTCATCTTCCAGGTTGGGGATGGACTTCCTCAGAGCTTTAAATTACTAATGGAGTTTAAATTTGGATAAGGAATCTCAAGATGGTGATGCAAAGAGGGTTTCTGGGGGGAAGGGGCAATGAGGAGTTATGGAAGCTGGGGGCTTCTCGGGCACAACTAACTAGGAATACTTCTCACTCATGAGCCAGAAATTGACACTCTCACTTCCTGGCACTCTGCCGACAAGTGCAGACTCACCTGTTTTTCTTACATCAACCCTGCAGTCTACTTCCCTGTCCACTGCCCCCAGCAGTTGTTTTTAGCTGGCATCTAGCCTACAGTAGTAGCCTTCTCTAACCCTATCCCTAACCCTAACTCTAACCCTCACAGCTTCTCTCTTACCTAAAACAAGCACTCAGCCCTTAGGCACACAAGCTAAATGAGCCAAAAAGATTCTCCCTGAACTCCAGCTTTGCTTTCCTCATTTTGAACTCATTTGTGGTGGACTGAACTGGAGCCCCCAAAATTCATATGTTGAAGTCCTAAGCCCTAGCATGTAAGAATGTGACCTTATTTGGAACCTGGGTGCTTGCATAGTCAATATGAGGTCGTAATGGAGTAGGGTGGGCTCCTACTGCAATATGATTAGTGTCCTCATAAAAAGAACACCAGGTGAAGAGACAGACACAACATGAAGAACACCATGTGATCACAAAGTCAGAGACTGGGGTGAGGCGTCTACAAGCCAAGAAACACCAAAGATAGTCAACAATCCCCCGGAAGTAAGGGGAGAGCCACAGAACAGATTCTTCCTCATAGCCCTCAGAAGGAACTAACCCTGCCGACACCTTATCTCAGACTTCTAACCTCCAGAACTCAGATAAATTTCTGTTGTTTAAGGCACCCAGTTTGTGGTGATAAGGGGTAGGAGCATAAGGAGTGGGTCTTAAATATACCAAGGACTACAGTTAGGTCATTTATATTTCAGAATGAATCCAAAATCAATTCCCCAGGGTATTTCAGCACAGAGCTGAGGCAGGGGAGGAGATTTTTAAAAAGAGATGACACGAGGAAGGAGGATATAGCCAAGAAACTGGCACTGGGTCTAGGAGAACAACATGTGTAGGGGAAGAGAAGAGAACAGCACTACTGCCCTGTCTAAGACAAAGTGGAGGTTCCGGAGAGATAAAGAGTCCTAGGTAGCAACTAGCTAAGGAAATAAGAGAAGAGGATGTACAGCATGGGACTCTAATTACTAACGTTGTATTATATACTCAGAATTTGCTGAGAGGATTTGTGTGGTTCTTACCACACATACACAAAAAAATGGTAACGTGAGGAGATGGGTACATGACTACAGTAATTATTTCAAAATGTCTATCAAAATATCACATTGTATGTTGCAAATATATACAATTTTAATAAATAAAAATTGAAATTTAAAAAAAAGGAGAGAAAAAGGAAAAACCCTGCAGTGCAGCAGTGAGGAGCGAGGGTATTCTTAATTTCTCTGCCACAGTTCTTGCTAGTTCCTGGTAACAGATGACAGCCACATTTAACTAACAGTTATATACATTGGGTCCTATGTGGTATTTCTTTCTACATTTGTAATTTCTCTAGCAAACAATTTTGAGTTTAGAATAACCTTGACTTTAGAGTTAAGAATAACCTTGCTGTTACAAAGTGCCTGGTAATCATTATCCTAACTTTACTTGATTAGGCAAAGAAAGCAATTATTTTGTCTGAAAAGTCCACATTGGGGTTTGTTTCCTTTCTAAGCTCCCAAAGCATCTGACTTCTCAACAAAGTCTCCAGCAAAATGCTGCTTCCTCTAGCGTGCCCGCCGCTTCTGACTCAGGGAAGCAGGAGACAGAGCATTCGGTCTTAGTATTCTCCTAACTCACGACCTTGCCTTCCTGGGAAAATTTCTCCTCTGATACCATTTATTCTTGTCCTTCCTCAGTTGCAATTTTATTCCAACTCTTCTACTAAGCCTGTTACTAATATCTAGTGGATATAAATTCAGGCAGATCCTCCAGAAATTGGTGGTGTCTGGTCACCCTGTAAACTGACCACCTTGCAGAGCATCAAACACATCACACAGACCTAAGACCATGGCTCCACAAAAGTCTGTATGACTCTCTCTTTGTTACTGAGCACGAATCTCTTGCTGGTCTCTGTGTGAGTTGTTCTTTTCTCTGAGTCAATTGTCTTGAATAAAACACCAAACTTTTCCACTCTAGGCCTGAAGGAACAACCAAAGAAAACAACAGTCAGTGGAAAGGGGTGGGTTCAGCTGAAAAGTATATTCAATTATAAAGAAGTACCTGATCACCTCATGGGAGCCTGAATTGTTTTTCTTATTTCTTCTAAAAAAAAAATGGGATAAATGTGCAGAATGTGCAGGTTTGTTACATAGGTATACGTGTGCCATGGTGGTTTGCTGCACCTACTAACCCATCCTCTAAGGGGAGCCTGAATTTCAGCAGGAAGAAATAGAGTATTAGTTCTGCCTGGGTATGCGTTTATGGACAGAAAATGAAAATGATACATGTACTTCAAAAATAATTTCGGCAGAAAAATGTATTTAATAACCACTCAATTTAGAAAATACTGACTATAATGAAAATGTCTCAGAGCAGTTTTAAGAATTCTTATTTTATATTTTTGAATGGCATATTGAATACTGTAAAATAAGAATGCAGAAAAAGGCAGAAAAAAAATCTGCTTTTTAATGATCTAAGTTATCTACTCTACAATCCTAGTAAAAAAAAAAAACTCAACATCTGATGGATGCGACTACAGGTATCATTACAGACTCTGAGGTAACATACATGCTTTTTCTTTTTATTAAAAAATAAACAGGAATATTTTAATTATTCACTAGAATG